>NC_090381.1:102001804-102306988 GCF_036365525.1 Heterodontus francisci
TAATTCTCCTCTGTACTCTCTCCAGAGCAATCACATCCTTCCTATAATGTGGCGACCAGAACTGTATGCAATACTCCACTGTGGCCTAACCAGTGTTTTTTTTCAGTTCCAGCATTACATCTCTGCTTTTGTATTCTACACCTCAGCCAATAAAGGAAAGCATTCTATATGCCTTCTTCACCTTATCTACCTGTCCTGCCACCTTCAAGGTCCTATGGACATGCACTCTAAGGTCTCTCACTTCCTCTACCCCTCTCACTATCCTCCCATTTATTGTGTATTCCCTTGCTTTGTTTGCTCTCCCCAAATGCATGACCTCTCACTTCTCTGGATTGAATTCCATTTGCCACTTTTCCGAACACTCAACCAAGCCATTAATATCATTCTGGAGTCTACAGTTATCCTCTTCACTATCAACTACATGGCCAATTTTTGTGACATCTGCAAATTTCCCAATCATGCCTCTCACATTTAATCCAAATCATTAATATATACCACAAACAGCAAGGGAACCAACACAGCCCTGTGGAATGCCGCTGGAAACTGCTTTCCATTCGCAAAAGCATCCGTTAACCATTACCCTTTGTTTCCTGTCACTGAGCCAATTTTGTATCCAACTCGCTACATTCCCCTGAATCCCATGGGCTTTTATTTTTCTGGCCAGTCTGCCATGTGGGTCCTTGTCAGATGCCTTACTAAAATCCATGTCGTCAACATCCACTGCACTACCCTCATCAATCCTCCTTGTTACGTCCTCAGAAAATACAATCAAGTTAGTAAGACACGACCTTCCCTTAATAAATCCATGCTAACTATCACTGGTTAATCCATGCCCTTCTAAGTGGCAGTTTAGCTTATCTCTCAGAATTGATTCTAATAATTTACCCACCACCGAGGTCAGACTGACCGGCCTATATTTAGTTGGCCTATATTTATTTGGCCTATCCCACGCATCCTTTTTAAACAATGGTACCAACATTTGCAGACCTCCCATCCTCTGGTACCTTGCCTGTATCTAGGGAGGATTTGAAAATGATCCTCAGAGCATCCGCTATTTCTTCCCTGGCTTCCTTTAACAGCCTGGGATACAATCTTCCAGCCCTGGTGATTTATCCACTTTCACGGATGTACTCTTGTACTTCCCTTCTAATTATGCTTATCGTATCTAATATTTCATACTCCTCTTTAACTACAATGTCTGCATCATCCCTCTCCTTTGTGAAGACAGAGGCAAAGTACTCATTAAGAACCCTGTCCACATCTTCTGCATCCACGCATAAGTTACCTTGTACATCTCTCACAGGCCCTAACCTTTCCTTAATTATCTTCTTGCTCTTAATGTACTGATAAAACATCTTTGGGTTTTCCTTGATTTTTACGTGCCTATATTTTTTCATGTCCTCTTTGCTTTCCTAATTTCCCTTTTTACTTCACCCCTTTACTTTCTATACTCCTTGAGGCTTTCTAAAATATTGTTTTTTGGGCAGAGTGGCCTATTCCTGCTCTTAATTCGTATGTTCGTATGTGACTGTCATAAACTTTCTTTTTCTGCTTTATCTTACCTTGTATGCTTCTAGTTAACCAGGGGGCTCTAGGTTTGGCAGTACCACCCTTTTTCTTTGTGGGAACATAACTACACGGTGCCCGTAGAATCTCACTTTTGAGTGCCTCCTACTGGTTTGTCACTGATTTTCCTACACATAGCTGTATCCAGTCCACTTTTGCCCGATCACCTCTCAGCTTCGTAAAATTTGCTTTCCCCCAATTTAGAACTTTTACTCCTATCTTTGTCCTTTTCCATAATAATGCTAAATCTAACTGTAATATGGTCACTATCACCAAAATGGTCACCCACTGCTCCTTCATCCAATTGCCCAGCTTCATTTCCGAAGACAAAATCTAGAATTGTGCCCCCTCTTGTTGGGTTTGTTACGTGCTGGCTAAAAAAGTTCTCTTGAATGCAGTTCTGTGCCCTTCACACTGTTTATGTCCCAGTTGATATTAGGGTAGTTGAAATCCCCAACTAATATACAACTAAGCTGTGTAAAACGCTACACAAACAAGCAATGCTGGAAATACTCAGCAGGTCTGGCAGCATCTGTGGAGAGAGAAGCAGAGTTAAGGTTTCAGATCAGATTTAAGATGTGTTGGGGTTTTTGAATAACTTGAAGATAGACAAGTCTCCCGGGCCTGACGGGGTATATCCAAGGATGTTATGGGAAGCAAGGGATGAAATTGCAGAGCCGCTGGCAATGATCTTTTCATCTTCTCTGCTGACGGGGGTGGTACCAGGTGATTGGAGGGTGGCAAATGTTGTGCCCCTGTTCAAGAAAGGGAATAGGAACAACCCTGGGAATTACAGGCCAGTTAGTCTTACTTCGGTGGTAGGCAAGTTGATGGAAAAGGTGCTGAGGGATAGGATTTCTGAGCATCTGGAAAGACACTGCTTGATTCGGGACAGTCAGCACGGTTTTGTGAGGGGTAGGTCTTGCCTCACAAGCCTGATTGAATTCTTTGAGCAGGTGACCAAGCAAGTGGATGAGGGTAAACCAGTGGATGTGGTGTACATGGATTTTAGTAAGGCATTTGATAAGGTCCCCCATGGTAGACTTATGGAGAAAGTCAGGAGGCATGGGATAGTGGGGAATGTGGCCAGTTGGATTAAGAATTGGCTAACTGATAGAAGGCAGAGAGTGGTCTTAGATGGTAAATACTCAGCCTGGAGCCCAGTTACCAGTGGCGTGCCGCAGGGATCAGTTCTGGGTCCTCTCCTGTTTGTGATTTTTATTAACGACTTGGATGAGGAAGTCGAAGGGTGGGTCAGTAAATTTGCAGATGATACAAAGGTTGGTGGAGTTGTGGATACCGAGGAGGGCTATTGTCGTCTGCAAAGGGACTTGGATAGGTTGCAGTGCTGGGCTGAAAAGTGGCAGATGGAGTTTAACCCTGAAAAGTGTGAGGTCGTCCATTTTGGAAGGACAAACATGAATGCAAAATACTGGGTTAACGGTAGGGTTCTTGGGCATGTGGAGGAGCAGAGAGACCTTGGGGTCTATGTGCATAGATCATTGAAAGTTGCAACTCAAGTGGATAGGGCTGTGAAGAAGGCATATGGGGTGTTAGCGTTCATTAGCAGAGGGATTGAATTTAAGAGCCGTGAGGTGATGATGCAGCTGTACAGGACCTTGGTAAGGCCTCATTTGGAGTACTGTGTGCAGTTCTGGTCGCCTCATTTTAGGAAGGATGTGGAAGCCTTGGAGAGGGTGCAGAGGAGATTTACCAGGATGTTGCCTGGAATGGAGAATAAGTCTTACGAGGAAAGGCTGAACATTCTAGGCCTCTTCTCATTAGAAAGGAGAAGGATGAGGGGTGACATGATAGAGGTTTATAAGATGATCAGGGGAATAGATAGGGTAGACAGTCAGAAACTTTTTCCCCGGGTGGAGCAAAGCGTTACAAGGGGTCATAAATTTAAGGTGAAGGGTGGGAGATATAAGGGGGAAGTCAGGGGAAGGTTCTTTACCCAGAGAGTGGTCGAGGCATGGAATGCCTTGCCCGGGGAAGTTGTTGAGTCAGAAACTTTAGGGACTTTCAAAAGGCTTTTGGATAGGTATATGGATAAAGGAGAATGATGGGGTATAGATTAAATTGTCCTTGACAGAGGACAAAGGATCGGCACAACATTGTGGGCCGAAGGGCCTGTTCTGTGCTGTATGTTCTATGTTCTATCAGTAACCCTTCATCAGAACTGGCAGATATTGGAAATGTAAAAGGTTTTAAGTAAGTAAAGCAGGGGTGGGGCAAGAGATAACTAAAGAGAAGGTGTTGATAGGACAAGGTCACAGAGAATAACTGACCAGAAGGTCATGGAGCAAAGACAAACGGTATGTTAATGGTGTACTGAAAGGCAAAGCATTAGTACAGAGAGGGTGTTAATGGTCAGAAAATTGAGCAGCCTGGCCCCAAGCACAAACATGAAAAAAACGGTGGGTAGGCACAGTAGAAACAAACTAAACAAACTAAAATAAAATAAACACAAAATAAAAAAGAAAAAATAACTAAAAATAAAAAGGGGGGCCCGTCATGCTCTGAAGTTATTGAACTCAATGTTCAGTCTGGCATGCTGTCACGTGCCTAATCGGAAAATGAGGTGCTGTTCCTCGAGCTTGCGTTGATTTTCACTGGAACGCTGCAGCAATCCCAGGACAGAGATGTCAGCGGGGGGAGTGTTGAAATGGCCAGCAACCGGAAGCTGGGGGTCATGCTTTAGGACTGAGCGGAGGTGTTCCGCAAAGTGGTCACCCAGTCTCCGTTTGGTCTCCCCAATGTAGAGGAGACCACATTGTGAGCAGCGAATACTGTATACTAAATTGAAAGAAGTACAAGTAAATTGCTGCTTCACCTGAAAGGAGTGTTTGGGGCCTTGGATAGTGAGGAGGCAGGAGGTAAATGGGCAGGTATTACACCTCCTGCGATTGCAGGGGAATGTGGGAAGGGGACGAGGTGGTGGGGGTAATGGAGGAGTGGACCAGGGTGTCACGGAGGGAACGATCCCTTCGGAATGCTGACGGGGAAGGGAGGGGAAGATGCGTTTGGTAGTGGCATCGTGCTGGAGGTGGCGGAAATGGCAGAGGATTATCCTTTGGATGTGGAGGCTGATGGGGTGGAAAATGAGGGGAACCTGCCACGGTTCTGGGAGGGAGGGGAAGGGGTGAGGGTAGAGGTGCAGGAAATGGGCTGGACACAGGTGAGAGCCCTGTCAACCACAGTGGGGAGGAATCCTCGGTAGAGGAAAAAGGAAGACATATCAGAAGTGCTGTCTTGGAAGGTAGCATCATCAGAGCAGATGCATCTGAGACGGAGAAACTGGGAGAATGGAATGGAGTCCTTACAGGAGGAGGGTGTGAAGAAGTGTAGTCGAGGTACCAGTGTGAGTCGGTCAGCTTATAATGAATATTAGTAGACAGCCTATCCCCAGAGATGGAGACAAAACCCAAGGACCATTCTGCTACCTGCTATCAGTTTGAAAACAAATGTGAAAATGAGTTTTAAAAAGTTTAAATTTAAAGGTTGCTTTTCAGTAGTTGCAACAGCACTAGTGCATCTCAAACTATTGTACACGCGAGTACCCTGACGATGGTTCTTTCTCAATCTGCTGAGATTGAACGGCATAACCTTGCAAGACTGTTACACAATGGAATGTTGTTCATAGTGACCTTGGTGTGCACCATTGGCTACGACCTGACAGAATTCGGTTCTACAGATCCATATCATTTTGCATTGTGCAAAATGTACAGAACGAGATGGGCCATCGTCTGGTCAGGGGGAAATGATTCCTGTTCCTCTGGCCTGGGTATTCTGCTGCGGGGAGGTAACTTCACCATCTCCGAGGTTAAGGAGGTGGTGGGCAGTCGCCTCCTCACAGCAGATGTAATGTACAACAGTGCCTAGCTCCTGGTCCGGTTGATCAACATGCACGCCCCGGTTCAATGCAGCGTGCGGCTGACCATCTTCCAGCAGCTCCCACTGCTGCTGGTGACATCCAGGCCGGTCATCCTAGGCAGTGACTTCAACTGCATCGTCGAAGCAGCTGGACGATCCAGCAGTGACGACAGCAAACTGGACGCTACATCCAGATTCCTAATAGAAACAGTAAAAGATGCCAAGCTGCACATCATCCTCAGCAAACCTGCAGACGGAGTGCAGCGTGTGTACACCTGGTCAAGATCAGATGGATCTGCCCGTTCCAGGATTGACTTCCTGTCCGTGTCCTGTGCTGTCACGGTCAGATCCACTGACGTCAAGCAGGTGTTTTTCTCCGACCATTGCCTCTTACTGGCTGACTGTCACTTACAGGATGACCAGCGGGTTAGCAGGGGGACATGGAAGCTCAGTGCTACACTGCTAAACCCAGAGAACGTTGAGGAACTCAGAAGGGATTACAAAGGTGGAGAACCGTGAAACCCCTCTTTGAGTCTCCAGTTCGCTGGTGGGAGGCGATCAAAGAGAACATCAAGAGGTTCTTTATCTTCAAAGGTGTTCAGAGGGCGAGAGAGAGACAGAGGGAAATGTCCCAACTCCAAAAAAGTATGCAAAATCTGCTCCGGCTGCAGTCGATGGGGGCCGAGGTCAAGGAGGACTTCCATGAGGTGAAGAGCCAGCAGGCCTCGCTGTTTGCCACGGAGATCTCCAAGATCATCATCTGGTCCAGAGTCCGCTTCATTGAGCAGGGTGAGACGTGATCGTGTTACTTCTTCCAAAAGGTACACAGAGAGCTCTGTGATCACTAGCCTGAAGGAAGAGGATGGCTCGGTAAAGTCTTCGCAGTCCGACATACTAAGGATCAGCAAATCCTTTTATGCTGGACCGTAAGACGTGAAGCCCACAGACAGCAGAGCTTCCCAGTCCTTCCTGTCATCTATCACAGAGGTCTTAGATGACAGCATGAGGGAGAGACTGGACTAGCCGCTAATTCTGGACGAGCTGACAAAGGCTGTCAAGTCCTTCAAGACGAGTAAAACTCTCGGAAGCGATGGCTTACAGGTGAGTTGTATTCGGCCCGGTGGGACTGGGTTGGCCCAGACCTGCTGGAAGTATACGAGAGTATGCTCTTGGCAGGCAGCATGTCAGAATCCATGATAAAAGGCATCATCACCCTCATCTACAAGCAGAAGGGGGAGAGGGCAGAAATCAGAAATTGGCGGCCCATCTCATTGCTTAATGTTGACTACAAGATTCTGTCCAAAGTCATTGCCAGTCAAGTCAAGCCTGCTCTGGAGTTGGTGATTCACCCTGACCAGACTTGCACTGTACCCGGCAGGAAGATCTCTGATGGTCTCGCGCTACTCAGGGATACAATTGCCTATGTATGGGACAGGAGGGTGGCCACCTGCCTCATCAGCCTGGACCTGGAGGAGGCTTTTGACAAGATATCGCACACCTATATGATGGACGTGCTTTCCAAAATGGGGTTTGGGGAGGGAATCTGCAATTGGATCAAACTGCTCTACACAAACATCAGTAGCGCAGTCTCAATCAATGGTTGGGAATTAGAAAGTTTCCTGATCCAATCTGGAGTCAGACAGGGCTGTCCTCTCTCCCCGGTCTTGTTTGTTTGCTGTATTGAACCCTTTGCTGAGTCTATTAGGAAGGATGCGAGCATAAGGGAGGTGACAATCCCAGGCAGTGGAGGCACTCAGATAAAAACCTCCCTGTACATGGATGACATTGTCGTTTTCTGCTCGGATACGCTGTCCATTCGCAGACTGACGAGCATCTGCGACCAGTTCGAACTGACCTCAGAAGGCAAAGTTAACCACGGCAAGAGCGAGGCCATGTTCTTTGGGAACTGGGCTGACCGATCCTTTGTCCCCTTCACCGTCAGGTCAGACTACCTGAAGGTGCTGGGGATATGGTTCGGAAGGCTTGGACCAAAACCTGGAAGAAGCGAGTAGCAAGGATAGACCATAAGCTGAGCATGTGGGAGCAGCGATCTCTCTCCATTGTGGGTAAGGACCTGGTCATCAGGTGCGAGTCACTCACTTTGTTGCTGTACGTGGCGCAGGTCTGGCCCATACCCCACTCCTGCGCCGTGGCGGTCACCTAAGCCATTTTCCGCTTCATATGGGGATCCACAATGGACCAGGTCCGGAGGGACACGATGTTCAAACCTCTTGATAAGGGCAGGAAAAATGTACCCAACGTCGCCCTCATCCTGATGACCACCTTCGTGTGCGGCTGCATCAAGCTGTGCGTAGATCCCCAGTACGCAAACTCCAAGTGTCACTACAAAGAACAAAGAACAGTACAGCACAGGAACAGGCCATTCGGTCCTCCAAGCCTGCGCCGACTTTGATGCCTGCCTAAACTAACACCTTCTGCACTTCCGGGGCCCATATCCCTCTATTCCCTTCCTCTTCATGTATTTGTCAAGATGTCTCTTAAACGTCGCTATCGTATCTGCTTCCACCACCTCCCCCAGCAGCAAGTTCCAGGCACTCACCACCCTCTGTGTAAAGAACTTGCCTCGCACATCCCCTCTAAACTTTGCGCCTCGCACCTTAAACCTATGTCCCCTAGTAACTGACTCTTCCACCCTGGGAAAAAGCTTCTGACTATCCACTCTTGCCTTGCCGCTCATAACTTTGTAAACCTCTATCATGTCACCCCTCCACCTCCGTCGCTCCAGTGAAAACAGTCCGAGTTTTTCCAACCTCTCCTCATAGCTAATGCCCTCCAGACCTGGCAACATCCTGGTAGACTTTTTCTGTACCCTCTCCAAAGCCTCCACATCCTTCTGGTAGTGTGGCAACCAGAATTGCATGCAATATTCTAAGTGTGGCCGAACTAAGGTTCTGTACAACTGCAACGTTACTTGCCAATTTTTATACTCTATGCCCCGACCGATGAAGGCAAGCATGCCGTATGCCTTCTTGACTACCTTATCCACCTGCGTTGCTGCTTTCAGTGACCTGTGGACCTGTACGCCCAGATCTCTCTGCCTGTCAATACTCCTAAGGGTTCTGCCATTTACTGTATACCTCCCACCTGCATTAGACCTTCCAAAATGCATTACCTCACATTTGACCAGATTAAACTCCATCTGCCATTTCTCCGCCCAAGTCTCCAACCGATCTATATCCTGCTGTATCCTCTGACAATCCTCATCATTATCCGCAACTCCACCAACCTTTGTGTCGTCCGCAAACTTACTAATCAGACCAGCTACATTTTCCTCCAAATCATTTATATATACTACAAACAGCAAAGGTCCCAGCACTGATCACTGCGGAACATCACTAGTCACGTCCCTCCATTCAGAAAAACACCCTTCCACTGATACCCTCTGTCTTCTATGACCGAGCCAGTTCTGTATCCATCTTGCCAGCTCACCTCTGATCCCTTGTGACTTCACCTTTTGTACCAGTCTGTCATGAGAGACCTTGTCAAAGGCTTTACTGAAGTCCATATAGATAACATCCACTGCCCTTCCCTCATCAATCATCTTTGTCACTTCCTCAAAAAACTCAATCAAATTAGTAAGACACAACCTCCCCTTCACAAAACCATGCTGTCTCTCGCTAATAAGTTCGTTTGTTTCCAAATGGGAGTAAATCCTGTCCCGAAGAATCCTCTCTAATAATTTCCCTACCACTGACGTAAGGCTCACCGGCCTATAATTTCCTGGATTATCCTTGCTACCCTTCTTAAACAAAGGAACAACATTGGCTATTCTCCAGTCCTCTGGGACCTCACCTGTGGCCAGTGAGGATGCAAAGATTTCTGTCAAGGCCCCAGCAATTTCTTCCCTTGCCTCCCTCAGTATTCTGGGGTAGATCCCATCAGGCCCTGGGGACTTATCTACCTTAATGCTTTGCAAGACACCCAACACCTCCTCCTTTTTGATAATGAGACGACTGAGACTATCTGCACTCCCTTCCCTACGTGCTGAGGTTCTATCTGTCCCCAGTGTTGCGAAGGATGGGCCTGGTCACATTGCCACGGAATGCTCCATCCAATTGGACCGTGCCATACCACCTATTCTTCATGGAAAAGTTTCTGCGGAAAAACACCTTTGACCACCAATCCATCAGGCTGTGGTCTGCACGGAATGCCCTCAAAGCGCTACGGGAAAAGGAGATGGTGGATCGGGTCGGATGTTTCCCCGAGCAGACTACCAAAGTAATTTGGCAGAATGCCTCATCACTAGAACTTTCAAACAAGCACCAAGATGTAGCTTGGCTGGTGGTGAGAAGAGCCCTCCCTATCAGATCCTTCCTGCACGCCTGGAGTCTTGCACCCTCCGCACAATGCCCTCGAGGTGGCTGTGGTGGGGAAGAGACAGTTGTCCACCTCCTTCTGGAATGTGTCTTTGCAAAGCAGGTGTGGAAAGAGATGCAGTGGCTTTTGTCAAGGTTGATCCCAAGCAGTTCTGTGACACAGGAGTCTGTGCTTTAAAGGCTGTTCCCAGGGGCGCACACCGAGATAAGCATTAACTGCTGCTGGAGGACTATCAATTCGGTGAAAAATGCCCTTTAGCCTGCCCGAACTTGCTGGTCTTCCAGCGCAAAGAGTTGTCCACGACTGAATGTTGCAGACTGGCACATTCCGAGGTCCAGGACTATGTGTTCAGGGAAGCGCTAAAGCTTGGGGTAGCCGCGGCAAAGGCTCAATGGGGAAAGCCCACTGTGTAAGATACCCCCACCAAGATGAACTGAAGGGCTGGATCCTTGGACAACCCCTCGAGCTGTATCCAGAAAATATTTGTTTGCTGCAAAAAGTACATGGCAGGTAAAATGAAATGGAAGGGTTGTGAGGCAACTCGCTCCTATATTGAAGGAAACTGATCTCCTTTGCACTCTTTGTATTGTTAACTTGGTGCTGTTTTGAACTGTTTTGTAATGTATTTTTTACAGATTTTTACAAATTAAATATATTTTGGAAATAAAAGAAAAGTAAATAAGGTTGGTGAGCTGCAGGCACAGATAGCCATAGATCATTTATGACATAGAAGGAGGCTATTCGGCCCATCATGTCTTTGCCAGCTCTCTGCGGAGCAATCTGATTGGTTCCAGTATCCCACTCGATCCCTGTAGCCCTGCAGGCTTATTTCCTTCAAGTGCTCATCCAATTTCCTTTTGAAATCATTGATTGTCTCTGCTTCCACCTCCCTCATGGGCAGCGAGCTGCAGGTCATTACCAGTCGCTGAGTAAAAATGTTCTTCCTTACATTCCCCCTGTATCTCTTGCCCTAAACCTTCACTCTGTGTCCCCTGATCCATGTACCATCAGTATTCTAACTTATCTAAGCCGTCATAATCTTGCACACCTCTATCAAATCTCCCCTCAATCGCCTTTGCTCCAGGGAGAACAGCCCCAGCTTTTTCAACGTAACCTTGTAACTAAAATCCCCCATCCCTGGAACCATTCTGGTAAATCTCCTCTGTACTCTCTCAAGGGTCCTCTCATCCTTCCTAAAGTGTGGTGACTAGAACTGGACACACTACTGTCTAGTTGGGGCCTAACCAAAGCTTTATAAAGGTTCACTGTAACTTCCCTGCCTCTATTTATGAGTCCACGATCCCATATGCTTTGCTAACTACTCTCTTAATATGTCTTGCCACCTTTAAAGATTGATGCACACTCTTTAAAACTGCACCATTAAGTCTACATTGCCTCACCCTATCCCTTCTTCCAAAATGCAATACCTCGGGCTTGTCTGTATTAAATTCCATCCCCTACTTGTCTGCCCATTCTGCTAGCCAGTCTATGTCCTGTTGCAGGCAGGTCGTATCATCCTCACTGTTTGCCACTCTGCCAAGTTTGGTATCATCAACAAATTTTAAAATTCTGTTCTGTATTCCAAGATCCAAGTCATTTATGTATAGCAAAAAAAAAGCAGTGGTTCTAGCACTGACCCTTGGGGAACACCACTGTCTGCCATCCTCCAGTCTGGAAAATCAACAGTTTACCAAAGCTCACTGTTTTCTGTCCTTAAGCCAAATTGTTATCCAAGCTGACGCTGACTCTCCTATTCCATGAGCCTCAATTTTTTTTTAGCCAAGCAGGAATATGAAGTCCTGGCGATAACTGAGCCCTATCTCAAAAAAGGGCAGGAATGGCTACTAAATATTCCTGGATACGAAGAGTTTAGGAAATATAGGGAAGGAAAGAAAAGAGGGGTAGCAGTATTGATTAAGGAGAATATTACACAGCTGGAGATTAGATGTCCTAGAGGAGTCAATGACAATCTATTTGGTTAGAGCTAAGAAACAATAGAGGTACCATTATACTACAGGCCAAATTCTATAGGCCACCTGCTAGTGGGAAAGATAGAGAAACAAATTTGCAAGGAAATTACAAAGAGGTGCAAAAACTATGAAGTAGTTATAATGGGGGACTTCAATTATCCTAATATGGGATAATAATCGTGTAAAGGGCAGAGAGGGGCAAGAGTTTTTGAAGTGTGTTTAGGAGAATTTTCTAGATCAGTATGTTATCAGCCCATTGAGGAAGGAAGCATTGCTGGATCTGGTTCTGGCGAATGAGGTGAGTTAAGTGGGTCAAGTGTCAGGGGAGCATTTAGGGACGGTGATCATAGCTAACCTAAACCTTATGAAATTATGGAAAAGAACAAGGAGCAATCCAAAGTAAAAATAATTAATTAGAGCAAGGCCAATTTCAGTGAGGTGAGAATGGATCTGGCCCGAGTAAATTGGAATGGATTTGGCTGGCAAAACTGTAATTAAACAATGGGCTTTTTTTTAATTCATTCATGGGATGTGGGCGACGCTGGCCAGGCCAGCATTTATTGCCCATCCCTAATTGCTCTTGAGAATGTGGTGGTGAGCTGCCTTCTTAAACCGCTGCAGTCCATTTGGGGTAGGTATACCCACAGTGCTGTTAGGAAGGGAGTTCCAGGATTTTGACCCAGCGACAATGAAGGAAAGGCGATATAGTTCCAAGTCAGGCTGGTGTGTGACTTGGAGGGGAACTTGCAGGTGGTGGCGTTCCCATGTATTTGCTGCCCTTCTCCTTCTAATTGATAGAGGTCATGGGTTTGGAAGGTGCTCTCTAAGGAGTCTTGGTGCATTGCTGCAGTGCATCTTGTAGAAGGTACACACTGCTGCCACTGTGCGTCGGTGGTGGAGGGAGTGAATGTTTGTAGATGGGGTGCCAATCAAGCGGGCTGCTTTGTCCTGGATGGTGTTGAGCTTTTTGAGTGTTGTTGGAGCTGCACCCATCCAGGCAAGTGGAGAGTATTCCATCACACTCCTGACTTGTGCCTTGTAGATGGTGGACAGGCTTTGGGGAGTCAGGAGGTGAGTTACTTGCCTCAGGATTCCTAGCCTCTGACCTGCTCTTGTAGCCACGGTATTTATATGGCTACTCCAGTTTAGTTTCTGGTCAATGGTAACCCCTAGGATGTTGATAGTGGGGGATTCAGTGATGGTAATGCCGTTGAATGTCAAGGGGAGATGGTTAGATTCTGTCTTGTTGGAGATGGTCATTGCCTGGCACTTGTGTGGTGCGAATGTTACTTGCCACTTATCAGTCCAAGCCTGGATATTGTCCAGGTCTTGCTGCATTTCTACACAGATTGCTTCAGTATCTGAGGAGTCACAAATGGTGCAGAACATTGTGCAATCATCAGCGAAAGTCCCCACTTCTGACCTTCTGATTGAAGGAAGGTCATTGTTGAAGCAGCTGAAGATGGATGGGCCTAGGACACGACCCTGAGGAACTCCTGCACTGATGGTCCTGGAGCTGAGATGATTGACCTCCAACAACCACAACCATCTTCCTTTGCGCTAGGTATGACTCCAGCCAGCGGAGGGTTTTCCCCCTGATTCCCATTGACCTCAGTTTTGCTAGGGCTCCTTGATGCCATACTCAGTCAAATGCTGCCTTGATGTCAAGGGTAGTCACTCTCACCTCACCTCTTGAGTTCAGCCCTTTTGTCCATGTTTGAACCAAGGTTGTAATGAGGTCAGGAGCTGAGTGGCCTTGTTGGAACCCAAACTGAGCGTCACTGAGCAGGTTATTGCTAAGCAAGTGCTGCTTGATGGCACTGTTGATGACACCTTCCATCACTTTACTGATGATAGAGAGTAGGCTGATGGGGCAGTAATTGGCCGGGTTGGATTTGTCCTGCTTTTTGTGTACAGGACATACCTGGGCAATTTTCCACATTACAGGGTAGATGCCAGTGTTGTAGCTGTACTGGAACAGCTTGGCTAGGGGCGCAGCAAGTACTGGAGCACAGGTCTTCAGTACTATTGCTGAAATATTGTCAGGGCCCATAGATTTTGCAGTGTCCAGTGCCTTCAGTCGTTTCTTGATGTCACGTGGAGTGGATCGAATTGGCTGAAGTCTGGCATCTGTGATGCTGGGGACTTCAGGAAGAGGCTGAGATGGATCATCAACTCGGCACTTCTGGCTGAAGATTGTTGCAAATGCTTCAGCCTTGTCTTTTTCTCTGATGTGCTGGGCTCCCCCATCTTTGAGGATAGGGATATTTGTGGAGCCACCTCCTCCAGTTAGTTGTTTAATTGTCCACCACCATTCACGGCTGGATGTGGCAGGACTGCAGAGCTTAGATCTGATCCATTGGTTGTGGGATCGCTTAGCTCTGTCTATCGCATGCTGCTTACACAGTTTGGCATGCAGATAGTCCTGTGTTGTAATTTCACCAGGTTGACACCTAGTTTTGAGGTATGCCTGGTGCTGCTCCTGGCATGCCCTCCTGCGCTCTTCATTGAACCAGGGTTGGTCTCCTGGCTTGATGGTAATGGTAGAGTGGGGGATATGCCGGGCCATGAGGTTACAGATTGTGGTTGAGTACAATTCTGCTGCTGCTGATGGCCCACAGCGCCTCATGGATGCCCAGTTTTGCATTGCTAGATCTGTTCGAAATCTATCCCACGGTGATAGTGCCACACAACACGATGGACGGTATCCTCACTGTGAAGGCGGGACTTCGTCTCCACAAGGACTGTGCGGTAGTCACTCCTACCAATACAGTCATGGATGGAAGCATCTGCAGCAGGCAGATTGGTGAGGACGAGGTCAAGTAGGTTTTTCCCTCTTGGTTCTCTCGCCACCTGCCGCAGACCCAGTCTAGCAGCTATGTCCTTTAGGACTTGGCCAGCTCGATCAGTAGTGGTGCTATCGAGCCATTCTTCGTGATGGACATTGAAGTCCCCCACCCAGAGTACGTTTTGTGCCCTTGCCACCCTCAGTGCTTCCTCCAAGTGGTGTTCAACATGGTGGAATACTGAGTCATCAGCTGAGGGAGGGCAGTAGGTGGTAATCAGTAGGAGGTTACCTTGCCCATGTTTGACCTGATGCCATGAGACTTCATGGGGTCCGGAGTCGATGTTGAGGACTCCCAGAGCAACTCCCTCCCTGCTGTAAATCACTGTGCCACCCCCTCTGCTGGGTCTGTCCTGCCGGTGGGACAGGACATACCCAGGGATAGTGATTGCAGTGTCTGGGACATTGTCTGTAAGGTATGATTCCGTGAGTATGACTATGTCAGGCTGTTGCTTGAGACAGCTCTCCCAACTTTGGCACAAGCCCCCCGATGTTAGTAAAGAGGACTTTGCAGGGTCGACAGGGCTGGGTTTGCTGTTGTCGTTTTCGGTGCCTAGGTTGAGGCCGGGTGGTCTGTCTGGTTTCATTCCTTTTTATTGACTTTGTAGCGGTTAGGTACAACTGAGTGGCTTGCTGGGCCATTTCAGAGGGCATGTATGAGTTAACCACATTGCTGTGGGTCTGGAGTCACATGTAGGCCAGACCAGGTAAGGACAGCAGATTTCCTTCCCTAAAGGACATTAGTGAACCAGATGGGTTTTAAAGAGGAGATAGTTTGGGAACAGTAGAGATACATTCCCACAAGGAGGCAAACAAAGCCAGAGCTCCCTGGATGATCAAAGAGATAGAGAGTAAGACAAAGCACAAAAAGGGTGTGTATGACAGATGTTAGGTTGATGATACAAATGAGAACCAGCTCAGAAGGGAAGTGAAAAAAGAAATGAGAGGAGTAAAGAGAGAGTATGAGAAGAGAATGGCAGCTAACATAAAAGAGAATCCACAAGTCTTCTATAAGCATGTAAGTACTGTCTCGGATGTATTGTTTTTCTCCTCGGATTGAAAACAGTGTGTTTTTAAAACAATGCAGCTTTAAGCGAGAGAAAGTTCTGGAATTTCTAAGGCACAGTGTGCCAGCAGCTGCACTTGTTACCCTAGGCGACAGCAGAAGAGAGCGCGGTCACATGGTTGTGTTTCGATTTGACTATGGGTAGGGCTGGCAAGGACCGGTTTGAACCAATTAGTTTTTAAGACACTTTCCAACCAGGCGTGCTATTGAAGAGAAGAAAGCTATCTATTTTCTCTCAGCAAAAAATCTACAGGGAGCTATGGGCCGAGTTAATTGCCTAAAGAAGAAGAGCTGCCTTTTTCCAAGAATCTGTTTGTATTGCTGAAGGAACTGTTGATGCTTACTGCAACCAAAGAGTTGAATGCCTATTATTATTTATTTATTTATTTAGAGATACAGCACTGAAACAGGCCCTTCGGCCCACCGAGTCTGTGCCGACCATCAACCACCCATTTACACTAATCCTACACTAATCCCATATTCCTACCACATCCCCACCTGTCCCTATATTTCCCTACCACCTACCTATACTAGGGGCAATTTGTAATGGCCAATTTACCTACCAACCTGCAAGTCTTTTGGCATGTGGGAGGAAACCGGAGCACCCGGAGAAAACCCACGCAGACACAGGGAGAACCTGCAAACTCCACGCAGGCAGTACCCAGAATTGAACCCGGGTCGCTGGAGCTGTGAGGCTGCGGTGCTAACCACTGCGCCACTCTGCCGACTACTGCATTAAATCCACGTGAAGACTTCGAGTAGCATTTGATTATTTCCACATTAGAATACCTCATCCATCAAGAATGTAACCTACAAAGACTTACTTATTTATTTATTCTTAAGCAGCTAATTCTTTTAAAACACCACTTTTTAAAACTGGTTAACTACTGTTATTTTTGAGTGTATGTGTGTGAATGGGGAAGTTAGGTTAAAATAAGAAGTTATAAGGCCTTTAGACATAGGTTTATCTTAATAGTGCTTAAGATTTAGTTTTTAAATAAATAGTTAATTTGTTGTTGTCTAAAGATACCTAGTTTGATCTATTTTATTCTGGGAGTTACTGGAGTGTTTAATGTGGCTGTTTTCCGTTTGGGTGGAAAACTTTAAATGATATGCTGCAAACTGTTGAGTGACGGGACTGAATTGACAGTGCATTGCTCCCGCCACGGTTGTCACAGTTGGAAAAGGGTAGTAAGAGGAGGAATGAAGCTGATTAGGGACCAAAAATGGAATTTACGCATGAAAGCAGAGGGCATGACCGAGGTTCTAAATGAGTACTTTGCATCTGACTTCATCAAGGAAGAAGATGCGCAAAGTCATAGGAGGTAGTTGAAACACTGGATAGGCTAAAAATTGATAAAGAGGAGGTATTAGAAAGGCTGGATGACTTAAAAGTTGATAAGTCACCAGGACCGGATCAGATGCGTCAGAGAATCCTGAGGGAAGTAAGGGTGGAAATTATGGAGGCACCAGCTGTAACCTTCCAATCCTCCTCAGATACCAGAGGACTGGAGAATTGTAAATGTTCACACCCTTGTTAAAAAAGGGTGAAAGGATTAACCCAGGAACTACAGGCCTGTCAGTTTAACCTCAGTGATTGGAAAGCTTTTAGAAACAATAAATAGGGACAAATATGGATTAATTAAGGACAGCCAGTATGGGTTTGTTTCAGATAAATTGTGTTTAACTAATTTGATTGAGTTTTTTGATGAGGACAGAGTAAATTGGGAGGAACTTTCTATTGGTGGAAAGGTGAAGAACCAGAGGACATGGATTTAAGAACCAAAGGTGACCTGGGGGGATATAAATTTTTCGCAGCGAGTAGTTAGGATCTGAAATGCACTCCGAGAATGTGGTGGAAACAAATTTAATTGTGGCTTTCAAAAGGCAATTGGATAATTATCTGAAGGAAAATGATTTGCAGGGCTATGGGGAAAAAGTGGAGGAGTGGGACTAGCTGAGTTGCTGCTGCAGACATGACAGGCCAAATGGCCTCTTTCTGTACAGTAAACATTTTATAATTTTTGGCTGTGTTTGCTGACGATGCAGCCGCTAGGTGGAGCAGTACTAGCACAGGTACAAATGCAGCTACTTCCACTGCAATGTCACTGTCTGCAACATTCAGGCAGCTGCCAAGATTAAAGATGGCGCTGCTCAATTTATCACAAAAAATAAATTCAACCTGAAAATCCCCTCAATGGCTCCTATCGCTGCCTCCATCCCACCCCCGGCAGTCCCCCACTCCCTACTGCTATTGCACTTCTCTTTGCCTCTCCCTCCTGCGCCCGTCTTCTCACTGCTCGCTCCCTGCTTCCTTCCCTTAAGCACTCGCTACAGCCTCGCCGTTTCTCCACCCCCCACCCCCCAGCCGCTCACTCCAGACCTCGCCTCTGCTCCCCACTCCCCCCCCCTTCAGCCGATCATTCCCCGCTCCTCATTTCCCGCCCACCACCATCCCACTCTCCGGCCGCTTGCTCCCCACTTCGTCCACGTACCCCCGCCCCCCCCCCCCCTCCAGCTGCTAGCTGTAGACTGCGCCACTTCCCTCTCAGCCACTCTCGATCGTTCTCTGCGTGCCGCCCGAAGAAGCAAGGCGGGTCGCGAGGGGTGATGGGGTGACGTAGGAGCGAGTGGTCGAGAGGAGGGAAGCGGCGCAGCCTAAAGCTAGCGGCTGGAGAGGGGAGTGAGCTGCCAGAGAGCAGGGTGGCTTGGGGGGGTGGAGGGGCAGGAAGCAAGGAATTGGGAGCAATCAACCGAGGGGAGTGGGCACGGGCAGTGGCCTGGTCTGGAGCGAGCGACTGAGGGGGAAGCAGCCGGTGGGGAGGAGCAGGGAGGGGGAGAAAGCATCAAGGCCTGGAGAGCGGCCAATGGGGTGAAAGAGAGTAGCTGAGTGAGGGGAAGCGAGTGGTGGGGATCGAGCTCTAGCCTCAGGAAATTTCCTATAATGGTTTCAAATTAAATAGCAGAAGCCTTGTGAACAAATGTGGTAATAATTTTGCTGAAACAATATGCACTCAGTGGAAGCGTTACGTAGTCAGTTTAAACATGTCCAACAGAGGCAAAGAGAACATCATTCCAGCTCCCTCTATACTGTCCCCATCAAACAGTCCCAGACCAGCGATGACGTTTTCCCTTGCGTGCGCCAGTTAGTCCTGGCAAGACATAGGCTGCGCATGCGCAGCATCTCACTGAGAACAGGAGACCATTTGTGCATGTGTGCAGCTTGGAGTGCTCTGATGACGTCGGCGGGCCACTGCGTTGTCAGGAGTCACTTTGATAATTTTATGCTTCATATTCTGCTAAAGAGGCCCTTTTAACCTCCTACATAAAATATACAGCTATAATAGCACCAAGCTTTGAAAATTGTTTCTATATATTTTTATTTTGCAGGTAATGGGTACAGAATGCTGCCATTTTAAATTTCACAGGAGTGTAACAAAATTGCCATATATCTAATATGTTTCTGAGTTGGTAAATTGGCATGGGCAAATTACATTCTCCATTTTCTCAATTGTATACAAGAAAAATACATTGTTGAAAGTGGTAACATAGAATAGAATAGCATCATAGAAAGCTTAAGGCATAGAAAGAGGCCACTTGGCCCATTGTGTCTGTGCCGGCCGAAAAATGATCCATCCATTCTAATCCCACCATCCAGCATTTGCTCCGTAGCCCTGCAGATTACGGCACTTAAGGTGCATATACAGACACCTTTTGAATGAGTTGAGGGTCTCTGTCTCAACTACCCTTTCAAGCAGTGAGTTCCAGACCCCTAGCACCCTCTGGGTGAAAAAATATTTCCTCATCTCCCCTCTAATTGTTCTACCAATCACCTTAAATCTATGCTCCCTAGGCAATAACCTCTCTGCTAAAGTGAATAGGCCCTTCACCTCCACTCTATCCAGGCCCCCTCAAAATTTTGTATATTTCAATCAGATCTCCCCTCAGCCTTCTCTGTTCCAAGGAGAACAACTCCAGCCAATCCAATCTTTCCTCATAGCTGAATTTTTCCAGTCCTGGCAACATCCTTGTAAATCTCCTCTGCACCCTCTAGTGCAATTGCATCCTTTCTGTAATGAGGTGACCAGAACTGCACACAGTACTCAAGTTGTGGCCTAACCAATGAGTTATACAGTTCCAGCATAACCTCCCTGCTCTTATATTCTATACCTCAGCTAATAAAGGAAAGGATTCCATGTGCCTTCTTAACCACCTTATCGACCTAGCCTGCTACCTTCAGGGATCTGTGGACATTCACTCTAAGCTCCCTTACTTCCTCTACACTTAGTATTTTCCCATTAATCGTCTTGTTTGACCTCCCCAAATGCATCACCTCATACTTCTCTGGGTTGAATTCCATTTGCCACTTTGCTGCCCATCTGACCAGGCCATCAATATCTTCCTGTAACCTACAGCTATCCTCATCGCTATCTACCACACAGTGGTACCACAGGGTGGCGCAGTGGTTAGCACCGCAGCCTCACAGCTCCAGCGACCCGGGTTCAATTCCGGGTACTGCCTGTGTGGAGTTTGCAAGTTCTCCCTGTGTCTGCGTGGGTTTCCTCTGGGTACTCCGGTTTCCTCCCACATGCCAAAGACTTGCAGGTTGATAGGTAAATTGGCCATTAGAAATTGCCCCTAGTATAGGTAGGTGGTAGGGGAATATAGGGACAGGTGGGGATGTGGTAGGAATATGGAATTAGTGTAGGATTAGTATAAATGGGTGGTTGATGGTCGGCACAGACTCGGTGGGCTGAAGGGCCTGTTTCAGTGCTGTATCTCTAAACTAAACTAAACTAATCTTTGTGTCATCTGCAAATATAATATAATTTTAATGTTCTTTTAAATATCATGATTATGCAGTCCTGCTCCCTCACCCTTCCGATATTACCATCTCTAACATAACTAGGGTTCAATTTAAACAAGTTAATAATTTTCTTAAGGCTGCCAGCACACGAAAAACCTTCACTTGCATGTTTGGTGACTCTTATTTAATTTTATTTAAAGATTCTACCTCATATTTTCCTAGTAAGTTTGTTTTATTGACATACAGTAAAGTTTCTGTGTTATGCCTTGGTCTCTGTTGAGACATGTATTGTTTATGCCTCTATTTAGCCTTCATAGTGAAGTTTATAAAAGATGTTTGGCATTCAGGGGAAAAAAATCTGACCTCGGGGTTACGTGGACAACTATTCCTGTTCTGAAACTCTCCCTGTCTAAAGCGTGCAGCCCTCAGGGAGGAGCTCACAGTGTTGGTAGTATTTCTGGTATTTTAGGAAACCAATGAAGTATTCTTCTCGGTAAAGAAACCCTTGTCCTAAGAGGGTGAATTTTTAGAACAAAAAGAATCGAACTTGACCCAAAAGCCTATCCCTGTTGATATGACCAGGTGAGAGGGGGTTCCCTCTCAGCCTTTGCTTGGTTTAACCGTAACCGGGTTTAATTTTAGAAACACTGTTTTTAGCTCCCCCTTAGTGAATCCTTGTTCACTGCTCCAATTGTAAGGCAAAAAAATCAAACCGGTTTCCTTAGATTTAAACAAGAAAGGTAGAAGTTTATTAATTTTACACTGTAATCCAGTTACCGACAACGAATATGCGACGCAACCACGCTAGCATGCATACACGATAAACACACACACACAAACAGAAAAGTAGAAAAGAATAAAGGAGAAAAGTTTAAGGCAGTAGATGAGTTTCTGTTTTACTGTCCTTTGAGTTTGCTGTGAAGTCTTTGGTTGCTGGTCGGACTTGCAATTCATTGGAGTCCAGTGCACGCTTCAACTTGTTTCGAGGTCAGAGTCTTTTCTCTTTTGAGGTTTATAAGTCTTCTGTGGGTCCGGTAACTTGGAAGAAAACGAGAGAGAGAGAGACAGCCAGGTGAAAGACTTGCTTGTTTCAGCTTCAGTTGCACACAGCCAGCTGCCTTTCTCTGTGGCACAATTCAAAAACCCCAGGTTGCCCAGCAGGTTAGTCATGTGACTAGCTGATTTGACCACTTCAGTTTGTGGATTCTGCCATCTTAGCAGTCATCCTAGAATGCGAGCAACCTCACCTTCAATGTCTGGTGATTACAGCCCATTTTGGGTTAAGTGGACCAGGAAACAGTCCTTTGTCTCTTCAAGCACTGTCGGGTTAGTATGCAAATGTTTTTCCAGCCAAGTGTCTGGTGATTTTTTTTTTTAAACAAGTCCTTTCTTCACTCCAGCAGCAGTTTACAATCAATGTTCATATGACAGAATTAATATGCCTCATTCTTGGCAGATGGGGGTCTGCATGACACTATAACATGCTCAGTTTACCACTCTTGAGGTCTGTTTCCTGCAAGTTAGTTCGCTGACCCTATCAAAAGTAAAATAAACAAAATGATCTGAAGTTGGCTGCAAATTTTTGTATTTGTGGGGCATGTAAGATAGGGGAAGTGAAGAAATATTTGTGAAGTGCTTAATAACTTGTACAGTTACTCTGTCAGTGAATGAAGAATAATTGGAATTATCAGAGTAATTAATTGAATTTCTATCCCACTATTCAGTCATTTCACTGTCATAGCAAAAGTTTTCACTGAGTCCACACAAAAATGACAAAATCACTTTTGCCAATTTGATGCTCTGTAAACTTGAGGTGATCCAAAACTCTGCTACCCATGTCCTTGCTCATACCGAGTCCTCTTCACCCATCACACCTCTGCTTACTGACCATCACTGCCTCCCAGTTAAGCAATGCCATGATTTTGAAATTCTCATCCTCACCCCTCCCTATCTCTGTAATTTCCTCCAGTCCCACAACCCTCAGATATCTGCACTCCTCTAATTCTGGCTTAATCGCTCCACCATTGGTGGCCATGCCTTCAGCTGCCTGGCACTAAACTCTAGAATTCCCTCCCTAAACCCCTCCACCTCTCTACTTGTCTTTGCTCCTCTAGACGCCGCTTAAACCATAGAGCCATCGAAAGGTTACGGCACAGAAAGAGGCCATTCAGCCCATTGTGTCTGCACCAGCTTAAAACCTATCTCTTTAACCAAGCTTTTGGCCATTTGTCCGAATATCGCCTTATTTGGCTTGGTGTCAAATTTTGTTTTATAACGCTCCTGTGAAGTACTTTAGGATGTTTAATGACTTAAAAAGCGATATATAAATGCAAGCTGTTGTTATACATTTGCCTGCTTGTTTGAATAGCTGAATTCTGATTGCTCAGCTCAGCAAGTCAAAGTATTCCTTTTTGAAGCATGTTTTATTTTTAGATTGCATAAGAGTCCAACAGGTGACTTAGAGAATTGAGGTTTCACTTTGCACCAACATTACAGTTATAATGTAAATACAACCTGTTGTCTGGCTCGGTGGGGCATCAGAACAGTGAAATGTGTAACCCAAAAGGGTGGAGCCTTAGTTCACTTTGTAGCGTTCAGGCTTCACACCCAATTTACACTGCCAAATGTAACAAAATGATTTCAGCTATACACCAGCATTAGACTTATGGAGTGTGATGTACCATGCAAAAAAAATACAAACTTTGATTTAGCATCCTAATATATTACCAGTCCTGCTTGTGATAGAAAGTATGATTAAGGAGGACTGTTTTAAGTGTGGGATAATGTTTTATAACACAGGGTAATTATAACCCAGATTTTAAAATGTACGTATTTGCAGGAAATTGCAGTTTTCCTATTGGGACCACTTTGTTTTTCCAGTTAATTCCCTCTAACTTCCTCCTTGTAATATGCACTTGTTTAATAATGCAGCCACATAACAAAACATGGTAGTGAGAATGGAAGAAAACATTTTGCCCTGAGACCTGAAAGATTATTTCATCACCTTATAAATTCCATTATATTTTGTGTAAAATTACAGGATAGGTCCAACAAAGCATTCATACCATACTGCAGTAATGCTGTGTATGATGAACCTTTTATAAAATACTGATTTGGCCTCAACTGGAGTATTGTATCCAATTCTGGGCATTGCACTTTAGAAAGCCTGTGAAGGCTTTAGAAAGGGTAGAGAAAAGATTTAGGAAAATGGTTCTAGGGACAAGGGACTTCAGTTACATGGATTGATTGGAGAAGCTGGGGTTGTTCTCCTTACAGAAGAGAAGGCTGAGAGAAGATTCGATAGAAGTATTCAAAATCATGAGGGGGCGAGACAGAATAGACAGAGAGATAAAAACAAAATACTGCAGATGCTGGAAATCTGAAATAAAAAACAAGTAATGCTGGAAATACTCAGCAGGTCTGGCAGCAACTGTGGAGAGAGAAGCAGACTTAACGTTTCAGGTCAGTGACCCTTCTTCAGAACTGGATATAATCGATAGAGAGAAACTATTCCCATTGGCGGAAAGGTCAGAAACCGGAGGACACAAATTTAAAGTGATTGGCAAAAGAACCAAAGACAACATGAAAAACATTTTCACATAGTGAGTGGCTATGATCTGGAATGCACTGCCTGAAAGGGGAGTAGAGGCAGATTCAATCATGGCTTTCAAAAGGGAATTGGATAAGCACTTGAAGGGGAAATAAATTGCGAGTTTATGGGGAAAGGGTGGGGGAGTGGAACTGGCTAAATTGCTCTTAAGAGAGCCGGCACAGGCTCAACAGGTCATGTGGCCTCCTTCTGTGCTGTAACCATTCAATGATTCTTTGGTTCTTCAAGCCTGTTCCCCACACGTGACGGCTGGAACATCATGACTCGATACTTCTCTCCCACTCTCCTCAGCAACCATGTGATCTCCTAGGAGAGGCAAAAGATCTCTCAACTCTCGTTATTTGTAGATCTTTTTATATTGGTTCTTAAAGCATGATCTCAATTCTAAACAAACCATGATATACTGCTTTCTGGTTTACACATTGGAGAAGCAGCAGAAGAGCAGAACTATTCTGAAAGTTCTGAAAAAGGGTCACTGACCTGAAACCTTAACTCTGCTTCTGTCTCCACAGATGCTGCCAGACCTGCTGAGTATTACCAGCATTTCTTGTTTTTATTTCAGATTTCCAGCATCCGCAGTATTTTGCTTTTATTCTGAAAGTGCATTGCTTGGGAAGGGAACTACATTTTGTCTGATGCAATTGACACACACTAAGTTCCACTTGATCCTTTACCAATCACAATTTTCTAGTTCCTCTAAAACAAGCCAGGAGCATGAGAAGGAATGGCCACAGTTCATGAATCAATGGGATCCAGCTATCAATCTTGAATCTCTTTTCATAGGGTGTCAATAATGCTAGCTAGATGCAAGTTAAAAAGACTACTTGTCCAGATGATTCATCAACATATTTACAGAAAAGTGCATACCGCATTGTACTAGACACATGTATGATGCAGCTGTAGCACTCAACCTTCTATTTAAAAAACAATTTGCGAAATTACCTTCAATTTTGGTCCTATAGTTTGAGCTGAATTTTTAAATTATCTGATATAATAAATGTGGTAGACTCTTAACTGCCTTCTGAAATGGCCGAGCAAGCCATTCAGTTGTAGGCAGTTCACCACCATCTGCTCAAGAGCAATTAGGAATGGGCAATAAATGTTGGCTTTGCCAGCAACACTCACATCCCAAGAATGAATACAAAAAAAATCAGATGAAACTTGGTTCAGCTGTGGTTGGCATTTCAAAATGCATCTAATTATTTGAACCTGTACTTATACTCTCTCTAAACATATATAATGTATCAACTGAATTGAATAGAGCTTCACAGGGATGGAGTTTATTGAAATATTCAACCATTGAATGCTTCCCTTTCTGCCTACTCCTGTTTCTTTTCCCTCTTTTCTCTCTACCTTTTATCTCAAATTGTTAGCCATCACCATATGTGCACATTATGATGCCTTATGGCATTTGGATGGGACATAGGGAATGTGAAATTATCCTCCTCCAGTTCTCTGGTTCCACATGAAGAGTCATGATCTTTATTCAATCTTTTACTTCTTGTTTGGGTATAAAGTCAGTTGAGTTGTACCACACCCAAAACTATGACTATGTTTAGTACTCCACAGGGAGGTTATCAAAGAGCCCTCCAATTCAACTGGTCAATACCAGTGTTAATAACTGGGCTTTCATAGTATCAAGTCATTATTTTGAAAATAAATATCCTGTTTGGGAGTTTGTCCTATCTTGACCGATGTGGACTAGTGAGTGATAGATTTCTGTGGGACAATTAAAGCCTTATGACATGCTTAAAGTATCTATACTTCCCAAAATAGGGATGGTGTGGTATAATGTTTTTCCATGCGTAATTGATTTTTAAAGGATAGACTTACACTGTTCTTATGCCATATCAGCCCATGTGACTGTGCAACAAACTTAATGGCAGGGCTGAGGGGAATTGGAAATTTCTTTGTGCCATTGTTTGAAACATCTTGGGACATGAGTCTTAAATGGACGTAATCTGTAATTGACATCCCACTCAGCATAGCCATTCCACTACATTTTAAAATTGCGAGTAAAGATCCTTCTAACCTGTGCATGCAGATTAATCAATCCTGTACGTGACCAGATTTATTACTGCTGTCATTGCATATTGCCTGTATTCAGGAACTGAAACAGCTTGGATTCATGAAGCAAATTGTATGTTTGTGTGTTGAATATAGTTCCAATGGTGCCAGCAGGCCTTTGGTATTTTGCTCAAATTGATTTTGGTGTGAATCTGGACAGTGAGGTTCAGCAGGCTATGCAATCACACGTAACATCACCGCTGAGCCCAGTCATGGTTAACCTTCAATAACTACTTATACGTACTTTCCAGTAGGAGGTTACTGGATATCAGTAAGGAATGGTGGGTGATTTTTTTGTTATTCTTCCAAATCCCTAACCTAGAGGCACTGTAGCAAGTTGGATTGTACATGCCACAATTACAACTGAGGTTAGATACAGACCAGGAATTTAAACCTGGAGCTTTCTTATAGAGTCATAGAGTTATACAGCACAGCAACAGGCCCTTGTGCCCATCGAGTCTGTGCCGGCCATCCAGCACCCAACTGTTCTAATCCCATATTCCTGCACTTGGCCCTGCCATTGTTTGAAACATCTTGGGACATGAGTCTTAAATGGACGTAATCTGTAATTGACATCCCACTCAGCATAGCCATTCCACTACATTTTAAAATTGCGAGTAAAGATCCTTCTAACTTGTGCATGCAGATTAATCAATCCTGTACGTGACCAGATTTATTACTGCTGTCATTGAATATTGCCTGTATTCAGGAACTGAAACAGCTTGGATTCATGAAGCAAATTGTATGTTTGTGTGTTGAATATAGTTCCATTGGTCCCAGCAGGCCCATTGTATGCTATGGTGTTTCAAGTGCTCATCTAAATACTTAAATGTTGTGAGGGTTCCTGCCTCCACCTCTTCAGGCAGTGCGTTGCAGATTCCATCCACCCTCTGGGTGAACAAAATTTTCCTCAAATCCCCTCTAAATCTCCTGCCCCTTGCCCTAAATCTATGCCCCCTGGTTCTTGACCCTTCTGCTAAGGGAAAAAATTTCTTCCTATCTAACCTAACAATACCCCTCATTATCTTGTACACCTCAATCATGTCCCCCCTCAACCTTCTCTGCTCCAAGGAAAACACTCCTAGCCTTTTCAGTCTCTCTTCATAGCTGAAATGTTCCAGCCCAGGCAACATCCTGGTAAATCTCCTCTGCACCGTCTCTCGTGCAATCACATTCTTCCTATAGTGTGGTGCCCAGAATTGTACACAGTACTCCAGTTGTGGCCTAACTAGCGTTTTATATACCTCCATCATAACCTCCCTGCTCTTATATTCTATGCCTCGGCTAATAAAGGCAAGTATTCCATATGCCTTCCTTAACCACCTTATCTACCTGTGCTGCTGCCTTCAGTGATCTATGGACAATTACACCAAGGTCCCTCTGTGTTTCCTCGGGTCCTACCATCCATTGTATATTCCCTTGCCTTGTTAGTCCTCCCAAAATGCATTACCTCACACTTTTCGGGATTAAATTCCATTTGCCACTGCCCAGCCCATTTTACCAGCTCATCTATATCTCCCTGTAATCTAAGGATTTCCTTCTCACTATTTACAGCACCACCAATTTTCGTGTCATCTGCGAAATTACTAATCATACCTCCTATATTCATGTCTAAATCATTAATGTACACTCTTAATAAACTTCTTAATCTTTATACTTCTGTATCAAATCAGCCTATTATGTTGTGCAATAAAGCAATTGTGAACTCCAAAAGAATTTTTTTTTATAAAACGCACCTGGTTGTAGATAAAATGCTTAATTCACTTAAGTTTGAACAACTGTGATTTATGATGTAATTTAAACCCTTTGGTGTTATTACTGCCACACACTCCTAGCAAGCTTTAAATGTATGCCATTAAATCCTAGCAAAAGTGCATTTGCATGTTCGAAATGTATACATGACCGTACATTTTTAGATTGCTGGCAACATGCCTTTAAAATGAATTATTATTGCTTTGAGGAGGAAAGAAGTCATTACATGACATGTTTGATAAGGGAGAAACAAGTTTTCCTCTGGTCATAGAACATAGAACATAAAACAGTACAGCACAGTACAGGCCCTTCGGGCCACGATGTTGTGCCGACCCTTTAACCTACTCTATCAAACTACCTACATACCCTTCATTCTACTATCATCCATGTACCTATCCAAGAGTCGCTTAAATGTCCCTAACGTATCTGCTTCTACTACCACCGCTGGCAGTGCATTCCACACACCCACCACTCTCTGTGTAAAGAACCTACCTCTGACATCTCCCCTAAACCTTCCTCCAATCATCTTAAAATTATGCCCCCTGGCGATCGCCCTTTCCGCCCTGGGAAAAAGTCTCTGACTATCCACTCTATCTATGCCTCTCATCATCTTGTACCCCTCTATCAAGTCACCTCTCATCCTTCTTCGCTCCAATGAGAAAAGCCCTAGCTCCCTCAACCTTTCTTCATAAGACATGCCGTCCAGTCCAGGCAGCATCCTGGTAAATCTCCTCTGCACCCTCTCTAAAGCTTCCACATCCTTCCTATAATGAGGCGACCAGAACTGAACACAATATTCCAAGTGTGGTCTAACCAGGGCTTTATAGAGCTGCAGCATAACCTCGCGGCTCTTAAACTCAATCCCCCTGTTAATGAAAGCCAACACCCCATACGCCTTCTTAACAACCCTATCAACTTGAGTGGCAACTTTGAGGGATCTATGGACGTGGACCCCAAGATCCCTCTGTTCCTCCACACTGCCAAGAATCCTGTCTTTAAGCCTGTATTCTGCATTCAAATTCGACCTTCCAAAATGAATCACTTCACAGTAATGGCATATAATTCTGATCAGCTAAATAATTTAACTGGGAACTTTATATATTTTTAAAAATAAATTGAAGTATTTAGAGGATAGATGGTATGGACTAGTAGGAGTAAATCCATTGTCCTGAACACTGCGGGATTGCGGATTAGAATTCTCCAACTCCGCCTAGGATTGTAGAATTACAGATTTTATATATGTGGTCATGAGTAATGAGATCATTCTCACCAGTGAAATATAAATAAGTATTTCACAGCTTTTCCTTCGCACAATCTATTGATAACACAATTGTGTGAAATAGCTTATTAAAGTAGTAACTTCATTAATCACTAACAGTGGTTAAAAGGAGCTGTGTCTTCAGTAGCTATTATAGATTAGAATGTTTTTTTTTAATCTGTGGACTGCGTCCTTGCAGCCTTCCTCTGCTGCTGTATCCCTTTAAGTGGCTTTTTTTCCCACAGGACAAATCATTCTCTTCCACATCAACTTTTGGCCTTCAATCCCACCGATCACCAATAGCCTCTGGTGTTTAGATCCTTTATGCAGCATATTTGTATTTCAAAGTCTCTGCATGGCCTGCTGCCTTCAGGCTCCTCCCAAAAAGGTTCGCCATGCACATGTGAGGACCTATCTCGACAGTAGTCACAACAGTATGAGCAAGAACTCTGAAACTCTTCTGGCAATCACTGAACCACTAGAAGTCACCAAATGACACTTCCACTTCTTAAAAAATCCAATAAAGTTAAAAGTTAAGAAATCTGTGTAAATAGAACAATACTTTCCAACTTAATTTGTCAGTAGCACGTATTCTTTATAAAATATTTAATGTATTTATAATTTTCCATCATTGTATTTTTGAAACATTTTCTTTTAGTCACATGATATATGCCTGGGGATGTCCTTGAATTCCTTCCATGACCTGACATGGCTGCCATCATAAACTTAGTTATACCTCATACTCTTATAATACTTCAAAACTTGTATACCACATTCCCCTCCAAGACAACAATTCAGAGGAAATAACTTTCATTTACATAACATCTTTCATGTTGTCCTCAGGGCGTATCAAAGCACTTAGCCAAGTTATAGTTATTGTATTGCAGGCAAATGCAGTAACCAACCTGCACAATGAAGTCCCACGAACAGCAATGAGATGAATGCTTAGCTAATTTTGATTGTGAGATGAATGTTGGTCATGATGAGGGAGGATTCCTTGCAGTTTCCTCTGAGGGAGCTGGTTTGATTATGGCCTGACCCATTACACATTCAAGGACTGTGCAGGGGACCGTCTCCTGCTACTGACCTGTCTCTCTGACCTCCTGCAGTCTTTCTTTCACTACTGGGGGGTGCTAGCACCTTCACCCCTGCCAGATCATTACCTAGGAGCAGGTCAACTCCGTCCACAGGCAAACTAGGGACAATCCCTACAATCACCGGTCCTGAAACTAGGTCGCACTCCAGTTGCGCCCGGTGTACAGATACAGGCATACACTGCCCTCCAATACCATTCACCACCATTTTGGTGTTCACTGCACTCTCTGGGGGAAAGGTCAGGCCTTTTCCCAGTAAAAGGGATCTTGTGGCCCCTGTGTCCCTGAGAATCACTATGGGCTTGCTTGCCCCACTCGAGGGGTATGGGGTTACTTTCCCTTCAAATACAAATACAGCTCCAGCGACCCAGGTCCGGTTCTGGGTACTGCCTGTGCGGAGTTTGCAAGTTCTCCCTGTGACCGCGTGGGTTTCTGCCAGGTGCTCCGGTTTCCATCCACAGCAAAAAACTTGTAGGTTGATAGGTAAATTGGCCATTGTAAATTGCCCCTAGTGTAGATAGGTGGTAGGAAAATTGAGGGAAGGTGGGGATGCGGTAGGGAATATGGGGTTAATGTAGGATTAGTATAAATGGGTGGTTGTTGGTCAGCACAGACTCGGTGGGCCGAAGGGCCTGTTTCAGTGCTATAATTCTCTGTGACTGTACAAAACCCTGATAACCTTCAGGAATCCTATTAACTTTTCCTCCACTGCCCATAGTTAGCTTCTTGGGTTGCTCCCTTACTACAGTCAAAGCCGCGGCTTGTTCTGTGTTTTCCATCAGGTCCCCGTCACTGAGCGGGTGTGCCCTGATTAACCCTACGAAGTTTCCCCTCTAGTTTCCAGCAGTCAGCTTTTAAATGCCCTGTCTTATTACAGTAGAAGCACACAGGTTTCCGGGTCTCACTCTTGCTCACAGCACCTTCCCTTTTGGCTGGAGGAGGGCTCCCTGTGTCTCCTGCTTTCCTTTCTCTTCCAGGATTGCCTAGGCAGATATCACCATCCCACCCTTTGTCCTTTTCGGATTTGTGGGGGTGATTAGGAAAGATTTTCCCCTGGGAAACTGACATAAATTAAAGCAAATTCATTGGCCAGAACAGCCCATTGCCGGGCTCCCTGAACCCGCTGCTCCTCGACATGAGTTTTTATTGAGAATGCTGCAGCTCTATAATTTGATGAAGTCTTATCTCGCAGCAAGGAATAAACCTCATGGACTTTTCCAGTTGGTTTGCTTTGCGGTAAAAGGGACCAGGTCTCAGCTGGCCATTTTAGCTGCCTTGCCAGTTTCTCGAAGGACAGGAAAGACACTTCCACATCTTCCTCATTGAATTTTGGAATTAGTTTGGTGAGTTTTAGCAATCTTGTACCCAGTCCTGAATTGTGTTCCTCCATATTGGTCATGCTTTCACTAGGGTTACTCTGTTGCCCCCTAGTTAACTCAAGATGCTTCAACTCTTGTTCTTCGCATTCGTTCCGGGAATATTCTTCCTCTCTCTCTCCTTCTCGCTCTCTTTCCTTCTCCTGTCTCTCTCTCTCTCACTTGCCTTTCATTTTTTTCACGTTCCTTTTGGAAGGCCCTCTCTTTCTCTTCCCATTCCTTCTGGAAGGCTCTCTTTCTTCCTCTCCCTTTCCTCAAATTCAAGTTTCCTCTGTTCCAATTGTATCTTTGCTAACCATACCCTGTCAGATTCTGTTTCTAACACTGCTTCTGCTTCTTCAGATTCAAGAGAAAAATGGTTGGCCGCTAGCCTTAGGAGTACAGACTTCCTAGCCTTGCCACGTACAGTGATCCCATACTGCTTAGCCATTTTTCTCAACTCCTTCATAGACAGTGCTTTTAACTTATCCCAAGTTACTTCACCCTGGCTTGGAGAGCTGCTCACTTCAGTTGCAGTCATGTTAGTATTCAAACACACACAACCACAAGAAAACCTGGATTGATTTGCTCTTTTTGATTGGCTTCCCATTTCCAATTTAACTTGTTTGTCTGTGGGTAACAATCTGGGTGCTAGCACCCAATTTCTGTTACGACCAGTTGCGAAAGGGGTCTAGGGGTCTGTTACTATCTTCACCTGGTCTTATCGTAACAGGGTTTAATTTTAAACACACTGTTTTGAGCTCTCTCTTTGTGAATCATTTTTCACAGTTTTTCCAGATATAAGACAAAGAAACCAATTCAGACAGACTTTCTCAGGTTTAAAGAAGAAAGATGAAATTTTATTAAAACTTAAAACTTAAACCCTAATACGGTTCACGCCTACGGGTATACGACACACCCACCCAAGCATGCACACGTGATACACACATGCAAATAGGGACAGAAAAGATAAGTAGAACAGTTTGAGGCAATATCTTGTTAACGTTTCTCGAACACACTGTAGTCCTTGATTGAAGATATGGTCTTGTGTTTCATTGGGGCCCAGTATTTGTCTTAAACCTTGTTCACGTAGGAAACTGTTCTCTCTTTGAGTTTACGTGTCTTCACAAGATTCAGTTCCGTGGGAAAGAGATGGAGGCAGGCAGACAGGAGAGATGTTCTCAGACCTTGAGCACACGGCGTTCTCTGTTCCAATTCCTTTATTGGGATTTCAAATTCAAAAAAAACTCCCAGGTTGCCCAGCAGATTAGTCATGTGACTAGATTCTTGTGTGGAACAGTCTCTCCGAGGTTTGTGGATTGTACCTTAACAGTCTCTGGAATGCTAGCTCCCCCCACCTTCAATGTCTGGTAATCAAAAGTTAATTGATGGTTGAATGAGTCAGGGCATGGTGCCTTGTCCCAACACTGTCAGTTGCCATAAAAATGTCTTTCCGGTCAGGGGCTTGCAGTTTTAAGTTCTAATGTTCATTGTGGCAAAATCATCTGTGCCTCAATCTTGGTAGGTAGGGGGTTTGCCTGACAGAAGATATAAACAACATTTAAAATAGAAAAATTAGAGTCCTTACAATTTTACACTCCTGCTGGAGGCGAAAAAGTCTAAGGTTGCTTGAAGTCCTCACAGCCGTCCGATGGGGAGAAAAAAGGTTCAAAAAATGTAGAGGTTAAAGCAAGCAAGTCCAGTAGGCAGGCCAGGCAGGGACAGGACAGGGAGCGTGGAAGGTCTGGTAGGCGAAACTGCATTTACTTTAATGCGAGAAGCCTTACAGGTAAGGCAGATGAACTCAGAGCATGGATCGGTACATGGGATTGTGATATTATAGCTATTACGGAAACGTGGTTGAGGCAGGACTGGCGGCTCAATGTTCCGGGGTACCAATGCTTCCGGCGTGACAGAGGTGGAGGTAAAAGAGGAGGGGGAGTTGCACTATTGATTAAGGAGGACATCACGCCAGTACTTAGAGAGGATATCCCGGGGGGAAAGTCCAGCGAGGCCATATGGGTAGAACTTAGGAATAAGAAAGGGGTGATCACTTTGATGGGGTTATACTATAGGCCCCCCAATAGTCAGAGGGAATTGGAGGAGCATATATGTAGGGAAATCACAGATAGGTGTAGGAATTATAGGGTTGTAATAGTAGGTGATTTTAACTTCCCTAATATTGATTGGGACTGCCCTAGTGCTAAGGGATCAGATGGGGAAGAATTTCTTAAGTGTGTCCAGGATAGTTTTCTGAAGCAGTATGTGGATGGCCCTACTAGAGAAGGGGCTACACTCAACCTCCTCTTAGGAAATGAGGATGGTAGGTGGTTGATGTGTCAGTGGAGGAGCACTTTGGGACCAGTGACCATAACTCTATTAGCTTCAAGATAGTTATGGAAAAGGATAGGACTGGTCCTCAGGTCGAAGTCCTAAATTGGGGGAAGGCTAATTTCGATGGCATCAGACAGGAACTTTCAAAAGTTGAATGGGAGAGGCTGTTTATAGGTAAAGGGACGTCTGGCAAGTGGAAGGTTTTTAAAAGTGAGATAGGAAGAGTTCAGGGCCGGCATGTTCTTGTTAGATGGAAGGGCAAGGCTGGCAAGTTTAGGCTGCAGGGATCCTGGCAGAAATTTTTGTATCATTGTTAGCCACGGGTGAGGTACCTGAAGACTGGAGGATAGCTAATGTGCCTTTATTTAAGAAGGGCAACAGGGATAAGCCAGGGAACTACAGGCCGGTGAGCCTGACATCAGTGGTGGGAAAGTTATTGGAAGGGATTCTGAGAGACAGGATTTATATGCATTTGGAAAGGCATGGTCTGATTAGGGATAGTCAGCATGGCTTTGTGCGTGGAAAATCATGTCTCACGAATTTGATTGAGTTTTTCGAGGAGGTGACCAAGAGGATTGACGAGGGCAGGGCGATGGACGTTGTCTACATGGACTTTAGCAAGGCCTTTGACAAGGTCCCGCATGGTAGGCTGGTCCAGAAGGTTCGAACACATGGGATCCAGGGTGAGCTAGCCAATTGGATACAAAATTGGTTTGGTGATGGGAGACAGAGGGTCGTAGTGGAGGGTTATTTTTCAGATTGGAAGTCGGTGACCAGTGGTGTGCCGCAGGGATTGGTGCTGGACCCTCTGTTGTTTGTCATATATATTAATGACTTGGATGTGAATGTAGGGGGCATGATTAGTAAGTTTGCAGATGACACCAAAATTGGTGGTATAGCAGACAGTGAAGAAGGTTGTCTAAGGTTACAACAGGATATAGATAAACTAGGAAAGTGGGCAGGGATTGGCAAATGGAATTTAACACTGACAAGTGCGAAGTGATGCATTTTGGGAAGTTAAACCAGGGCAGGACATATACAGTGAATGGCAGGGCCCTGGGGAGTGTTATTGAGTAGAGAGACCTTGGGGTGCAAGTATCTAGTTCCCTGAAAGTGGCAACACAGGTAGACAGGGTGATGAAGAAGGCGTATAGCCTTCATCAGCCGAGGTATTGAGTACAAGAGTTGGGACGTCATGTTACAGTTGTACATAATGTTGGTTAGGCCGCATTTGGAGTACTGTGTGCAGTTCTGGTCGCCGCACTACAGGAAAGATGTGTTTAAGCTAGAGAGGGTGCAGAAAATATTTACAAGGATGTTGCCTGGTTTGGAAGGCTTGAGTTATAAAGAGAGATTGGATAGGCTGGGTCTGTTTTCCCTGGAGTGAAGGAGGCTGAGAGGGGACATGATAGAGGTATATAAAATTGAGAGAGGCATAGGTAGGGTAGATAGCCAGAGTCTGTTTCCCATGGTAGGGGTGACTAAAACTAGAGGGCATAGATTTAAGGTGAGAGGGAGGAGGATCAAAGGGGTAAATTTTTCACACAAAGAATAGTGGGTATCTGGAATGAGCTGCCTGAGGAGGTGGTGGAGGCAGGAACAGTAGCAACATTTAAGAGGCATCTGGACAGGAACTTGAATGAGCAAGGCATAGAGGGATATGGAATTAATGCAGGCAGGTGGGATTAGTATAGATAGGCATTTTGGTCAGCATGGACGCGGTGGGCCGAAGGGCCTGTTTCTATGCTGTACGGCTCTATGATGCTATGACTCTATTACTGTACAACAGTCCAAAGTCTAATTCCAGCAGTAGTGATGCTTTCCTTCTCTAACGATGACTACAGATCAATAACTTGTAACCACTGTCAATAGAATCAATCTGGTTTTCGAATTTTTGAGGGATAAAAGATTGTCACAGTCTAACTTCCCTTCCTTCAGTTTAAATTATCAAAGATTGGCTTGACTTTTTAGAATTTTGAGAGAATAATAAATAAGCAGACTAAATTCTCTTCCTTCTGTTTAAATGGTCTGAGAGTGCTTCTTTCAGGTGCTAACACACAGCTGTCTGTCTGTGTCCCTTGTTGAAAGCCTGTTTGCACTATAAACCAGTTTAAAATTAAATTGTGACAAATGTATTTCTCGATGCTCAGGCCAAGTGGCTGTATCCAAGGTAACAAGAATGCACCCTTTGAATCACAGTCTCCGAATGGTTGTGTCCAAGGCAACGAGAATGCATTCTTTGACTCAGTCTTTAGAGCTTGCTGCCTTAAAGCAGTGCAGCTCTTTTTCCAGCCCTAAAGGCACACTGCATTCTTCCTGAAAAAAAAACTACAGCATCATAACAATTGGACTAAGATCAAGTAAAAACTAGCTTTATTTGGAGGAAAGGGGTGGAAGTTCATGATCTCCCACAGTTTTTAGATTCATTAGGAGTGCGTGTTAAGAACATTTATGTAATTACCAAAGTTCATTTGTACTCTGCGCTTTTGTAACAGAAATGAGTTGATTTGTTAAAATTTCAGTGTGGTGGATTTCTAGGAGGTGTTATGAAACTTTTAACACCAGAGGGAGGTACTTATTTCCTATTTGAGAAGGTGTTTGTCATGTCTCCCTAAATTCCTGAGCTGTAGTGCTGTCTCATAGTGAGAGTTGATGGGAAGGAGTCCTGAAGAGACTGCTGTAAAGCTTCAGAAGTGCTTGAATTAAACTATATTATGCGTCAGTATATTTGCTTCTAATGCTGAATTTCACGCAATGTCATTCTGTTTTGCAGTTGATATTTTTAAACAAATCACCATTCCATCTGTGTTTATTGGGGAAGCATCGGCTAAACACCTTCTGGAAGAATTTAGCTATTTAAGAGGGTAAGAAGTACATTGTATATTAATTTTTGCTCAGTTCTTTCACCATAATTCAATCAAGGATTTTTAAACTAAGACTTCAAATTGAATTGCTTGAAAAAATTCACATTCTAAGTAGCTAATGTTACACCTTTTGATGAGATTTATTAAGTTGTATATAATGTTTCTTTACTGTTGGCAGTATTCCTCTGAACTTTCCTCTTATTTTTTCTCTAAGTTTCAAATACGCCAACCTACACAATGATCCTCTCTGCATCCTCACTATATAAGAATCTATAATAATAATACGCAGTTTCTGTTTGTCCACATTTTCTGATGGGTCTGTAGTTTGATTTGGTGGGTGGAGCCTGGCGAACACGCTTCGGTTACTGGCCCCCGTCTCTTGCTGCTCCTTGGCCTCGGTTACTGGGCTGCTGACAACGATGGTGGGTAATGGAATGGGAGTGGGGTATAGTAAGGGACTGGGGTGGCATGGGGGTGGGGGGGGAAACAGTGATGGTGGGGGAGGGAGCGAACAGCATGGCGTGGTGGAAGACAATGGAATGGGTGCGGCATGGGAGGGTTGTAGGGACAACAGCATGGGAGGGAGGCAAGATGGCATGTGGGGGAAGGAGGAATGGCATGGGAGGGAGGCGAATGGGGTGGGCATGGGAGGGGGAATGGCATGGAAGTGGGGGGAGACAGCATAGGGAATAGAATGGAAAGGTGTAAGGGGGACAGCATGCAAAGTGTGGAATGGAGGATGAGATGGGGATAGCTTAGGGAGAAAGGGTGGAATGCGATGGGGATGAGATGAAAGGAATGGGATGGGGATGGCATGGGAAGGATGGAATGGCATGTTTTTTTTAGATTAGATTAGAGATACAGCACTGAAACAGGCCCTTCGGCCCACCGAGTCTGTGCCGAACATCAACCACCCATTTATACTAATCCTACACTAATCCCATATTCCCAACAAACATCCCCACCTGTCCCTATATTTCCCTACCACCTACCTATACTGGTGACAATTTATAATGGCCAATTTACCTATCAACCTGCAAGTCTTTTGGCTTGTGGGAGGAAACCGGAGCACCCGGAGAAAACCCACGCAGACACAGGGAGAACTTGCAAACTCCACACAGGCAGTACCCAGAATCGAACCCGGGTCCCTGGAGCTGTGAGACTGCGGTGCTAACCACTGCGCCACTGTGCCGCCCCACAATCTTAATCAAGTACTGTTGCAATAACAATACTAATTTCATTGCAAATATTTTGTAGGTCTCTGCTGGTGCAGAATCATATCTTTGCCTCCTGTGCTAACTCATTCTTTCAAAGGATCTCAAAACTACAACCTGTAGGCTTTTAATCTCTAACTTGGCATCATCTAATTAAGCCTCCTTTTCCCCCATATTCTTTTCAATTGAGGGTCCTGCATTATGGGCCATATCCATTAAACCTTTATTATGGGGGCTAAGTGACAGGGCTATGAGACTTGAGTCTTTAAAATAGAACCTTGAGTTTTTTTATAATGTGCCCCTTGCTGTCTCTACAATTAGTATCTTTAAGCAATAAATATTGGCCTTGCCAGTGACGCCCACATCCCATCAGAGTACTCTTTGTTAAATGAGGTGGCCAAACCCCAAGAAGATGCTTACATTTAAAGGCGAAGTGCAATGCAATTGAAGCATTGGTGCATATGAGTGTTTACATCAATAGTAGACACAAATCAGGGACTGGAAGTTCACAGAAAATGAATTATCTGCAAATCTGTCTAAGGGGTGTAAGTGAAATGAGTTGTTCGCCACAACAACAGCAATTTATTGTGTGTAGGTAGTCAATCCTTTTAATTCTATTTATATAGAAGTATTTAGTTTAATTTTTTTAAAGAGTTAAAATTCATTTTTACTCTTTTTTTTGTTTGAACGGTCTTCAATGGAGCAGATTTAATGAATTAACGTTCATGATCAAATGTGAAGTTTTTTTTTATTCATTCATGGGATGTAGGCGTCGCTAGCCAGGCCAGCATTTATTGCCCATCCCTAATTGCCCTTGAGAAGGTGGTGGTGAGCTGCCTTCTTAAACCACTGCAGTCCATGTGGGGTAGGTACACCCACAGTGCTGTTTTTTTTTATTGACTTCGTAGCAGTTAGATACAACTGAGTGGCTTGCTAGGCCTTTTCAGAGGGCATGTAAGAGTCAACCACATTGCTGTGGGTCTGGAGTCACATGTAGGCCAGACCAGGTAAGGACAGTAGATTTCCTTCCCTGAAGGACATTAGTGAACCAGAAGTGCCCTGAAGTCAACTGATTACAGAATTGAAATGCAGCAAACAGTAAAGTTTCTTGCTACCATATGAGTATGAAAGGAGGTTATATATCTCTGAAACCTATTTCTATTATATAGGAAACCATTGTTATAAATGAACAGGAAGCAGCTAGTTCATGGGAGATGTTGCGGGTGGGGTGGGGGGGGCGGGTGTCACGGCAGCGATGGCAGGGCAAGAACAGAGCAAGAGATGGCAGCAAGTATATCTCTCCAGCAGGCTTATCACATCTGAAAGCAAAGGAGATCTTTCACAATCAGGCAGCGGCTATGAAGAAGACCCAATCTCTCTCTCAACAGGCTGGAGATCGCTATTAATTATTTCTATCACCTGGGTAAATGGGAAGAGTGAAGCACCTCTGCTCACTCTCTTGAGTTGTGTAACAAAGCCTACTGGAATTTTCATATGGAATGCCATCACTCGGAAATTGAAGTTAGCACCTTCTGCTCCTTAGCCAGTATTATGTATTAACTTCATCCACTGGCCCACAGGCAAAGAAAATCCCAGAACAAGTAGTTCCATCTTTAAATCCCTGTGCCTGGATTTAGCCACAAATTCAGAAAGGGCAGTTACAGTACAGAAATGTTATAATTTGAACCCAAATGCACGTTACATTTTAAATGGTATTTGTTCTGTTGTGTTCTCTACAGCCTCCTTTCCACTCTTCATTGAAGGAGTATCCCACAGCCACAAGATGCTGCAGACTGATTGACTGTGGCAAGGCATCCATGATAGCCGAGACACAGTCTGTCCTCGCAAAATCTAAACTTACCCATTTCCAGCAGCAGTTGCTGGATTGAAATCAGTAACTGGAATACTGGCAAATTAACCCTCCGCCACCACCATTTTCTCTAATCTAAAGGATGTTGAAGCCATATTGTATGGTCCCTATCACTTCTGTGGCTAGTTCAGCCAAAAGTAGGTTATAGTTAAGTATGAAATAGAATCTTAGAATCATACAGCACAGAAGGGGGCCATTTGGGCCATTGAGTCCGCACTGGCTATTTCCAAGAGCAGTTAGTCCTATTCTCCTGTTCTTTCCCCATCTCGCTGTCATTTTTTTCTCCTTCAAGTATTTATTCAATTTCCTTTTGAAAGCTGCAATTGAATCTGTTTCTTCACCCTATCTGGCAGTGCATTCCAAATCCTAACCAGTTGTTGCGTTAAAAAAGTTTTCCTCAAGTCGCCTGTTTCTTTTGCCAATCACCTTAAATCTGTGCCCTCTGGTTATTGGCCCTTCAGCCATTGGAAACAGTTTCTCTTTATTTACTCTATCTAAACCCTTCATAATTTTAAATAATAGCAATTAAACAGTATACAGTTAAGCAGATGGGACTACAATGTCACTTTTGTTAGTAAACTATAATAGTGAAACGAAAATTAAGTCAAACATTTGTACAGCATGGCAAGTTAATATGAATGCTTCTGAAATAACTACTTATTGTGGAAATCCATCAGTTCATTGATGTCAGCTATCAAGAAATTCAAAGCAAGGGAGAAAAAACAAGAATTAATCACACAATACAACACCTGAGATTCCTACCAGTTTTAAGAAACTTTTTTTTTCTTTTGCCATTGTTGAAGGAACAGAACCTGAAGTCAGTTGGACTTGGAAAGCTATGGCAGCAATGAATAGACTGTGTTTTATTTTGGCAGGACACTATAAACTCTGATTTTCATTTGAGCCATGTGATGACACATTGTTGAAATATGCATTACTGTTAACGACCAAGTGAGAAAGGTGTCTAGAGATCCCTCTCAGCCTTCTCCGGGTCTTACAGTAACAGGGTTTAATTTTAAACACACCGTGTTTTTAGCTCCCCCTTGGTGAATCCTTGTTCACCACTTTCCTATTATAAGGCAAAGAAACCAGCACAAATGGATTTTCTTAGGTTTAAAGAAGAAAAGTTGAAATTTATTAAACTTAAACTTTAATTCAGTTGAAGTGAAAAATTTGAGGCAATATCTGAAGGGTTTTTGTTACGGTTCTTCAAGCTCACTGAGTCCTTGATTGTAGGTAGTTCTTGCTTTTCATTGGGGCCCAGCATTCTTCTTAAACCTTGTTCACTGTAGGAGACTTTCCTCTCTTGGGATTCATGTGTCTTCAGTGGATTCAGAGGCTTGAGAAAGAGATGGGTGGGAACAGGAGAGATCTGCTCAGTTCAGGAGCAAACACTCTTTCTGCGTTCAAACTGTTTGTACAATTCAGGAAAAACCCAGGTTGCCAAGTAGGTTAGTCATGTGACTAACTGGTCTGACCTTGTCTTGGATTGTATCACCTTAGCAGTCTTTGGAATGCTCCTCTTACACACAATACTTGGTGATCAAGATCCATTGTGGGTTGAATGTGTCAGGGAATGGTCCTTTGTCCTTCCAGGCACCATCTGTTAATATGCAAATGTCTTTTCCAGCCATGCCTAATCTGTTTAACAAGTCCTTTCTTCGCACCGGTAACAGTTTAAAATCAGTGTTCATGCCAAAATTAATGAGCCTCATTCTTGGCAGTTGGGGGCCTAGCATGACAATTACTAAACCATTTCCTGGCTTGTTTTGTTTTTGTTTTAAAAAGAAAAAAAATGAGCCAGTACATAAGTTACAATCGATAGATAGCTGAGTGTCTTTGCATCAAGGGGCCAAGTGGTTGTCGAAAGTTCTTTTTCTAAGAGAGCCAGTTGAACTTTAAAGTAAAAATGAAACTTTGAGCCAGCATCAACTGAGCTGAATTTGGCACAATTTTAGTAGATATTAGAAAAGTATGATTTGGATGTTCTAGACCTACCCAAAATAGCTAACACTATAGAGCCTGCTTATTGAATAAATGCTTAAACAATTGCAATCAAACATAAGCTAATATTGAAACAATTAAAATGTTAAAAGTATAGTTTTTCTCTGCACTACGATGGTTTTCTTTTTGTAGCACAAGAAGATAGAACAGTAGAGCAGATTCTTTATTGGCCACTCACATAGCATTAGTGCATGCCTCTCAACCATTCCATTTTAATCAGGATGGCCTAACATTAAACAGCACCTTTACAAAAACTGATGTGGATTTTGGCAGCAAAATCAATAGACTTTCTGGTTATTTAAAAAGATGCTGCTGCCCACTCATCAACCTAAATTCCACCATTTCAGTACCCAGTATTTGAGCAGAATTTATCAAAGTGGTGAATTCGGAAATCATTGGCTCAGCAATTGGCAATTGCTGATTTAAAAAAAATATATATATATGTTGTCTAAAATTGCTAAAAATAGGCCTGCAGCCAGCTGATTGTCATTTATTCAAGTTTTCAATGCTTCCTTACTTTTTGGAAACACCGACACTTTATTTAATACCTATTTCTTTGGTTCCTATCTCAGCTATTGCCCAAGTCACTAGCTTCCTCTACACATTAGGTTGTAATTTTTTTAATGTTACTTACTTTCTCTTATCTTAAAAGAAATCTTATCTTTAAAAAGATTGAATTCTGATCTGAAATTTGTTGGGGCAATAACTTTAAAGTTTTTTTTTACAATTTAGTGAAGCCATGGTTGCTTTCAAAACAAACCACAAAAAAAATCCCAAATTTGAATGCTTCATCAGAATTATGCTTGCAGGTTTTAGGTGCTCGGCTGTCACAATTACATCACAGTCTAACTCCAGTGTAGTCACCGTGACATCAGACATGGTACTGCTACATGTTCAGTACCTTGTTGCATCAGGACACATGGTCACAATGGCCTCAGTTCATAAATACCAGTTCATAAAATCTGGGCTTCCTTTTTTTTGCGCAGCTGTCAACCTGTGCTGCCTACATCACTGCTAATGTAACAATGTAATCAACAAACCAATATGATGATCATTGTTGTTATGTGTATTCTAGCAGCATTTCTGGAATTATGCTTTGATGGCCATCATCAGTTACGGTATCGTAACTATCTGCAAACATTCTTTGTTATTGTGTTTCTCCACAGTGGCCATATAGTGATACTACCCGATTTTAGCCTTCCATTGGAGTACTATCTAATTCCATTCCTCATCATAGTGGGAATCTGTTTAATCCTGATTGCTGTTTTTATGGTAAGTACCTACTTAAATGTAGAATTATTGCATTGTGAAAATGCCTAACAGTAAGATGTTGCAGAGCTTGAGCTGTGTTTTGAATGTTTAATATAATGAATAGCTTACCTGTGCTTGCCTGGAATTGTTGCCTGTTGATATCCTCACCTGTACCAAGGGAATAACTATGCCCAGTGAACCTATATTGGTGGCAAAGCTATTAACATAACTTGTCTTTACCTATTCTGAGCAGGTTTCAAGCTCCTTATTTGTAAATGTATTTTTTTTTTGTTTGAAAAAATCTTTGTCAAGACAGTGTTGGGAACTTGAATATATAATCACAATTGTTCCTTTGTGCAGCCAGTAGTAACATTAAACGTGCTGTCAGTTATAATGATTCTTCCATGCAACATTTAACTCCTCTTAGACTGAGAATGTGAAATGATTCCCAACCTTTCACTTAATACACCACCAGTATAGTAAAATGGTTTAGTTTTGCAAACCATCTATTCTGAAGGTCTATTTAAATGGAGCTGAAAGAATAGTATTAATAAGTGTGAAATTCTATACTGTAGGCTTTTCCCCTCTGGGAACAGAGTGAGGTCATTGGCCCGGATTTTGCGGTCAGCAGCGAAGCGATGGCATTTGCCACTGACCTCGAGAATGCCGCCCACAAAGATCTAGTGATCTCTCTGGCGTGGATTTCACCTTTCCTGATGTCACTTTCGTTCTGGCGTCAGTTCAGGGAGATCTCTGGCATCTAACAAAAGTGTTCAAGCAGGCTAAGTATCCAGTCACTTTGAAGAATTCTCCCAGACCGCAAACCAAGAAACAAAAAACACTGATTTATTTAACCATTTTGCAAATAGCAAAATAAAGATTGGGACCTACACATGAGATTAAGGTCAAAGTTGAAATATCATAAACTTTAAAAAAAAATTAAAAATCTCTGGAATTCTTTTATCATACTGGAGAAATTTGACATTCCACAAATCTAAAGTTTGCTTCTCAAAGCCACAGAGGTTTTCACTTGTCATGATGAACAGAGTATGCCAGTAAAAATCCAGTTACATTTCAATCAATAAGGCATAACATTTTCAGAGTTTTTTTGCAGTGAGACTAATAGCATAAAAGCAGAGGTTCACATCAGTTCAAGTGATTTCTAAAACTCCCCATTGGTGGGGAGCTCAACAGCTCAGTAGTATCATGGAGCATAGTGGAGTTCATTCAGCTCATAGTATCTGTGCCGGCTCCTTAGTATAGCTTTCCAATCAGTCCCACTCTACTTCATAATACTGCATTAGTGCAAAGCTAAAGCATTGTACGATTATCTCCTCCAGGTGGCTCACACTTAACTAGGTTTTATTTTTATGCTAATTTAGACATAGCGACACTGTTCTGGGACAGAGAAATAGCCCTACCATCACTTCAAAATATAAGTCTTGTAAAATGCAGTAATTTACCTTGTGCATTCAGAGAGTATGACTGAGTTTTATCTTAACTTCCCTTGTTTTCTGAGCCAATTCTGAGTTCTCTCAACTGAAAGTGTTGGCTCCTGCATATAGAGTTCTATGGTCAGCAGACATTGTCTGATATCTTGGCCTAAATGGCGAACCTCCCTGTGTGTGAGCCTCAATAGCAGGGTGTTTGAATGGAGTGGCTCTGTGGAGAAGCAAGGAACCAGTGATGGCAACTTTTGGATTTCTGCATTTAACTTCACGTTTATGGGTGCCAGAACTTGCTGTCAGTTTTACAGTTGTAATGACAGCAAACACTGACAGTTTCAATGTAATTTCAACTGCACAATCCTGGCCATTCTGCTTGGGGCCCTTAACAGCCATCATATAAGTAGAAGCTTCAATTCCATTTTCTGAACTGGAGTGATCTTGGGTTCCAGAATGGAAAAAAGAAAGACTTGCATTTATTATTGTGTCTTCCACAACCTCGGGACATCCCAAAGTGCTTGAAAGCCAATGAATTACTTTTGAAGTGTAGTCATGTCAGCCTATTTGCATGCAGCAAGATTTCTGCCACGAACAGCAATGACCACATCATCTGTTATTGGTGGTGTTGATTAAGGGGTAACTAGGACGCTGGGTGAAGTTGTCTGCTATTCGTCAAAAAGTAACACATGATATTCTAGGTCCACATGAGAAGGCACTTGAAGCCTTAATGTCTCATCCAAAAAAACAGTGATCACTTATTTTATATCTCTTGGTGCTGTCAGCCAGAGGATCTGATATTGGTGTAACTAAGACTGCAGTCTAATCTCAAGAATCAGATAACTGATGTAAACAGATCAGTCTTTGTTCCTTTGCTTGTTGATGTGATCTGAACCATTTGATTAGATTATACCCTTGCAATCATTCTTGGGTACCCATTTACTCTCGTAAAGATCTGCACTTTTTGATTAGATTACTTGTCTAGTAATCATTTATAGGTATCTATAGAATAATGAAAACCTGGATATGATTGCCAGGTAATAATCCAGTCAAGGGGTTCAGATGGTTTGTTTATTGATCTATATATAATGTCTATAAATCTCTGGATAAATTATAATTACGTCCAGGAATCTACTATTCCATATATAATTAACTTGAACTTTATACGTATCTGTAAAAGGGAAATTCCTGTGCTCTGGCGACATAACTGATTTTTAAAAACAAACTTGATCTGTGCCAAGTGTTCATTGGAGTTTCTAATTTTGGCTCCATAATTTGAGAAGCTTAGATCTAGTTTACCATTTAATGGGTTAGTTGTTACAACTGAAATGATGTAAAATCCTGAACTTAGTCTTATTTACTTGAATTCTTTCCCTAACATAATTGTTTAAAAACATTCTTTTGAATTCAATCATGAATTTTTAAAATCCGTGTTTAGCAAAGAATTTTCTGTATTAGACACTGAATTAATATTTCAAATTTTAACTAGGCTTTCATGCAGACCTCATTTAATGTAATCATTAGTCAAAACGAGTATATTTAAAATTTATTTCAGCTACTTTTAGGGATGTTCTCTTTTGGCTTTATTAACGAATAGCTGTCTCTAAAGGAGCTTTGGAAGAATTTTTGATGCACCAGCCAGATATTCTTAAAAATGGCATTACTTGCCATCCCTGATTTTTAAAAAAAATAAAAGTTTACTAATGTCCAAGATGATGGCAAACAAATTAAGTTAACTAAGTTTTGTATTAAACCAAGTTCCCCACTAGGGTCTCCACACACCAGTATCCGACCCAAAGGATGGGCAAGTGACCTATCAATGTTGATTTATAACCAGCAGCTAAGAGGTGTAATTGAGTGACATAGGTGACTTAACCACTGATTTTTGTTCCCTTGGCTTCTACTTGACACTTCCCTAATGACTGGATGACATCAGGAATTCTTATAGGGAATTCCTACTTCTTCTCATTCTGGCACGGTACTTTAGTGCACAATCCCATCAGGTTGCCCCCATGAAGATAACCTTTTTAAAATATTCAGAATATAGCCGTCTACTTGACCTGCCTCGTACAATATTCGATATTTACTTGGCAGCAACGCACTACGCAATTCCACTTTTATATATTCAGAAAAAGATATCGTCTATAAAAATATTAATGCTTTTGTCAGTGTTACTATTTCAACAGTCAGACCAAAATGCATTGGTATATATATAAAATTTAATACAGCTAAAATATATATAAGCTGTGTGGTGGAGTTTCCTGGTTTGGTGAGAGTGCTTTCGAGAGGAACTGTGTACAAAACTGATAGTTCCATGAAAAGATCACCAATATAGGAATTGATCTATATTTGAGCCAAAAAAGCCGTATGACTTATTGTTGACTATGCAAAATTGTTTCCAATCTTATGTTTTTGCAGTCCTTAAAGGGAAATTTTGTGTTCACTTAAGTTGCTGTCTGGTTCTAAATACTTTAAATCTTGTGTTTGCTAGTGTTATGATCACCTAGTTCATGGTTTGTATTAATATTTTAGAGGTCACTATTAGTTTTGGAGAATTAAATGTGTAGCTGTAAGAATTTCAAAAGGTTGCAGACCACCCAAGATTTTAAGTTCAAAGAGCTCTCCGTGAGTGCTTACAGAGACAGAGTTATAGAGAGGTGAGAGACATAAAATAGCAGGTGGACTTGTTTAGTTGGGAGTTGAAGCCATAAAGTCTAGAAAGGATTGCTCTGTCATTGTTAGCAATATCAATTATTGATGTGGGTATCAGAAATCAAAGAGATGTTTTGAGAGTTGGAGGTAATTAGTTTAAATTGCTATCCAGCACATCCCACTTGTGCCACATGTCTATGGAGATTGATGATGCAGGGGTTGCCTGTTGGTCAGGTGTTTTTTTTTTCTCTCTCTGTGCTTGCTGACACAGACAGTCAGTTGGCTTTTGGAAAGCAGTTGGATCTGAAAGCAGCTGGGCTCAGGAGCAAAAAGACCATCGGGAACCACAGGTGTTTCTGTTTTGAGTAAGGCAATGCTCAAGCTGGGAAGTCCAGATTCAGGAGGAGTTGGAAAGGAACTGAAGGATTTGCCTAGCCAGATGCTGGAGGGAGAAATCTCATCCCTCGAAAGACTGTTGAGAAATTAAGGAAAAGTGAAGTGAATTCCTAAGAGCTATGGTACACTTTGGATTGGTCCCAGGAGAAGTGAACAAACTGCCAATATCCTATAAAGTGTAGGAGAACTCTTGAAGTGGAAGTAAGTCAAACGGGGATGCTCTATTGAGATTTAGAGTTTAAAGTATACATCTTCATGTTCTGTTAAGATTTTAACTTTAAAGTATAAATGATTTCAAATTGTAATGTTAGTGTTTTCCTTTGTTTAACTTTGTACAGTAAAAATTTTTTGTTTAAAACGCGCAATTCTGTGGTGTAATTCTTCTAGTAATAACTGGGAATTCGACTTTCTTTTGTTAAAAGTTAATGGTCCCTAATGAGATCGTGACACTAGTGACTATCGCTTCTTGTTTCTGTTGTCATCATTTTTAAATGCTGGTTAGAGGCAACCTGGAAGCAGACATTTTGTGTAGTATTTCTCCCTGTTGCAGTGTCATGAATTTCTGCTCTAGTAAATGTTGTGGTTATGCCTTTCTTAAAATCTCTTGCCCAGGCCAGAAGGACAAGGGCAGCAGATGCATGGGAACACCACCACCTGCAGATTCCCCTCCAAGCCACACGCCAACCTGACTTGAAACTATATTGCTGTTCCTTCACTGTCGCTGGGTCAAAATCCTGCAACTCCCTTCCGAACAGCACTATGGGTGTACCTACAACCCAAGGACTGCAGTGGTTCAAGAAGGCAGCTCACCACCACCTTCTCGAGGGCAGTTAGGGATGGGCAATAAATTCTGGCCTAGCCAGCGACACCCACATCCCATGAACGAATAAAAAATCAGGGTTTCTGCTTGAGCACTCGTCAGCTTGCGATTTTCTCTTTGCCATTGACAGGCGAATCACCATTGTAGAGCTCACGGCAGAAAACCCCAACCATTGACCCGCTTTGTGAGGTCAAGGTTGGGAGAAGAGGTCCTACACAAATGTCTGTGCGCCGACTGCCTTTAACCTACTTTAATAGCATAAAATATGGCAACTGTGAGATTTGTTAGAATATTTAAATTTATTTGGCCATTTAGCATTACCCACTCCATGTCCTATTTCCTTAAAGTCCTGTTTAACATAAAAAAGTCTTGCATTTATATAGTGTCTTTAATGATCTTGGGATGTCCCAAAGTGTTTTACAGCTAATTAAATACTTTTTAAGGGTAGTAACGGTCATAATGTAGGAAATGCAGCAGCCAATTTATGTACAGCAAGCTCCCACAAACAGCAATGAGATCATGACCAACATACCTAAAAGAAAATCATCTGGTTGAGGGATAATTATTGGCTAAGGCATCCCTGCTCCTGAGGGGTAAATATTGGAGAATGTAAGGTGATTGGTGAGTAACTGCTGTAAGGGAGTGTCTGTAAATAGCTAGGTTAGTACACTGCTGTTAGGGTTCATGTGTAAATAGCTGGAAATTAGAAAAGCGTCAAAATGTTTAAATAGAAGAGAAGTAATAAGGTGGTGAGTCTACTGCTTTTTTTAAATGGTAAGGTTTATTGTAGTATACAGGTTTAAATTAGCACAGTAAGTGGTGGTAAGGAGAGGCATGAATTAAAAATGATTAATTAAGAAAGTAATCAGTTAGTTAATTAAACATAAGGATGGCAGGGCAGATGATATGTTACTGCTGCAATATGTGGGAGCTCGTGGACACAAGTGTGATCCACGGCAGCCACGTCTGCAGTAAGTGTCTACGGCTTGAGGAGCTATGGCTCAGAGTTGATGAGCTGGAGGCCACGCTACAGACACTGCGATGCATCAAGCAGGGGAAAAGTTACCTGAGTCACACCCCTTTGGATAGGGTCCTGATTTGGTCAGTGGTCAGTAATAGGGGGGTGTGACTGCAAGTGAGACAGGTATGGGGATCGAGAAGGCAGAAGTGGAGGAGCCTCAGCCCTTGCAAATGTCCAACAGGTTTGAGGTTCTTTCAACTTGAATGGGTGAGAGGGAGGGCTGCAGGGTGGATGTGCCAACTGACCATGGCGCCATAGTACAGGAAGCCATCCAAGCGGGGGAGTAAATAGGAATGTAGTGGTAGTAGGAGACAGTATAGTCAGGGGGGTAGATGCAATTCTCTGCAGTCAAGAGCGAGAGTCCAGAAGGCTGTATTGCCTGCCCGGGGCCAGGGTTGGGGACATGTGCTCAGAGCTGGAGAGGAACTTGCAGTGGGAGGGGGAGGTTCCAGTTTTCGTGGTCCACGTGGGTACAACGACCTAGATAGGACCAGGAAAGAAGTTCTGCATAGGGATTATGAGCAGCTAGGGGCTAAATTAAAAAGCGCAACTTCAAAGGTAGTAATCTCAGCATTATTACCTGAGCCGTGAGCAAATTGGCACAGGGTAAATAAGATTAGAGAGTTAAATGCGTGGCTTAAAGATTGGTGTGGGAGAAATGAGTTTTGATTCATGGGGCACTGGCACCAGTACTGGGGAAAGTGGGAGCTGTACTGTTGGGACGGTCTTCACCTGAGCCATGCTGGGACCAGTGTTCTGGCGAGTTTTTTTTTAATTCATTCATGGGATGTGGGCATCGCTGACATTGCCCATCTCTAACTGCATTTGAGAAGGTGGTGGTGAACTGCCTTCTTGAACTGCTGCAGTCCTTGTGGTGTAGGTACACCAACAGTGCAGCTAGGAAAGGAGTTCCATGATTTTGAGGAGTCATGAATGGTGCTGAACATTGTGCAATCATCAGCGAACATCCGCACTTCTGACCTTATGATAGAGGGAAGATCATTGATGAAGCAACTGAAGATGGTTGGGTCTAGGACACTGCCCTGAGGAACTGCAGTGATGTCCTGGGACTGAGTTGATTGACCTCCAATAACCACAACCTTCCTTTGTGCTAGGTATGACTCCAACCAGAGGACAGTTTTCCCCCTGATTCCCATTGACTCCAGTTTTGCTAGAGCTCCTTGATGCCATACTCAGTCGAATGCTGCTTTGATGTCAAGGGCAGTAACTCTTGCCTCACCTCTGGAGTTCAGCTCTTTTGTTCATGTTTGGACAAAGGCTATAATGAGGTCAGGAGCTGAGTGGCCTTGGCAGAACCCAAACTGAGCGTCACTGAGCAGGTTATTGCTGAGCAAGTGCCGCTTGATAGCATTGTCAACAACCCTTCCATCACTTTGCTGATGATCGAGAGCAGACTGATAGGGCGGTAATTGGCTGGGTTGGATTTGTCCTGCATTTTGTTGACAGGACATACCTGGGCAATTTTCCACATTGCTGGGTAGATTCCAGTGCTGTAGCTGTACTGGAACAACTTGGCTATAACTAGGGCAGTAGAGAGGGCTTTAAACTATGTAGTGAGGGGGCGAGGGATCAAGTGAGGGAAGATGTGATAAGTTAGAGAGAGAAGCAAAGGCAAGAGAGCAATGTAGCAATAGGGAATTGATGATCTGAGTGTGACAGGAAGGGAAGATTGGAGGGAAGCAAAACTGGTAACATGAAGTAGAAAAGTAGTAAGCGTAAAAGTAGAAGACAGACAAAGCGAAAGCAAGCATCAAATAGGATCAGAATGCAGAATAATTTTAAAAAGACAAAGTTAAGGGCATCCTATCTGAATGCAGGCAGCATTCGCAACAAGGTAAATGATTTGAAGGCACAGATAGAGGTAAATGGGTATGATTTAATTGCCATTACAGAGACATGGTTGCAGGGTGACCAAGACTGGGAACTGAATATTCAAGGATATTTGTCATTTAGGAAGGATAAGCAAAAAGGAAAAGGAAGTGGGGTAGCGCTGTTAATCAGGGATGAGATCAGTACATTAGCAAGACAGGATCTTCGATCAAAAGATTAAGATATAGAATCAATTTGCGTGGAGCTAAGAAACAGCAAGGGGCAGCAAATATTGGTGGGAGTTGTTTATAGGCTACCAAACAGTTGTGGTAATGCTTAACATTGTAATAATCAGTAAATTAGAGGTACATGTAGCATGGGTGATAAGAGTAATCATGGGCGATTTCAAATTACACATAGACTGGGTAAACCTAATCAGCACTGATGCTGTGGAGGTTGAATTCCTGGAGTGTGTGCGAGATGGGTTTCTGGAGCAGTATGTTGAAGAACCAACGAGGGATCGGGCTGTTTTAGATTTAGTATTATGTAATGAGAAAGGGCTAATTAATAACCTTGCTGTGAAGGAACCTTTGGGAAATAGGGCGGCGCAGTGGTTAGCACTGCAGCCTCACAGCTCCAGGGACCCGGGTTCGATTCTGGGTACTGCCTGTGCGGAGTTTGCAAGTTCTCCCTGTGACCGCGTGGGTTTTCGCCAGGTGCTCCGGTTTCCTCCCACAGCCAAAGACTTGCAGGTTGATAGGTAAATTGGTCATTGTAAATTGCCCCTAGTGTAGGTAGGTGGTAGGGATTATGGGATTACTGCAGGGTTAATATAAATGGGTGGTTGTTGGTCGGCACAGACTTGGTGGGCCGAAGGGCCTGTTTCAGTGCTGTATCTCTAAATAAATAAATAAATATGAGAACATTAAGTTTGAAAGTGATATAGTTCATTCTGAAACAAGAGTCTTCAATCTGAACAAAAGAAACTTTGAAGGTATGAGGGGCAAGCTGGCTATAGTGAATTGGGAAAATACACTAAAAGACTTGATAGTAGACACGCAATGGTTAATATTCCTCAAAGACACAAAAACCCAACAGGAAAGATGAATCAACCATGGCTAACAAAAGAAGTTAAAGATTGCATTAGGTCAAACGAAGTGGCTTACAAGGCTGCCAGAAAAACTGGTAAGCCCAAGGATTGAGAGCAAAGGATGCCCAAGAAACTGATAAAGAAAGGGAAAAGAGAATATGAATGCAAGCTAGCGAGAAACATAAAGGTGGACTGTAAAAGTATGTGAAAAGGAAAAGATTAGCAAGGACAAATGTGAGTCCTTTACAGGCAAAGACAGGAGAATTTATAATGGAGAATAGGGAAATGGTGGAGAAACTAAACAATTACTTTGTGTTTGTCTTCATGGAGGACAGGAGTAAAGAAGTCTAGCTGCAATTGTATAGAAACCGCTTGGAGTATTGTGTACAGTTTTGGTCTCCTTATCTCCTATATACTTGCCATTGAGGGAGTGCAACGTAGGTTCGCTGGGCTAATCCCTGGGATGGCGGGATCCTCTTATGAGGAGAGATTGAAGAAACTGAGCCTGTATTCTCTAGAGTTTCTAAGAATGAGAGACAATCTCATCAAAACTTACAAAATTCTTACAGGGCATGACAGGGTAGATGTAGATGAGATGTTTCCCCTGGCGGATGAGTTCAGAACCAGGGGACAGAGTCTCAGAATATGGGGTAGGCCATTTAAGACTGAGATGAGGAATTTCTTCACTCAGAGGGCTGTGGAAGCTTAATCATTGAGCATGTTCAAGACAGAAATCGATGGATATCTGGACACTAATGGCATGAACAGATATGGGGATAGCGTGGTTCAGTGGCATTGAGGTAGATGATCAGCCATGATCTAATTGAATGGCAGAGCAGGCTCGATGGGCTGAGTGGCCCACTCCTGCTCCTATGTTCCTAATTCCCCTGTTCCTCTTTGAAATGGTACCAGGGATCTTTTACCACCTCCTGAGAGGGCAGATGGTGCCTTGGTTTCATGTCTCATCTGAAAGACAGCATTTCCAACAGTGCAGCAGTCCTTCATAATTGCTCTGGACTGTCATCCTTGATGTTGTGCTCGAGTCTCTGGTGTGGGACTTGAGCCCACGACCTTTGGACTCAGGAGGCGAGAGTGTTAACCCGACACTTCATAACTTTATTGCCTGTTTTCCTTGAGCTGAACTTAATATCACGCTCAGTCAATCGATTAGACAGTTTGCTTGCACCTCTTAACATTGGCTATGTCCTATTTCACCACCAGCTGAAACACCCATTACTCCTTGATATCTCAGAAGGTGTCCTTAATGGCTTCCTAAGCTCCACCCTATGTCCAATTCAACTCATCCAAAGCTGCTTGCATTCTATCCAGTATTAGTCTTGTATGCCTATTGCCTCCATCCTCACTAACTTCCTTTGCCTGACCACTCCTACACGTTGACTTTAAAATCCTCATCGTCAATCATCCTATTATCTTGCCCCACTCTACATCTGAATCTTCTGCAATCCTATGTCCCACCACATGTCTGTTGCTCTTCCCACTAGTAATGAATGACAGAACCTTCAGCCATTGAGTGTGTGCTTTTTTTTTGCCTAAGCACCCCTCATCCCCCAGCTTTGCAACCTCACCTGCTCCTAATTTAGCATTAAATGGTCAGTTTTACTTTGTGAGCCCTCGAGCGTGATTGACATTGAAAATGTCAGTGGTACACTGGCACAGGAGGAGCTGTTGCACTACACTTAGGGTTAACTTGTGCTGTTGGGGAAGAGTAGGAAATTTTTTTTATGTAATCGCCCATTGGCTGAAATAAGTCTGTCCTGAGATTGTTTGATTCAGGTACTGAATGCTAAATGGGATAAGTGTTTCATTCCCTAGCACTAACATCCTTCACCTTGAGCACAAAAATCCACAGAAATGACAAAAATGCTTCCTGCCACCCAGTAGTCTTGGACAGAGCCCGTCACCCTGACCAGTTGCCCATAGACCAACAGGAGATGTTCCTTCTGTGTAAAAACAGCACTATGTGGCGGAAGTATTAATAGAGATTTAACTTTGTCTTTTTTTAAAATTTGTTTTGATCATTCTGCTTAAATGTGACTTGGAGGCTACACTCTTGTTAGTTCAAGTTCCACTCCACACACTTCAGCACATAATCTTGGCTGACACTTCGCTGCACTACTGAGGGGGTGATGTGCAGTTGGCGGTGCTGTCCTTTAGATGAGACATTAAACCAAGGCCCTGTCTGCTGTCTCAGCTGTAATTAAAATATCCCATGGCACTATTCGAAGAAGAGCAGTGGAGTTCTCCCAGTGTCCTGGTGGATATGATCCTGATCCCTCAACCTTCATTAATTTTTTTTAAAGCCTGGTCATTTATTTCATTGCTGTTTGTGGGAGCTTGCTGTACACAAATTGGTGGCCATTGTTTTTATGTTATATAAGTACCTAATATTCTGTAAAGAACTTCAAGACATTGAGGTCATGAAAGGTGTTCTATAAATGCAAGTAAAAGATCCCGTGGCACTATTTTTAATAAGAGCAGCAGTGTTATTCCTGGTGTCCTGGCCAATATTTATCCCTCAATCAACATCACAAAAACAGATTATCTGTTCGTTATCACATTGCTGTTTGTCGGAGCTTGCTGTGTACAAATTGGCAGCCGCATTTCCTACATTACAACAGATACTACACTTCAAAAGTACATAATTGGCTGTAAAACGTTTTGAGAAATCCCGTGGTCGTGAAAAGCACGAAATAAATGTTGTCTTTTTTATGACTCTTTCTTTGAATATGGATCCCATTTGAGATTGAGTGAGATAAGATGGGATAATTTTGCCTAAAATAACAGAAAAGATCTTTCAATTTGGTGTACGCGTATTCTAGAATAAATCAATCTTACAAAATATCTCTCTTTCTTTCACTCACTTCCTAGATTTCAAAGTTTATTCAAGATCGACACAGGGCAAGAAGGAACAGGTTGCGTAAAGATCAGTTGAAAAAACTTCCAGTGCACAAATTCATAAAGGGTAAGTGATTCTTATTTTTAATCTGGCTGAAGAATTAATTTGTAGTCAGTAGGAAATTGTGCAGTGATTTTTGCACAAGAACGACTTTCATACTGCGGCCTTTTGGGACATTCGAGTAAGTGGTGTAAAGGAGACCAAAGAACTGAAACCCATGCAGACAGTTGAACAAGAACACATTTCTCTGGCAATTAGATGAATGTTGAGGACTGCAAGGGATGGGTGGGGAGAAGGAGAAGTAGGAGAACTGTAAGGAAGGGGCAGGAGGATGTCTGAGGTAGGTGGGGGCACCCCTCATGGCTCAATGGAGGAAAAAAATGAAAAATCAAGGGCAGGCAAAAACTTTGGATTTATTGGGATGACAGTAATAGGGCAGGAGTATAAGCATTGGTGGGATAGGTGCCGGGCAGAAAAGATTTAGAAGAGCAGTTGAGAGACCACACAGACTTGGGATCAAGTGGGAGAGAGTGTGAGTTGAGGGACCAGAGTGAAAAAATAAATGATGAATGAGAGGAAGGCACAAATGGTCGGTATCATTTTAATCGCAAATGTCAGATGTTTCTATCTTTTGTACATAATGATTTACATTGTGCCTTAGTGGTAACAAACCATCCCTCAAGTCAATGCAGTCAGTGTACAGCATTAATAACTTTTTGGAAATTTTAAATGCCTGTGTACTTATATAGTCATCTCTTTGTACCTCATCTTCGACTGTTTTTGTTTTGTTGGTTTGCCTTAGTGATAATTTTGAGCAACAAGATTTCAAGTTAAGAACACCAACTATGTTCTAATTTCTGAACTTGAACACAAGTCTATGATGTCACAAGGCTGCTTTATGATGTGTGATCAAGCTTTAATAATGCCTGTTGGAGCAGTTACATTTATTTGTGATGTCCTAAGGCAGCTGCTGGGGGATTGTGAAATGATATCATTGTAATTATGTTGAAACGTCGCCACTGAGCCTTGAAAAGCTACAAGTGCATAGTATTTTCACTAGGCAAGAGAATGTCCATGTCTAGCGCACAGATGCTCCATTAACATCTGTGCCTTGTTCAAAGTAGGAGAATTTCTAATTAGCTTCTGATATTTGGGATTTGTCAAGAAATGAAATATTTTAATAATTGTTTGAATATTTTAAGTAAAATGCTGTAAACATCCATAGTGTATTGTAAAGTGATGTGATATGGTATGGCAATTTCTTCTGCAATCATATGTTTTCCAGCAGCCTCACGGATATTTTACTTTGATTCCCTAGGACTACTAGAGTAGCCCAAGGCAGACAGTCTTGTATTTTTGTTCTCCTTCCTAGCCCTTGCTTGTGCTGCTTCATTCTGGAGATCATCTTGAATCTATTTGGCACCTCATCTTAATGTCAGAACAAAGTTCAAAGCTAGGCACATGGTGAATTAGATCATGTCGCTAGACCACTTAACATACTGGGTTTATTTTTTTTCAAAGACATGAGAAGAATATGTCACTACTGAATTATTTGTTACATAGCTTTCTAATACATATACACAGTTTAAATAGAATTCAGTTTGACAGTGTTTTATTGACCTTGTATGAAGGTCAGTTGATGTGAGTTCAAGTTATTTTTACAGTTTCTAGAGATCTTATTACCTGTCCTGTGTTCTGTTTAATTTTGTTGGTCATAAGAGCTTTAAAATTTACAGATACATATATGTTAAGATATTAAGGTACAGACATAAAATTTAATAATCCATCTCCAATCTTCCACCCAGCTCTTACCTTAGTTAATCAGAGGTTGGAGTGGCTGCTTTGATTATACTGGTTTATAATACACAGGAGGCACTTTAAAGCTCTTAGACAATTTGTCAGTACTATGGACAAATTTTCTGTATTTATCTAAAAAATGTGCCTGGCTTTTTTTTCCCTCTTTATTCACTGTTCTAATGATGTAGAAGTTCCTTGTTTGGGGTTAGTTTCCTTAAAGCTTTCGCTTAGCCTTGCTTTTCTAAACTTTAACATCGTCTGGAAGCTACGCAATGTTCAGCTAGTTAACACATTGCTTGCACTCTGAAGAATAGTTATTGTTTTATTAGCCACCAACATGCAAAGTTTTAGCATCTCTAGTGTAAGAATCTGTAACTGTTACAGATTAACTTTTTATACAGAAGCTTAGGTGACTTTAGCAGTTATCTTATGCAATACAGAATCAGCTAAAAAAAAATTCCATTGTTGAATGACACTATTTTTCTCTGCCATTAAATCTAAATTTATAGATATTTCCAGAAATGGTGAGGTGCAGCATGAGCTGCATGTTTTTATAGCTATATAAATGTTAAGTCACGAAAAGTTATGTAAATTCACTGCTGCTTTTGTTAGAATGTGCCCTTCTACAATTATTTGCATGTGTGGCGCAGGCTACTTTACAGCGAGTGCTAATAACCTTGTGCTTTGTTGGACACAGTTTGTGTTGTACAGCTGAGAGCATGACTGGTGGCTCAAGTTGTGAATACTCTGTTCTGCAGTGCTACCAACTTGTGATACTAATTCCCCATTGCTTTAGCATGCTAATCATGTCAAAAACAGACTGCGAGTGATCAGTCTGTACTTTCACAGCAGTTTTTGAAAGTTCTGTAAATAGCAGTGATATTTTAATCTTACCTGCTAAAGCTGCGGCCTTAATGAGAGAAGTAGCTGCTCACTGGAACAATTGGATAAATGTATAATATCCAATGTAGAAGTTATTAATTATTCCCACTAGCTTCGCCACGTGCTAGAAGATGGTTCCATGGGGTACCTCTCCCAAGCAGCCGTTATGTGTTAGTCTAGAGAAGGAGAGTGGGTAGACTATTCACACGAAAGCAAGATCATGGCTGGGGAATATTTTCACGCAACATCCAGTCTATTTTTTTCAGCTTTGGCTCAGTGATGGCTCACGCACCTCCAAGTCATGCGCTCATAAGTTCAATCCCCACCCCAGACACTTAGACACGGCAATATGAAATTGGTGGGAAAGAAACAATCAGCAACTCTATCAACTATCAACTCTGCCCCACACAGTCATAATGTGAAGGAAGTATCGTGATTAGACTCCCCTACCCACCAACAGCAACCATGTAATCTCCTCGGAGCACATATAAGAACGGATTAAAAACCCAGAGGCCAATTGGTAGGGGAAAAGATCTGAAAAATTTCTCTCTGGTGCTCTTCGGCGTTTGAAAACTAGACCAGGAGACCACATCGGTCATGCTTGTATTCCTTGATATTTCGTTTGCCTTTTTTTGTACATCTGTGATTTCCACTTCAGCTAGGAACTGGTCCAGCACTAACTCTTGAAGGTTTGCCGAGTCAGCACTTACCATGCGAGCCGGCAGAAGTTAAAATCAGTTTAGAGCAAAAAAGTCAATGTTCTTGTACACAAGTATGTGAATGTAGAGTTATTGGTCACTTGGTTTTATTTTCTTATTGCCCTGGAGTGTTTCTCTGTCCCACCTCTGGTTGAGTACTAAAATATTGGTCAGATTTTCATTGCTAGTCCATGGGGTGGGAGAACTGATTGTATTTGCACCTAAGTTATATAATTCTTTGATTTTTTCCAATGGGAAAGCTTAGAGCACTTGTAATCTTTTAACTTTTCCCATAAGAAATGGCCTTTCAGCCCCATTTTAGAGTGCCTGTGTTTCCTCAAAAAGCCCGATTTTGTTCCTCCAAAAATGGATAAGTATCACCTGTTTAAGGATATTCTGCAAGCCCTCCCCACCCCTCAAACCCTAAATCCATAGTCTTCAATTTTGTTTGAGCAGTTTGTAAATGGGTACATTTGTTTGCATTAAAAAGTACTTTTTATTACATTTGTAGTTGGTACTAAAGTAAAGGATACAAATCTCCCATGAAGCCTTCATATTCTCAGTTTAAATATGTTATGCAAGTGATTGATTACTGCTGGTGTAAGAAGCGACCTTGAATGCAACTGTTACAGTAACTGCCAACAAAAAGACTCTGTTTCAGTGAAATGGAGCTTGCTGCAGCTGCAGTGCTTTGCACAGGGCAATGTTTAACCACAATTAATAAGACATGTTAACTAAACCTATTGTTGAAGGCCATTTCAGCTTTGCAGACAAATTTATTCAGGAAGTTGTATGTAGGCTCAGCCAACTTAGGTCTGACTTTGCTGAGCATGTTGACAATCTAGATTTGGGATAGTACGTAAATCTGTTCTTCCCTTTTGACCTGTTGCTTTGCCTGGTGAGAGATGCTGTCGTGGGATTAAAGATTTAAGCTGATTAAGTCAATTAGATATTGGTAGAATAAACTCAACAATGGAGCAGTGTTTTCCTTGCAACAACTGAACTTGGTAACAAAGAAGCTCCCTTTGAAGATCCATCCAGTGAACTGTATTTTTGGGGTGGGCTATGTGGTTTGAAATCTTAAATTGGTATATTCAGCAAGGGTTAAGTAGTTGTTGTAAGGGATAGGAGTGTGCTTGGGTAGGTGGATCCAATTCTTTTTTTCCTCATCTTAAAGCAGCACTGCTCACCTTATCACATTTATTTTGTCAGCCAGGCATAAAGGTTGCATAGTCACAGTGTGAACTGTGCTTCTGCAGCTCTCACCTGCTAGTTTCCTTCCTGACGGACTACTTGCAACGATAAAATGCTGTCTGATAGACCAGCTGACAGACCAGCATGCTTATGTCGTCAGTGGAATTTAGCAGTAGTTGAATATCAATCAATCTCTGTCTCTCGTTCTCTCTCTTTCTCTCTCTCACTCACACACAGCAAGTGCTAGGCCAAGCTTGTCGTGAAGATTTGCTACATGATAAAATAGGTGAAATTTGATGATCACAAACAGAATTTTTAACATTTATCAAGGTCTCATACTCATTCTGAACCTATTCTTGCAAAGGGTAATTGATCTTTTTAGTATTTGCCAATTTTTGGGCTTCACATAATTTATTTCACTTGTTGCTTTAGTCTGTGAGTCCTTGATTGCACTGGTCATGCCTGCCATTTCTGAGCATTTGGTAGCATATGTAAATCAGTAAACCAATTACTGCAAATGGGATAATTAACTCTTCGGGGACGTACCTCCATAAAAGGGGAATAGATTTCCTTCCCTAAAGGACTTTCGTGAGTTTTTTTAAACAATCTGACAGCTTCATGCCATTTTTACCAATACCAGCTTTTCATTTCCAGAATTTTAAACTGAATTCAAATTGTCAAATTGCCATGTTGTTATTTGAACATCAGTTCTCTGTACTATTAGTCTGATTACATAAGCACTATACTATCATACCTCCTGGTTGTCCTGTGGGGATGGTGGTAGACCTTTTGCTTGAATCACTACAGTAAAGGCCTGCTCAGGTCAGGAAAAAGAACCCGACCCAACCAGAGTCCCTCCGATTTTGCCCCGAGCCCAACCCCGACTCGACCTGACCCGACCATCCCTTTACTTAACTTCTGACTAGGAACCTCCAGGAAGCTGCAGCGCATGTGTGATGACGTCATAGTGATGTCACTCGCTCACTGCGCAGACTCAGTTTCATCCCAGACTCCCAGCTCAGGTAAGTTTTTTAATTTCAGTACTTACCAGCAGAGCACTTACCGCGTGTATCCGGCCCGACCCAACTCGAGCCCGAAAGCCGGACCCGGAAGAGCGGCCCAACCCAACCCGAACCCGACACGTCATCGGGTCCCGTTGGGTTCGGGTAGGGAAGCAGGCCTTTACTGCTGTCCTTGAGCATTTAATCTAAGGTGACACCTGACGGAGTGCTGTATTGACAGAGGTGTACTGACTTTTGATGGATGAACCGCAACAATTGTTTGTTCCTGTCTGGCGCAAAAGTAAAATGGGAAAGGTAGCCAAACCATGACTTACAAGGGAAATTAGAGATAGCATTAGATCCAAGGAAGAGGCATATAAATTTGCCAGAAAAAACAACACACCTGAGGATTGGGAGCAGTTTAGAATTCAGCAAAGGAGGACCAAGGGATTGATTAAGAAGGGGAAAATAGAGTGCAAGAGCACGCTTGTGGGTAACATAAAAACTGACTGTAAAAGTTTCTATAGGTACGCGAAGAGAAAAAGAGTAGTGAAGACAAGTGTAGGTCCCTTACAGTCAGAAACGGGAATTTATTATGGGGAATAAAGAAATGGCTGACCAACTAATTGCATACTTCGGTTCTGTCTTCACAAAGGAGGACACAAATATCATAACCAGAAATGTTGGGGAACACAGGGTTTAGTGAGAGAGAACTGAAGGAAATCAGTATTAGTAGAGCAATGGTATTGGGGAAATTGATGGGATTGAAGGGCGATAAACCCCAGGGCCTGATGGTCTGCATCCCAGAGTACTTAAGGAAGTGGCCCGAGAAATAGTGGATGCATTGGTGGTCATCTTCTCAAGATTCTATAGACTCTGGAACAGTTCCTACAGATTGGAGGGTAGCTAATGTAACCCCACTATTTGAAAAAGAAGGTAGAGAGAAAGCAGGGAATTATAGACCAGTCAGCTGACATCAGTAGTGGGGAAAATTCTAGAGTCCATTATCAAAGATTTTATAGCAGAGCACTTAGAGAACAATGGTAGAATCGAACAGAGTCAGCATGGATTTACGAAAGGGAAATCATGCTTGACAAATCTACTAGAATTCTTCAAGGGATGTAACTAGTAGAGTTGATGAGGGGGAGCCAGTGGATGTGGTTTATTTGGACTTTCAGAAGGCTTTCGACAAAGTCCCACATAAGAGATTAGCGTGTAAAATTAAAGTGCATGGGATTGGGGGTAGTGTATTGCGATGGATAGAACATTGGTTGGCAGACAGGATACAAAGAGTAGGGATAAATGGGCCTTTTTCCGAATGGCAGGCAGTGACTAGTGGGGTACTGCAGGGATTGGTGCTAGGATCCCAGCTATTTACAACATATATTAATGATTTAGATGAGGGAACTAAATGTAATATCTCCAAATTTGCAGAGGACACAAAACTGGGTGGGAGGGTGAGTTGTGAGGAGGATGCAGAGAGGCTTCAGGGTGATTTTGATAAGTTGAGTGAGTGGGCAAATGCATGGCAGATGCAGTATAATGTAGATAAATGTGAGGTTAACCACTTTGGTAGCAAAAGCAGGAAGGCAGATTATTATCTGAATGGCTATAAACTGAGAGAGGGCAATATGCAACGAGACCTGGGTGTTCTCGTACACCAGTCGCTGAAGGTAAGCATGCAGGTGCAACAGGCGGTAAAAAAGGTAAATGGTATGTTGGCCTTCATAGCGAGAGGATTCGAGTACAGGAGCAGGATGTCTTGCTGTAATTATACAGAGCCTTGGTGAGGCCACACCTGGAATATTGTGTGCAGTTCTGGCCTCCTTATCTGAGGAAGGATGTTCTTGCTATAGAGGGAGTCAAGCAAAGGTTTACCAGACTGATTCCTGGGATGGTGGGACTGATGTATGAGGAGAGATTGAGTTGGTTAGGATTATATTCGGTGGAAATCAGAAGAGTGAGGGGGGAATCTCATAGAAACCTATAAAATTCTAACAGGACTTGACAGGGTAGATGCAGGAAGGATGTTCCTGATGGTGGGGGAGTCCAGAACCAGGGTTCATAGTCTGAGGATACGGGGTAAACCATTCAGGACTGAGATGAGGAGAAATTTCTTCACCCAGAGAGTGGTGAACCTGTGGAATTCGCTACCACAGAAAGCAGTTGAGGCCAAAACATTGTATGTTTTCAAGAAGGAGTTAGATATAGCTCTTAGGTTTAAAGGGATCAAAGGATATGGGGCGAAAGTGGGAACATGTTACTGAGTTGGATGATCAACCATGGGGCGGCACAGTGGTTAGCACCGCAGCCTCTCAGCTCCAGCGACCTGGGTTCAAATCTGGGCACTGCCTGTGCGGAGTTTGCAAGTTCTCCCTGTGACCGCGTGGGTTTTCGCCAGGTGCTCCGGTTTCCTCCCACCGCCAAAGACTTGCAGGTGATAGGTAAATTGGCCATTGTAAATTGCCCCTAGTGTAGGTAGGTGGTAGGGAATATGGGATTACTGTAGGGTTAGTATAAATGGGTGGTTCTTGGTTGGCACAGACTAGATGGGCCGCAGGGCCTGTTTCAGTGCTGTATCTCTAAATAAATAAATAATAATGGTGGAGCAGGCTCGAAGGGCTGAATGGCCTACTCCTCCTATTTTCTATATTTCTATGTTTTGCATGTGTTCAGGTTAACATTAAAGAACCCATGGCCTAATTCACAGAAGAGCAAGAAATATTCCCAGTATCTTGACCATTCCTCCCAGAATAAACACCACTAAATATGGATTAACTGGTTATTTGTCTCATTGGCCTTGCTGTAAGCAAATTAGCTGCCATGTTCACCTTCAATAGTAGTGTCACGACTATTGAAGTCTTTGCTATTTCTATATTGGAGCAAAATCCAGAATTCATTCTCACTACCCAGCTCTCTTTCCCACTAACCCTGCTATCTTCTGATAGCCCTGCCTCATCATCTGTTTCACATATTTATCCAATTTTCCCTTAAAAGATGCACAATAATTTCTGCCTCAACTCCATAGCAAAGCATTTGATGGTTCAAACAATCCTCCATGTAAATAATTTTTTCCTAACCCCTTAACTTACTGGTCCATCAATACTGGAGTAAAATACTCTTTTCCACCCCCCACTCCTCTGCATCCACACTATCAAAACTTAATTCACTGTATGTGAACTACTTTGGGTCATCTTGATGAATGTCGTAAGGTCTGATATAAATCAAATTTCTGTTCAAGAGTGACACTAGTAAAGACTTGGGAACAAAATGACACTGAGGACACAATTCTGAAAAGTTTGCTATGTGGTCTAGCAGATCTCTTCCTCCCCAGATCTTTATTCAGTCGTATTTTCAAATGTCTCAGTTCTGTTTTGTGAATGCGACAATCATTAAACAAAAATACCTATCACCTGTGGAATTCGAAGGTTTGTATGAGCTAATGTTGATCAAATAATTTCTACAAGAGTTAACTTGCATTTAAAATGATCCTTCAAGGCAACAAAGTACAAAACTGAGTCTTGTTAAATATTTGCTACATAATTTATTAAAATGCTACATTGCTTTGCAAAATGTTTCAATTTTGTTGTTTTTGTCCACATCAGCGGAAGGGGAGCAGCATGCGGGAGAAGTAAAAGTGGGGCCAGGGAGTGAGGAAGAAGGTGGAACAGGGTCTGACGAGACAGCAGGGAAGCAGGTGGGTCTAAAGCAGACAAGAACAGGTGAGAAGAGGAAGTGACGGTGGGCAGAAAGGATAGTGCCATATGAGAGTGGGATGGAGATGGGTCTGGGCCCAATGTGGTCTAGGGGTGGGGTATAGGCAGGGCTGGGAGGGGAGGCAGGAGTCCAAGCATGGTCAGGCCTAATGTTTGTTAAGCTGAGTTAGAGGCTTCTGTAGCAGGCATAGAAAGAGGAGCTGGGTAATGGGACAGAAGAGGCACAACACTGTCGCCTGTTGTCTGGAGGCCTGCAATTACAACAGGATGGGGAAATGGGTTTTTGGCAATTGAAAGTGACTGATTTTTCTCCTCTACATGTTGTCAAAAAGTGTGACTGAAATAAGGACAAGAAGTAAACCTAATATGAAACATGTTATATGCAAAACTAAGATTTTTTTTTAGAGTAAGAAAGCATTGTAGTTGAGTTTTTTTGTGTATCCTGCACAAACTAATATCACTTGTTTTAATAGCTGTTACTTTTACATAATCAAGAATAATCTTTGTCCATAAACCATATTCATTGTTTTTTTTAAAGTGCAAATACAGGTGATGCTTTCCATTTGTAGTGCATTCTGTTACAAGTGTACATGGACACATGGATGCTTCACAATTTGAAAAGCAATGTAGTAGGCCTCACAAGTATTCACACAGTTCCATACCTTATCAATTGGGAATTTTTGTTGAATTAACAGATTATTTATGTTCAGTTGACCTTTGTGGTGAAAAGCATAAATGTAAAAATTACAGTGTTTGAAACTAACTTGAATAGAACAGGAGCAGGTCATTCAGCCCTTCGCCTGTTCCGCCATTCATCTAGATTATGGTTAATCTGTACCTCAACTCAGTTTACCCACCATTGCTCTATATCACTTGATACCCTTACCTTTTGGGGGGTGGGGGGTGGGGGGGAGTGATTTTCAGATTTCTGCTACTTTTGTGTGGAAAGACATTCCTTAATTTCACTCCTAAATGGCATAGGTCTAATTGGAACATTGTTCTGGATTCACCCACCAGAGGAAATTACTTCTTGTGTCCAAACCTATCAATCCCTTTATCATTTTATACACCTTGATTCAGCTTTCTAAACTCAAGCGAATACAAACCAAATTTATGCAACCAGCCCTCATACTATAACTCTTTAAGCCTTGTTATTGGTTCATCCTGTATTATTTCCAGTTTTACCTTCTGATATCAGTATGAAGCAGGGATAAGGTCTTTGTACTGTTTCAACAATATGTTTTCATCCCAGTTTAAGTAGTACTTTTTGGAGTGCCACCAGTCTCTGAGAGAAGAATTTAAAAATTGTCAGTGTGAAAAGATATGCTTCTTTTGCAGCTTCATTCCATGGTCTTGTTTGCAGAGCTGCTGTTTTTCCTGCTGTCACAATGTGAAGAATTCCACCTGAATCTGTTTGAAGTATAGTAACATCCAGTAGGATCAGCCTTAACCCAAGGCAAACCTGAATTGGTCCAAAAGCCATCCAAGGGAGATGTCCATTATGGAGAGAATTAATGGGCTATGTACTTTACCTCCACTTTTTTCCCCTCACTGTTATTGGAGAATGTTCCTCATGTGCAATGCATTACCTACCCCCCAACCCCGGCCACTGTTCTTGTATGTGAACTTAGGCAGTGTATGTCAACGGGTCTTTCAAGATTTTTTTTATTCGTTCATGGGATATGGGCGATGCTGGCTTGGCCAGCATTTATTGCCCATCCTTAACTGCCATTGAGAAGGTAGTGGTGAGCTGCCTTCTTGAACTGCTGCAGTCCTTGGGGTATAGGTACACCAACAGTGTTGTTAGGAAGGGAGTCCCTGGATTTTGACCCAGCGACAGTGAAGGAACGGCCATATAGTTACAAGTCAGGATGGTATGTGGCTTGGAAAGGTATTTGCAGGTGCTGGTGTTCCCATGCATCTGCTGCCCTTGTCCTTCTAAGTGATGGGGGTTGTGAGTTTGGAAGGTGCTGTTTAAGGAGCCTTGGTGCCAGATACCAGTCAACTGGCCCTGGTCTCATTAAATCTATATATAAATACTTTAGCATGACTAAACTGACATCAAGTGGAATCCAGAACTTTCAGGTAGATTCTGGGGTGGTCCAATAGTATTAACCAAGTCTGGGACATTTGTGATATTCTGTTGTTGAATCCTTGTTGTATAAAAGTCACAGAATGAAAGAGATTATAAAAAACAAAATATTTTATAACTAAGTAACTGAAATTATTAAAAGTCTTCAAGGTTAATTTGCTGATGCAAGCCAGATTCTGCCGATTGTGTGGGTGGGAGATGATGAAGACAGGATATGATTGTCAGCAAGCCATAATCTTAAATTCTGCCAGTCTGATCTTGTATTTCAGCAAAGGACCAATATTTTGAAACATATGAAATTTACTGCACAGAAGGAGGCTTTTCAGCCCATCATCTGTGGCAGCTGAACTGGTTCAGTACCCCATGTAACATACTGAGGAGAGTTTGAATTTGCTAGGTTGTCGTGATTTACACTGTTCTCTTGTTAAAATGAGCTGTGCTTAATTTAATTTTTTAATATATTATTTCACTATTTTGTGTGATTTACATCATCACGGAATCACCAATATAGTTCTGATTATTTAGTGGCTGCTTCCATTACCTTTCTTTTATGTTGGAAACCATAGAAAGGAAACCATTAGCAACCAGTTCTGATGTAAGGTCACTGACCTGAAACGTTAACTTTGCTTCTCTCTCCACAGATGCTACCTGACCTGCTGAGTATTTCCAGCACTTTGTTTTTATTTCATGAATGGTTTGGTTTGTTTTCTGAAGCCAACTTAGAATCATACCAACTTATAACATAGAAAGAGGCCACTTGACCCACTGTGTCTCTGTTGGATCTTTGAAAGAGCCGTTCCATAAAATTATTTATGGAGTCAGCTTCCACCATCTTTTCAGATCTTGACAGCTCTGAGTGAAAAAAATTCTTCTCACTTCCCCTCTAGCTGAGATGATGAGAGATGAGGATGACCTTGGTGAATTTGGCAAGTAAATTGCCTATGGGTTTTATTGGTTACCGCTTATTATAGGATAGCATGGGTGGTGGCTGCAGCTTGGCTTATTGTGATTTATATTGCAGAGCTTTTAATGTGTTCTAATGCCAGCTGTCAAATGGATTTGTTTAATTAACTATTTGATTATTGCCTTATTTGTTCGAAAACAGGCATTTGAATAGAAATGAACCAAATTTTCCATTAACTTTGGGGGTTTCAAAAACTTTTTTTGATTTTTAGTTACACTTTTAAATTTGTAGCACGTGTGTAAACTTGTATTGTTGTTCTTCCTTCTGTGCCGAGTATTTCCATTGTGATTTTATATTGTGATTTATGGTTAAGCGTAATTTTAAACACATTGACCCTGTTTCTGCAGGGTGACCTTATCAGTGATATAAACAGACAACATAAATAGTGTTCTAAAATCTGACCTTAATCCTGCAGCTGATGTATTACTCTTTGAAATCTGTCTGAAATTGAGATTGTACAAGTTCAGAGTATTTCCAGCATTTCATGTTTTTTTATTTCAGATTTCCAGCATCTGCAGCATTTTGCTTTTATATTATTGTACCTAGAACAGTCTGGCTAGAGGCACGGCTAGTTCTGAGGAATAGCTCTTCGGCACTACGGCCTGGATGTTATCGAGGGCTATAGCCTTTGCTGTATCCAGTGGACTCAACTACTTCTTGATATCACATGGATTGAATCTAATTGGCTGAAAGTTAGCACCTGTGTTTGTGGGGATGCCAGGACGAGGCTGAGGTGGATCATCCACTTAGCACTTCTGGCTGAAGATAGTTGAAAACACTTTAGCTTTGTCATTTGCACTCGTGCCATGCTGGACTCCTCCATCATTGAGGATGGGGATATTCATGGACTGTCCTCCATGGATTAGTTATTTGGTTGTGGACCAACATTCACAACTGGATATGGTCACATTTTGACCACATTTTTAAAATTAGCCAGGTCTCTAGGAGTTCCTGGGGAAAAGGAACTAACTAAACATGTTTGAATGTGGGGAAACAAAACTAGGGACCATAAATATAAGAGAGTCACTAATAAGGGAATTCAGGAGAAACTTCTTTACCAAGAGGGTGGTAAGAATGCAGAACTTGCTGCCCAAGGGAGTAATTGAAGCAAATAAACTACATTTCCTAGTGTCATTTGCATATTTCCTATATTTATAAACAATTTTTCATCCCGTTGAATACTGCTTAAATGGTGCCCAAAGAGCATGCAATTCCATGTATTGACAAAATCTGTACATTGGGTCAGTGAGAATTGCAAACAATTTTTTTTTTTGAAGTATAAAACAGATTACATTGGCTTTTAGCACCAGTATAAATCAGTCTGGTTTAAAGGAAGGCTTTATAGATTCTAGGGGAGCTTGGTGTTGCAGAGATAAGTGCACTGTTGTTTGACCTCTGGAACTTGAGTGAGAATCCAGCCTAGACTCATAAAATGGAAGTCTTTCTCCTACAAGCTTCCTTGCAAAATGTGTTGAGGCAGAGCACAGATTAATTCATTGGTACATAAACTTATACTTTAATTTTAACTACTCTGAAAATAGAGTAGTTAATTAAAGCCAAAGTTGTAAAAGAAGTATGAAGAAAAATGGCCATTTTTTAGCCGAATAAGTGTATCTCCTCTAAGTTCCTTTGGTTTTCTGCCAGATTTATGTTGATATTACTGTAATGTTTATAGTGTCAAAAAGTCATATTTAAACTTAGACCCACGATGAATGCTTTTGGAGTTTTGCATGAGATAGTTTTGGGGACTAAAAGGAAAATCAGTTGAGTCACTGGAACTGTGCGGTTCATGAAAATAAAATAAATTCCTATTTGTTTGTTGAAATGTTGCCTTCTGTCTTTAGACGTTTTACCCCCATAATATTCATTAGCATAACCCCACTCACCTTAAGTGAGGAATAAATAAGTACTCCCCCCCACCCCCCCAATAAAACTCTTCTCTTCTCTTGCTGTGGGAGATGTGCCATTTTGAATCAGTCCAATTCACTAAAAGCTGTTCTGATATCTGTTCCGTGCAAGCACATCTCTGGCAGTTTCAGCTTGACCTTTGAAGGATCAGCTTGGTGTGGCACAGCTTTTTCAAACTATTTTGTGTTCCTTTGTGGATGTGGTGGGTGTCGCCTGCCTATTTAAAAGCATTTATGGCTACTGTTTTTAAAAATGTCAATACCCAGAGCGAGATCCAGTTTAATACATAATAACAGGAAGTGCTGGAAATACTCAGCAGGTCTGGCAGCATCTGTGGAGACAGAAATAGAGTTAACGTTTCAGGTCTGTGACCTTTCATCACTTTAAATTGCTGTGTCTGTTGTGTAGGAGAATGTGCCAGTCATTTTTGAGCACATCAAAATCCCAAAATGGCAATGAGATGAATGACTTCATTTTTCTTTTGGTGCAGTTGGTTGAAGGAGGAGAACATTGGAAGAAGTAACTGTTTGTTACACTTCCAGTTTGGTTCAGCAGTCTTTTTTGAGTTAAAGTTGTGAGTTGAAGTCCTGCTCCAGGACCTGAGCTGATACTTCAGTGCAATACTGAGCGAATGCTGCACTGTCAGAGGTGCCATATTTTTGATGGTATATAGAGGCGCTCTCTGCCCTCTTGTGGACCTAAAAGACCTCACTGCACCATTTGAAGGAGAACAAGGGAGTTCTACCAGTGTCATAGCTGACATTTATCCTTCAATCAACATCACTAAAAATAGATTGTCTGGTTATCTATTTTGTTGCTGGAAGGAGATTTCTGTGCGCAATTTGTCTGTCTCATTTCCCTACTTACAGCAGTGACTACACTTCAAACATAATTCATTGGCTGTGAAGTGCTTTGGGACACCTGTGGCTATGAAAGGTGCTGTACTAATGCATGTTAGTCCTTTTCCCTTCCTTTCAATGTTGTCAGGCAATCTGTCATCCAGATGAGCTCTCATTTCATCTCATCAGAATGATGGCACCTCCCAACTGCAGCACACTATCAGTCCAACACTAGAGTGCTGTAATTGATTTGAAGATAATTCCAATGAGAATTTTTTCCTGAATTTCTTTGACACTTGAGTAGGAATTGGAGGGAAATAAAAACCCAACTACTGTTGCCTCTGCATTTATACTGAGTTGGCTGTGTGAAATGCTCAGTTTCACAGTAGGCTACGTTTGCTGACAACACACCCACTAGGTGGCACAGTAATGGCATGTGCGCAAATTCAGCCTCATCAACAGAAATGTCACTGTTTGCGAAGTCTCAGGCAGCTGCCAGTAATAAAGACGGCACTGCTCAATTTAACACAAACAAAATTGAACTCAAACCCCTTCACCCCTCAATGGCGGCGATCACTGCCTCCAACCACCCCCACCCCCCCAACAGTACCCTATCGCATTCTCTCCCACACCCACCTGTTCCCTGCTCCCTCCTGCAATTGTTGCTTTCAGTCTCCCGCTCCCTCCTGCCACTTCACACTGCTCACCCCGACTACTCGCCATTCTATCCCACCGTTCTCTCCTGTGTCCGATTGCTCACCGTTGCCTCCCGCCGCTCACTCCCCGCCTTGTTGTCCAGAGAAGCAGTGGTTTAGGGGTAGGGAGCAAGTGGGGTGCTAGCGGCAAGGCGGGAAGCGAGTGGCGGGATGGAGCGTCGACCAGTTAGGAGTGGCAAAATGGAGCAGTGAGCAGGTGGGTGTGGGAGAGAATGGTGGAAGGGAGCGGGGAAGAGAAGTAGCGATTGAGGTGCTGATTGCGGGAGGTAGCGGGGAAGAGAAGCAGCAATTGAAACCGCTTTCCAAAGCTTGCGCTGAAGGCTGATGTCCTTTTGCGTGATGATATATTCGCGCATATTAGTGCTGGCAAAGCTCGGATGCATTTTGCGCGTGCGCAAAGATGAATGCGTTCTACGCATGTGTGCATTTCAGACCATATTGATGTTGTCGGCGCTAGGCTGCGTTGTCAGGAGACACTCCGTTCACAATAACACACGTTTGTTATGATTCACTCCGTGATGCCGACAAACTCCATCACAGCAAGATTGTAAATTGGGGTCTGGTTATATTGGCAGCTTGCATGAAAATCCAAAGTGTAATTGAGATAGTTGCAGTGCAAAGCCTGGTTTTGATTTGTGGATTATTGATTCATATATCTCTAATAACTGAAGTTGAACCACTGCAATTAGAAGGTAGAGTTTATATCTGGTTAGTTTGATTTTAATTGAATTTCCATGAATCCCCTAACTCTGTGTCTAATTGTACTTTTATTTTGTGGATGGGAAGGGAGAACTGACCAAGTATTGCATCTGCATTCCGATGATAATTGCCTATGATTTAATAGTACAAAGAGTACTGAAATAAACAAGACTTGCACAGAGTATCTTGTGAACGAATGCAATTGATGTATACAAGTGTGAACTAAAATTCCCTTTTCCTTTCTTCAGTAATGCATCTTAACCCAGCATTAAACAAGCGCCCAAAGTTGTGTGCTTCTGGCCTCTGAACAAGGCTGACATGTAAACCCTGATTTTGTGATGGTGGTAAAATTGAACCTGCATTCACCTGAGATGCGTTCAAGCCTGTGCCCTAAATGGCAAGGGCTTAACTTTACAAAGTTAGGCTTGCTCCTCATTTTAATGGGTACCCCTGCCTGCAAAAAAAAAGGCAGTATGATTGGCTGGGGGTGTTGGTAAGGGTACTCCTGAGGCAGCAGCATTTTTTGTTTCTGTTTAGTTTAGTTTAGTTTAGAGATACAGCACTGAAACAGGCCCTTCGGCCCACCGAGTCTGTGCCGACCATCAACCACCCATATATACTAATCCCACACTAATCCCATATTCCTACCACATCCCCACCTATCTCTATATTCCCCTACCACCTACCTATACTAGGGGCAATTTATAATGGCCAATTTACCTACCAACCTGCAAGTCTTTTGGTTTGTGGGAGGAAACCGGAGCACCCTGAGAAAACCCACGCAGACACAGGGAGAACTTGCAAACTCCACACGGGCAGTACCCAGAATTGAACCCGGGTCGCTGGAGCCGTGAGGCTGCGGTGCTAACCACTGCGCCACTGTGCCGTTATGGGTAAAGTTTTGTTTTCAGAGGAACATTGGCTAGTTACAGAAAAAGTTGCCAGAGGCTGCTTGGGAGGAAAAATAAGAGCCCCGATCATTATTTTAATGCTGTCTAATTGATCTTTATAATAATGATGCAGTCTAATTAAGGGATTCAGATGATGCTATTAACTGCAAAGAAAAACTAAAGGAACTTGTAACAATCATCTGAATCCCAAGAAGAGATCACTGGCTTTGAAATTGCTTTCCACGGTATGTTTATAGTAATTTTCATTTTCTGTGTGGTGGATGTTAGCCCATTTTGAATGCTTTTCGGTTGTCTAGCTTCATGTCCAAAAGAAAAGGTCTTGTATCATCACTGCAAACCCATATAATATTTTTTTAATGTCTGTTTTGACACAGGTTATTGGCCGCAAATAATCACTGGGCTAGTGTTATTTTCTAGCAGTCTCATTAGACAGTCCATATCCATTCTGATTACATGTCGTGATTGAGTCATCTTATTGGCCAGTTGATAATCACAACTTTTCTAGCGATGCCATTGGCTGATAGAAATGATGTGACTGTTACAAATGTTAGTCATTGGAGCTGACTTGTCCAACAGTAACTATGTGGCATGTTTCATCTTCCTAGCAATCACTGGGCATTATTAATCATATGACCATTCTATGTTCATTTGATTGATAGAGCTCTGGATCTGTTATTTGATTGGCATCCTTCCATCTCCGAAAAATGATGAATACACAGCAAACAATCCATTTAGGTGGGGTGTCTTCTCTTGGTGCACCTTTGTTGATGGCTGTGAAGGCCAATCCTTGAGAGGTAGGTTCTGCCACAATTGCTGCATGTGAAGCTACCAAGTGATGCTGTGAGTTGTTGTTTCTGACGTTGGCGCCCCAAGCTGCTGTTGCAACTGGTCGTCATGGTAGTGCACACCAGTCCACAGGATGTGTCGCCATTTCCCTGTTTTGCCAGCAAGTGACTCCCAGGTGCGATTTAGGACCTTCATATCATCCTTGCAAACATCCTTGAAGCGGAGCTTTAGGCACCCCACTGCTCATCTGGCCCCGGCAACCTCACCATGCAGAAAGTCCTTGGGTATGTGACCATCTTCCATCCTGCGACGTGTCCGATCCACTGAAGTCGGTTGCTCTGGACCAGTACTGGTTAAAATCTAGTACTAGTTCCAATTAAACAGGAATGATGGTTTTCTTCTGGCACCAAATAAAGAAAATTTGTTTTGTTTTGCTGATGATTTTAGAACGACATGATTTAAAAATTAGATGCAACCAGCTGTAGCTGAAAAAAGTCCCTTTGTCTCTGTAAAGAGTGTGACCAATACATGAGGTTAAACCAGAATTGAGACGGAAACTAACTTATGTTGCCTCACTTCAAGATGAAAGCCTGGAAATGAATTGGCTACAGGACCAAAACAAGTTCCCAAACTGCAAAGCAGCTAAGATGCCGTACCTTAACTCTAGGCGCGAGTCAAAGCTGATTCGTCCATTTCGGGAGATGATAGACTGCGCCCGGAATCTATGCCACTTCTGGATTGAACATAGTCTGTTGTGGCTGTCGAGGCCACCTCATGAGTGGCAATCCATTCCACAGATGAACAGCGTTGGCTCGAGGTTGACTGATGATTTTTCCTTCTGCCGGGCTCTCTCTCCCGCCATCTGGTCGTTTCTTTTGTCCTCTGCTTTTTCCACAGCCTTCCTGACTGCTTGTCTCCAGGCACTCCGGTCAGCAGCAAGGACTTCCCGTGCATCGTCTCTGTTCTCAGTCAACTTGAGGTCTTGCTTACATCATCCTTGTATCGCCGATGTGGATGCCCTGTTGGTCTCGTGCCGATAGCAAGCTTGCCATAGAGCATGTCTTTAGGGATGCCAGGAGATGCCCAATAGTCATCTGAGGCAGCGTTAATAAGTATACAAGGCCTGGAAAAGGTGTGATCTTCCACTCATGGGGTGATTCTATTTAAAGGATGCATTGTGTTTGAATGCAATTGACAGCTGTTTACTTGGAGGCCTTTGTCTGGAATGCACACTGCAGAGTTTTCTGAATATCTTTGCAGCAGCTCAGGGTACTTGTAAAGCTAGACCTCGTGAATTCACCCAAGCATTTATGTCGCCTATGTTGCTCATCGCATTGGATCCATGAAACCTGTTTCATCTGCAAACCTTCTAGATTTGTGTTAAGAAATATGCTGTAAGTGCAGGTATTTAAGTGTAATAATGTAGTCATGTTACTGGGCTAGTAATTTGAAGATCTGGGCTAATAATAGTGTAAATGTTTCTCTAGGTATGTGAAGAGAAAAAGATTGATGAAGGCAAATGTAGGTCCCTTACAGTCAGAAACAGGGGAATTTATTATGGGGAATAAAGAAATGGCTGACCTACTAAATGCTTACTTTGGTTCTGTCTTCACAAAGGAGGACACAAATATCATACCAGAAATGTTGGGGAACACAGGGTTTAGTGAGAGAGAGGAACTGAAAGCAATCAGTATTCGTAGAAAAATGGTGTTGGGGAAATTGATGGGATTGAAGGCTAATAAATCCCCAGGGCCTGATGGTCTGCATCCCAGAGTGCTTAAGAAATAGTGGGTGTATTGGTGGTCATTTTCCAAGATTCTATAGACTCTGGAACAGTTCCTAAAGATTGGAGAGTAGCTAATGTAACCCCACTATTTAAAAAGGGAGGTAGAGAGAAAGCAGGGAATTATAGACCAGTCAGCCTGACGTCGGTAGTGAGGGAAAATCTCGAGTCCATTATCAAAGATTTTATAGCAGAGCACTTAGAGAACAGTGCTAGAATCGGGCTGAGTCAGCATGGATTTACGAAAGGGAAATCATGTTTGACAAATCTACTAGAATTCTTCAAGGATGTAACTAGTAGAGTTGATGAGGGGGAGCCAGTGGATGTGGTTTATTTGGACTTTCAGAAGGCTTTCGACAAAGTCCCACATAAGAGATTAGCATGTAAAATTAAAGCGCATGGGATTGGGAGTAGTGTATTGTGATGGATAGAGAATTGGTTGGCAGACAGGACACAAAGAGTAGGGATAAATGGGTCTTTTTCCAAATGGCAGGCAGTGGCTAGTGGAGTACCGCAGGGATCGGTGCTAGGACCCCAGCTATTCACAATATATATTAATGATTTAGATGAGGGAACTAAATGTAATATCTCCAAATTTGCAGAGGACACAAAACTGGGTGGGAGGGTGACTTGTGACGAGGATGCAGAGAAGCTTCAGGGTGATTTTGATAAGTTGAGTGAGTGGGCTAATGAATGGCAGATGCAGTATAATGTGGATAAATGTGAGGTTATCCATTTTGGTAGCAAAAACAGGAAGGCAGATTATTATCTGAATGGCTACAAACTGAGAGAGGAATATGCAGCAAGACCTCGGTGTTCTCGTACACCAGTCGCTGAAGGTAAGCATGCAGGTCCAATGGGCGGTAAAAAAGGCAAATGGTATGTTGGCCTTCATAGCGAGAGGATTCGAGTACAGGGGCAGGGATATCTTGCTGTAATTATACAGGGCCTTGGTGAGGCCACACCTGGAATATTGTGTGCAGTTCTGTTCTCCTTATCTGAGGAAGGATGTTCTTGCTATAGAGGGAGTGCAGCAAAGGTTTACCAGACTAATTCCTGGGATGGCGGGTCTGACATATGAGGAGAGATGGAGGGTTTATCAATTTTCATTAAAAGTCCTTCCAAATAAGAAAGTATATGAATAAAAAGAATAGTCACTAGTAAAGAGGGACAGAGCCGAGTTATGCTGCTTTATAATCGAATGTATAATAGATGGATGTTTTAGAGAATGCAAAAACACCACGCTATCATTCCTGTACATAAAAAGGAATGATCTTTTTTTATGACTTTTTAAGCAGAGCATCAGTCTAGTGGGTCTGAATGTATCTTCCATACATCATTCGCAAGGATAACCACAGCCTGAATCCAAAAGAATAACCTTAATGATATTATGTGATGTGGTTGCTAGATGGCTTGATATAATTTCATTGTGGAGGTGAATTTCTGGGTGCTGGTAATTTTCTTGACAGCTGTTGACATCCAAAGGCAGCAGTGTTAGGTGCAACAACAGATGGTTGCCAAGGTTGGAAATGGGTTTAAAACAGCAACCGTGGTTTTCCAAAAGAGTAATTATGGTTTTTCAAATAAGTTGATGTGATGGAGCCAACCTTTATTAGAAGCAGAGGAAGTCTAGGCACCAAATTAAAGGCAAAACTTCAAGGGAACTTGGATTCAGTGCTGTACGAAGGTCATATTAAAATTTGAAAAGAAAAGAAATACAGAAAAGAGCAAAAGGGGAAGGGTCAGGATAATTTATATACATTTGACAGTAGATTAGTGCTGTTCCTGCCCAAAATAATAAGAAAATGACCAGGCAAGTAGGTTAATTCTTGTTTTAAATTCGGGTTAGTTACGTTTGATCAGCTATCATTCTCTAGCACCTTAAAATTTCACTGTTGGCTAATGGTTATGAACGCCCAGTGTTTTCATCTGAAATTCCTCCTATTTCAGAGGGAGCATTAAGCCATTTAAAATAAATGGGTTACTGCCTCTGCTAAAGTAATAGGTAAAGGAATTTCAGGCAAACACACTTGAATTTTGCTTATTATTTCACTGTCATTTCAGATTTTTCAATGTTAGTTTGCTTTGGTGGGAGTCACTTAGTTTTATTATAGTTCTTCTCTCCTCATTAATGCCCAGTAAATTTGCTAGGCATGCACTCCCAGGTGTCGTCATCGATGTATTGTAATAAACAACCTCTTGTTTATTCCTGAGAGGACAGGTCACAGGCACTAAGTTCAGGAATCAGTTATTAAGGTTATTCTCACTTGGGAAATGAATTCTGCATTCTGTTATTTATAATGCATGTTCAAGTTAAATTATTTAATAATACTTTGTGGAGTCTTATTTTATGCATGTATAGTCATGACGATTTTTCATTTCTTTTCAGAGGTATTTGGTAACCATTTTACAAATCTCCTAACTGGAGCAATAAGACTGTGCTGTTTACCCTACACTGTTCAGCAACAAGTAGTAATGTCTAAGTTGTTTTTTCTTTTGAGGTGGGTACTTATTAATGTTGGAACTTTATATTATTTGTACAGAAATATTTTTTGATCCTTACAACAAGTAACATCATGATGGCAGGTTGAGTGTATAAAAATTCTGAACTACCAATAAGGCCAGAAATGGAGTTGGAAAATGTTGTTGCATTTGTTGGCGTGGGCATGGCATGAGGATAAATGTGAAACATCTAAATGGTTCAGTCAAAGTTTGATTTGTTTTTTGAAATTTAATCACAAGTAATCACATGGTTTCGGGTGGGGTAGGGAGTGTATATACTGTGATACGCAAGGTATCACGTTGTGTGGGACAGATTGGATAGACCAGAGGGTCTTTTTCTGTCCCATTGTTCGTATCTTTGTAAGTGGTAATCAGTCTTAATACAGCTCTCTCCTGCAAATATCAAGAATAGAAAGAGTTCCGAAGAAGGGTCACTGACTCGAAACGTTAACTCTGCTTCTCTTTCCACTCAATGCTGAGTGGTTCCAGCATTTCTTGTTTTTATTTCAGATTTACAGCATCCGCAGTATTTTGCTTTTATTATATTAGAATAGAAAGAGGTCTTAATGAGTGGGTGCGTGTCAAATTACCTCTTTGTTCTAGTAATTCACAGTTTAAGTAAAGATATAGAATAGAATATGACTCTTGTGAAGCTTCTATTAAGCTCTTAGGGATGTTTTTCTACAAATTGTTGCTGCATTGGATCAAAACGTGAAAGTAGGAAGTTTCAGTCCTTTAACACTTTATGCATCATAGGAACAGAGGTTGGCCACTTGCCATCTAGCCTGCTTTAACATATTGTCTTTTTTAAAATTTTACCTATCGCATTGACAATTCCCTGACAGAGGGCAGTAATATCGCAGGCCATTGTTGCTTTATGTATGCTGCACATAAACCATTTGTTTTTTTTTAAGCTTGTTTATGGGAGAGGAATATGCCACACCTCCACTTGTTTCTGCAGATCTTATGAGAGATGTCTGAATTGATGCCGATCTCCATGCGCTGCGCCATCAAGCTGCTCATTTTATGCAATGCAGTGGAACAAAGGCCATGAAAACAGCTGAGCTCCACTGGAGCCAGTGCATCTGTGGCTGTACCATAGTGAGAACCACGAGTTTATGAAGGAGAGAAAATTTGAGGAGGAGAAAGAAACTTTAATGAGCAAATTCATGTAGAAACTGCTGGATTGCAGTCACCATTTAGTTAGAGCTGCTTGGCTCTGACTGGTGTTGGTAAGAAAAGACTAAGCAGGAAATTCTAAGAAAATAAAATTCAGGGACGTTCCATTGTAATCAGAATTACTACAGCAACAGCCAATCTACAAATACCTCCAGAATGCTATTGGTGGGCATTTGGAATAAGAGATATCAAGTTAATTTTTGTTCAGCAAAGGTTCATTTAAAATACAAACTTAGCATTGTTGGATAAAGCAACCAAGGAGAAACTTTGACACTACACATACAATGTAATTCAGAAGTTCGACAACCTTTCAATTGGGCAATGCCTTGTTATTACTTAAATAAAAACAAGAAATGCTGGAAATACTCAGCAGGTCTGGCAGCATCTGTGGAGAGGGAAGCAGAGTTAACATTTCAGGTCAGTGACCCTTCTTCAGAACTAGCAAATATTAGAAATGTAAAAGGTTATAAGCAAGAAAAGCGGGGGTGGGGCAAGAGATAACAAAGGAGAAGGTGTAAATAGGACAGGGTCACAGAATAGCTGATCAGAAGGTCGTGGAGCAAAGGCAAATAATATGTTAATGGTGTGTTGAAAGACAAAGCATTAGTACAGATAGGGTGTTAACAGACTGAAAATTGAACAGCCGCAAGTACAAACGTGAAAAAAAAGTGGGTACGCAAACTAAACAAACTAAGATGAAATAAAATAAAATAAACACAAAAAAAAATTTTAAAAAGGAAAAAGAAAAAAATAACTGAAAATAAAAGTAAAATGGATCCCGTCATGCTCTGAAATGATTGAACTCAATGTTCAGTCGGGCAGGCTGTAGTGTGCCTAATCGGTAAATGAGATGCTGTTCCTCGAGATTGCGTTGATGTTCACTGGAACGCTGCAGCAATCCCAGGACAGAGATGTGAGCATGAGAGCAGGGGGGAGTGTTGAAATGGCAAGCAACCGGAGGCTCGGGGGTCCTGCTTGCAGACTAAGAGGAGGTGTTCCGCAAAGCGGTCACCCAGTCTGCGTTTGGTCTCCCCAATGTAGAGGAGACCACATTGTGAGCAGCGAATACAGTATACTAAATTGAAAGAAGTACAAGTAAATCGCTGCTTCACCTGAAAGGAGTGTTTGGGGCCAGGGATAGTGAGGAGAGAGGAGGTAAATGGGCGGGTATTACACCTCCTGCGATTGCAGGGGAAGATGCCATGGGAAGGGGACGAGGTGGTGGGGGTAATGGAGAAGTGGACCAGGGTGTCACGGAGGGAATGATCCCTTCGGAATGCTGACCGGGGAAGGGAGGGGAAGATGCGTTTGGTAGTGGCATCACGCTGGAGGTGGTGGAAATGGCGGAGGATGATCCTTTGGATATGGAGACTGATGGGGTGGAAAGTGAGGACAAGGGGAACCCTGTCGCGCTTCTGGGAGGGAGGGGAAGGGTTGAGGGTAGAGGTGCGGGAAATGGGCCGGACACGGTTGAGGGCCCTGTCAACCACAGTGGGGGGGAATCCTCAGTTGAGGAAAAAGGAAGGCATATCAGAAGCGCTGTCATGGAAGGTAGCATCATCAGAGCAGATGCGTTGGAGATGGAGAAACTGGAAGAATGGAATGGAGTCCTTACAGGAGGCAGGGTGTGAAGAAGTGTAGTCGAGGTAGCTGTGGGAGTCAGTGGGCTTATAATGGATATTAGTAGACAGCCTATCACCAGAGATGGAGATAGAGAAGTCGAGGAAGGGAAGGGAAGTGTCGGAGATGGACCATGTAAAGGTGAGAGAAGGGTTACTTTATCTTTGGTACCATTTTGACTTTGTCTGGTTGGAATGGTTATGAGGTAAGTAAGGTCACCTTTGCATTTCTGGCAGTTCCTACCACAGTATGTTTTTAAGATATCAAGTAGCTGGTAAATCAAAATAAGTTATTCTGGTGCCAGACAATACACAACCGATCAGGCCTTCCTGTACAACTAATAAAATGGCAGCCTCTTGCGATTGCTGTCTTCTACAGCCAAGACAGCAATCCAAAATCATCGTCATCATGCATAAACCTATTGTTAAGTCCCACAGGGATACAAGAATAGTTCAAAAATCATTAAACGACAGGAAGCTACTCTGCTGAAATGTATACATGAAAGTAACTTCCTGTGAAAGAGATTAGTCAGAGTTCAATATTGTGGCTTGCTTAACTGAAATGGACAGCCCTTTTCAGAGCTATGTGAAGTGTCACACTTTTACTGCTGATATTTTTAAATTAAAAGTATGTTATTTATTCTTGCAATATTCCCCTGCTCTTCAATAAGGAAAGCTAAATAAAAATGTTTCACTTCCAACCCACCCTAAAGGGTGTGTTCATCATCGTAGAAGCAGTGCTGATGAACAAGTGCATTAGTTGTCATTGAAGTTCCCATCCAGTTAATGATGTATTTTCCAAGTCTTTATTTCTAGGAGCACTAGGCAGGGGTCTTCAACCTTTTTTATTTTGTTACAACCAGGTGAGAAAGAGGTCTAGGGTTCCCTTTCAGCCTTCACCTGGTCTTACTGTAACAGGGTTTAATTTTAAACAGTGTTTTAGCTCTCCCTTGGTGAATCCTTGTTCGCAGCTTTCCAATTATAAGGCAAAGAAACCAGTACAAACAGGCTTTCTTAGGTTTAAAGAAGAAAAGTTGAAATTTATTAAACTTAAACTCTAATTCGGCTAACGCCTATGGATACACACCATGCCCCACACTAGCATGCATATGCAATACATGCAAATAGAGACAGAAAAAAAACAGAAGAAAAATAAAGTGGAAAGGTTTGAGGCAATATATGAAGAGTTGTTGTTCTGGTTCTTCGAGCTCGCTGTAGAGTCCTTGATTGTAGGTTGATCTTGCTTTTCGATGGAGCCCAGTATTCTTCTTAAACCTTGTTCACTGTAGGAGACTTTTCTCTCTTGGAGTTCATGTGTCTTCAGTGGGTTTTGGAATTCCGTGAGAAAAGATGGGAGAGACTTAACGATCCAGCCAGGAGAGGTCTTTTCAATCCAGGAGCAAACATCTTTCTGCAGGCTCTCAGTTCAAAACTGTACGATTCAAAAATCCCCCAGATTGCCAAGCAGGTTGATCATGTGACTAACTGGCCTGACCACATCTTCGCTCTGTGTATTGTATCATCGTAGCAGGGAATGGAATGCGCTTCCCTGCCTTCAATGTCTGTTAGTATGTAAATGTTTTTTCCCAGCCAAGATCTGGTAGTCTTTGTAACAGACCTCTTCTTCCCAGCAACAATTTGAAATTTAATGTCCATGTGGTGAAATTAATATACCTCATTCTTGGCAGGTGGGGGCCTGCATGACAGTTTGAAGAGTCTTTTTTTTTAATTGCCTGAAATAAAAACTATTGGGAGCCGCAAGACGAAAATTCAGTATGTCTGAACCAAATGCTTGGCAAGTTGCCAGTTGGCTCTGGTAAAATGCATAATTTGCATATATAATAAAATACACGTGTTGAATTTATGTCTCATTCGAAAAAAAATCTGAATTAAAATAGACCTAACTCTGAATTATCGTGTTTTTTGTCAGTAAAGTCATCTTTAAAGCAACCTTTAAGATGTGTAGAATGAAGACAATCTTTTCGGCTATTGATTCTCGTGATTTTTTTAAAAAGCTGCTAATACATACAGAATAATTCATCGTGTCAGCTATGTTGGAAACAATAATGGACATAATTGTAAAACCTGTTCCTCAAACCAAAGGCATTATGGTGTAGCTATATCACTCGAACAGATTTATTTAGAGAATGATGATGTTTTACGTTAAAATATCATTTGAAAGTGTAAAGTGCAGCATAATGATTAGCCTTTTATCTCCACAATAAAAGCACAACTCTTAGTTTTAATTTTTTTCTGTTTTTTTTCATGTTAATGCAATCCAACTGAAAAAGGTTGGGAGTCGCAAATGCGGCTTCAGAGTGGTAGGTTTGCAGACCTCTGAACTAGGGTATGCACCCACTCTAATCTGAATACAAAGCAATCTAAAAAACAAATACTTAGGATTAAACCACTGTTAATTTTTTTTCTCCCATTCTTTGTGATTCCTGTCTTCGAACATGACTTTTTTTTTAAAAAGGGCTTTCTTTTTGGAATTTTTGAATTACCTTACCTTGTAAAAGGCAAATACCAATTGACTCTAATAATACAATGAGAAGAAGGACCAATATTATGTTGTCATCTGTAGCTCAGTTGGTAGTACTGTTGCTTCTAAGTCACAAGGCTCAGGTTTCCAGTCCAGGGTTTGAGCACAAATATCAGGATGACACGCAAGTGCAGTACTGAGGGAGCGCTGCACTGTTGGAGTTTTTGGATGAGATGTTAAACCCCATCTGCTCGCTCGAGTGGATGTAAAAGATCCCATGGCACTATTTCAAAGAGGAGCATAGGAGTTATTCCTGGTGTCCTGACCAATATTTATCCATCCCTCAATCAACATCACGAAAACAATTATCTGGTCATTATCACATTGCTGTTGGTGGGAACTTGCTATGCATATAATGGCTGCTGTGTTTCCTACACTTCAAAAAGTTCTTCATTGGCTGTCAAGAGTTTTGAGACTTCCGGTAGTTGTGAATGGCGCTGTATTACTGGAAGCATTTTTTTGTTTTAGTAAGTGTGCCAGTATTGTAAAAAAAATACTTTTTCCCAGTCCTGAGCACTATCCAGCAAGTGTGCATTTGTGGATTTTGGGTGAGGATAGGTTGGCAATGTTTCCCCTGCACTTGAGTAGCCTGCCACATTCACTGTATAAACTCTCACACAATGAAGAATACTAACTTGACTGCTCATGCTGCAACCATCAGGAGAGACTGTAAATCGATGCAAAATGGGAGGAATATGAATAAACCAGTATTATTAGGAGGAGAAAGGACAGGCACAATAAGGCTCTCAATGCCCCCTTTTCCCATAGTATCAAATGAGGAGGAAAGGTGAGCCCAATTATCACCAGGCCCAATTCTAGAGCAAATCTGTCAATTGAAAGTACAGATACTTGAGCCACTTCCTCATAAGAAAAGATCATAGATGGAGGAAATATATAATCCTTTTCCAATTAAGTAATCTTCCACAATCATTCCTGTGCCAAACAACGTGGCCTTATTGCATTTCTCTGGAGAAGTGAAAGACCTAAGTTTTCCTTTTATATCTGTTTATAGGGTGTGAGCATCACTGGTAAAACCAACATTTGTTGCCTATCACTAATTACCCTTGAGATGGTGGTGGTGGTGAGCCACCTTCTTGAACTGCTGCAGTCCCTGTGGTGTGGGTATACCTGCTGTGCTGTTAGGAAGGGAGTTCCAGGTTTTTGACCCAGCAACTGTGAAGAAATGGCAATATAGTTCTAAGTCAGGATGGTGCATGGCTCCAGGTGGTAGTGGGTTTGGAAGGTGCTGTCAAAGGAGGCTTGGTGAGTTGCTGCAGTGCATCTTGTAGATGGTACACACTGCTGCTATTGTGCATAGGTGGTGGAGGCAGTAACTGTTTAAGGTGGTGGATGGGGTGCTGATCAAGTGGGCTGCTTTGCCCTGGATGGTGTTGCACTTATTGAGTGTTGGAACTGCGCTCATCCAGGCAAGTGGAGAGTATTCTATCACACTTGAGGCTTGTGCTTTGTAGACAGGCTTTGGCGATCAATTCAATGTTTGTTTTATTCCAGAATTCAATGAGGCCTCTTCAGGACAATCAAAGGCACAATGCCAGTGAGTTGAGTACAATAGAAATATCTATGATAGGCTGATCTTCTACAGTATTATCTCTCTATCAAACAGATTTGATTATTAACCTTTGGGCATGTGGCAAATATAGCAAATTAGTTTGCTGGGCCAGATTGTTCCGTACATTTTCAGCTGAGGCACAGAAGAAACATGAACATTGCAGTAAAATAAAGCTACTCAAAATGTCAGAGTTACTTTCTATTATAATTACCCATAAAATATAAACACAAACTTTTCTAATATTGAAAATAAATTGTGCTTAAAACCATCTCTGTAATCACATTGTCTTTTACTTTAAGTTTGATTTTAGGAACATAGGAACAGGAATAGGCCATTTAGCCACTCGAGCCTGTTTTGCCATTCAATAAGATCATGCCTGATCTGCAACCTAACTCCATATATGCACCTTTGCTCCATATCCCTGAAAAGCTTTGGTTAACAAAAATCTCATCTATCTCCATTTTAAATTGAACAATTATCTAACACCAACTGCCATTTGCGAAAAAGAGTTTCAGACTTCTACCACCCTTACGTGGAGAAGTGTTTCCTAATTTCACTTCTGAAAGGTCTGGTTCTAATTTTTAGACTATACTCCCTAGTCCTAGACTCCTTAACCATCAGAAATATGTTCTATCTACCCTATCTTTTTTCGCTTAATATCCTGAAAATTTTGATCAAATCACCCCTTAACCTCCTAAATTCCAGGAAGTACAACCTGAGTTTGTGTAATCTCTCCTCTTAAGTTAACCTTTGGTGTCCAGATATCATTCTGGTAAATCTACGCCACAAGTCCTCTAAGGCCAGTATATCCTTCTTACAGTGTGGTGCCCAGAACAGCTACCAAAGCTCCAGTTGTGGTCTTCCAATGTGACCTTATGAATTATCTATACCTTATTTCTCTTAAAAATATGTATTGAAACACTATGCTTGTCTTTTGTTCCTTGTAAATTTGCATTGTGCCCTCGCTAAAGCCTCTCCTATAGTATGAAGCCTAATATTGCACACAGTACTCCAACTGCTGTTACTAATGTTTTATACAGGCTCACCATTACCTGTTCGTTTTATATTCTATGCTTAAGATAAAACCTGAAATTCCATAAAGTTTTATTTTTAGAGCCTTATCAACCTGTGGCGTTGCCTTTACTGTTCTGTAAACATGTAGCACAAAATCTTCTGCAGCACTGAACCCACCTCCATTCGGAATATAATTACTGCTGTTTTTTATTTACCAAAATGCATCACTTCACAATTATTGGAGCCTGTCTTTTAGGCCATTGCTCTGTCTTATCAATATCCTTTTCAGTTTCCTTAGGTATTCTAAAGAATTAACTGTACCTTCTATTTTGATATCATCTTCAAATTTTGACAACATAGCGAAATCACAAGAAGCAGAAGTAAGATAAAAGCAAAATACTGCGGATGCTGGAAATCTGAAATAAAAACAAGAAATGCTGGAACCACTCAGCAGGTCTGGCAGCATCTGTGGAAAGAGAAACATAGTTAATGTTTCGGGTCAGTGACCCTTCATCGGAACTCGATGAAGGGTCGCTGACCCGAAACGTTAACTCTGCTTCTCTTTCCACAGATGCTGCCAGACCTGCTGAGTGGTTCCAGCATTTCTTGTTTTTATAAGCAGAAGTAAGATCCTTTCTAATTTCTAAAAATTTCTAAAACAATTAATTTCTAATTGTTTGTCATCCTTCTAATCTACATACCTTAATCTACTCCTGTAATCTTGTGTTATGTGGTACTTTGGCTTTCCTAAAGTCCATGCAAACTAAATCCACAGCAGTTTCCCCATCTACTAGGTCTGTTACTTCCTCAAAGAATTCTATGGTTTGTCATGCATGGTTTTTTGACACATTTAATTAGAGTTTTTTGAGGATGTAACTATTAGGGTAGATAAAGGGGAACCAGTAGACTTTGTATACCTGCATTTCCAAAAGGCATGCAATAAGGTGCAACACAAAAGGTTAATTGGCAAGATAAGGGCTCATGGAGTTGAGGGTAATATATGAGCATGGATAGATGATTGGTTAATGGACAGGAAGCAACGAGTAGACATAAATGGGGCATTTTCAAGTTGGCAGACATAAATAGTGGAATGCCGCAAGGATCAGTGCTCAGGCCTTAGCAATTTACAATCTATATTAATGACAGATGAAGAGACAGAGAGTAATGTAGCTAAGTTTGCTGATACAAAGGTAGATGGAAAGGTAAGCTGTGGGGAGTACACAGAGAGGCTGTAAAGAGATATAGACAGGTTAAGTGAGTGGGCAACAAGATGGCAGATGGAGTATAATGTAGGGAAGTGTGAAGTATGCACTTTGGCGGTAAGAGTAGTAAAGCAGAATATTTTTTAAAAGGTGTGCAAATTGTAAGTTTTGCTGTTCAAAGAGACTTAGGTCTGCTTGTACAAGGAACACAAAGTTAACATGCAGGTGCAACAAGCAATTTAGGAAAGCAAATAGCATGTTGGCCTTTATTGCAAAGGAATTGGAGTATAGGAATAAGGAAGTATTGCTACAATTGTACAGGGTTTTGGTGAGACCACATCTGGAATACTGTGTGCAGTTTTGGTCTCCACATTTAAGAAAGGATATGCTTGCATTGGAGGCAGTGCAGCGAAGATTCACTAGATTGCCCCTTGGGTTGAGGGGGTTGACCTATGATGAGAGGCTAAGTAAATTGAACCTGTATTCTCTCAAGTTTAGAAGAATGTGAGGTGATCTCATTGAAACATGCAAGATTCTGAAGGGGCTGGATAGGGTAGACAGGGAGAGATTATTTCTGCTGGTCGGGGAATCTAAAACAGGGGGGCACTGTCTCAGGATAAGGGGCTGATCATTTAGGACAGAGGTGAGGAGAAATTACTTCACTCAAAAGGGTTGTGAATATTTGGAATTCTCTACCCCAGAGGGTTATGGATGCTCCATCGTTGAATGCATTTTTTTATTTGTTTGTGGGATGTGGGCATCGCTGGGCTAGACCAGCATTTATTGCCCATTGTCATGCTAGACCCCCACCTGCCAAGACTGAGGCATATTAATTTCGCCATATGGACATTAAATTTCAAATTGTTGCTTGGAAGTAAAAAAGCCTGTTACAAAGGCTGCCAGTCTTGGATGGAGGACATTTGCATACCAATAGGGACAAGAGAGATTACTTCCCTTATCCACTTATCCTAAAATGGACTTTGATCACTAGGTATTGTGTGTAAGAGGAGCATTCCAGAGACTGCTAAGGTGATACAATCCGCAAACTGGTTAAACTAGCTGGTCACATGACTAACTAGCTGGTACCGGGTTTTTTGAACTAGCCACTGTGTTTGAACTGAGAGTGTCTGTTTGCTCCTGGACTGAAAAGACCTCTCCTGGCTGGCTTGCCACAGCCTCTCCCGTCTGCTGCCATCTCTTTTTCTCACGGAACTCCAAATCCACTGAAGACACATGAACCCCAAGAGAGAAAAGTCTCCTACAGTGAACAAGGTTTAAGAATAATACTGGGCCTCAATGAAAAGCAAGATCTACCTACAATCAAGGACTCTACAGTGAGCTCGAAAATCTGTAAGAAAAACCCTCTTCAGAAATTGCCTCAAACGTTTCCACTTTATTTCTTCTGCTGTGTTCTGTCTCTATCTGCATGTATGTATCGCGTATGCATGCTAGCATGGATGCGTCGTGTATCCGTAAGTGTTAACCAAATTAGAGTTTAAGTTTAATAAAGTTCAACCTTTTTTCTTTAAACCTAAGAAAACCTGTTTGGCTAGTTTCTTTGCCATATGATTGGAAGTTAACGAACAAGGATTAACTAAGGGGGAGCTAAAAACAGTATTACAAAAATTAAACCCTGTTACGGTAAGACCAGGTGAAGGCTGAGAGAGAACCCTAGACCCCTTTCTCACTGGACCGTAACACCATCCATAATTGCCTTTGAACTGAGTGACTTGCTAGACCATTTCAGAGGGCATTTTAAGAGTCAACCACATTGCTGTGGGTCTGGAGTCACATGTAGAACAGCAGATTTCCTTCCCGAAAGGGCATTAGTGAACCAGATGGGTTTTTACAACAATCAACAATGGTTTCATGGTCACTATTAGATTAGCTTTTTTTTTAAATTCCAGATTTATTAATTGAATTCAAATTTGACCATCTGCCATGGTGGGATTCAAACCCGTGTCCCCAGAGCATTACCACTACGCCACTACCTTTTGCGTTGGGCTAGACAAATTTTTGGTGTCTCAGGGAATCGAGGGGTATGGCGAGCGGGCAGGAAAGTGGAGTTGAATCCTAAGATCAGCCATGATCGTATTGAATGGCAGAACAGCTCGATAGGCCATATGGTCTACTGCTCCTATTTCTTGTGCTCTTGTGTTTTAAAATCTCTGCTGACTACTCCTAGCTAATCTGTGTTTCTCTAGATATGTAGTAATTTTATCCTTAATTAAAGACTCAACATTTTCCCTGCCACAGATATTAAAGGGCATGGATTTGGTTTGTTCCTCATTTTTGAAAATGTGTACTACATTGTCCACTGTCCAATCCTCAAGCACAAAACCTTGCTGAATAGAGCACTGAAGTATAATTTTGAGGCTCTCTGAAATGTTCCCCCTCAAGTCTTTCAGGATCCTAGGATGTATCCCATTGGACCTGGTTCTTTGTCTTATCTTAGCTTAACTAACATCCAAAGTTTTCATTTTATCCATCACAATGTCGCTCATCTTGCTTTTAACCACTTTAGGTTTCACCTCCTCTAAAATTTCCTTCTCTTTAGCAAAGACCAATTTGGAAGTACCTATTAAACACCCGTCGTTTTTTATCATCCTCTACAAATTGACAATAATCTTGTCGGGATTCCACCTCACTTTTATCAATTCTCTTTTTATTAATGTATTTGTAAAGTTCTTTACTGTTCCTGTTGATTTTCTTTCCACGTGCTCCCTCTTAGCTATCCTTATCTCATTCTTAATGTTTCTTATTTTCTCATTTTCCTTTAGTTTTTTTCATCATTATTATTCTTCTGGTCCACGTAGGCCCTCTTCTTTGACATTAATTGGTTTCTAACCTTTTTATTTATCCATGTCTATTTATCCATCCTAAAACTACTTGTAGTTCCCACTACTACAAGGAAATATACTTATTCTGTACTTTTGCTTGTTTTAAAAACAAGCCTCTGTTGCTGTACAGTCCTGTGAGTCAATTTTCCATCCACCTTACCTCCACTAGCTTGCTCCTCAGTAAGTGCAAGACTGTAAGTTTGAATTATTTTTTCATACAATTGAAATCTGAAAATTAGTGTCATTTGTGGACCCCATTCAGGGCTGGAATTCCTTTGTGAGCCTAGATTATCCTTTGGTGTGCAGTATTAGGCATTTATTTTTGTTATTAGAGTTGAGCTGTACTGTAGGTGGGGTGTAAGAAACCCAGTGAAACATACCATGTGAGGTCACATAGGTTAATAGTTCATCGCTGTTGTCTATGTTTGATAGATTGTCTTAAAAGACCTTCTATCAGGAATTGCCTTACTGGTTTGTAAGTTTGCATTTCAGCAAGTTCATGTTAAACTTGCCATTTAAAAGAAAATGTATATTTTGTCACAAATAGTTTGTTTACATTTTGAGTTTAACATGCTAGCTTTAAGGTTTTTATCCAAATTTTATTTGAATCCACTTTGTGGCAATTAAGACCATTGTCTGTGGAAGCCTTCGCTCGTTACAAGGGGAATATAAAGGCAAAGTGACTGAGTCATTAGTGCAGTGCATAGAGTAACTGATATGATTCTTCCATATATGGCAATGTGCAGACTCAAAATAATTTTGGCCAAGGAATGAACGCCACAGATACTGGGTGAACACTGCAATCTCATAGGAAAGATTTCTTTGCGTGCAGGCTTTTGATTGGGCTTTTGCGAAACAGTGTGGAAATATTTTAAAAGTGTTGAGAAAGGCTGCATGCATTAGATTCCAGAGGGTAAAAGTTTAACTGATGTATCATGCCAAACTGCTTGTTCATTCCAGGAAGCTATAAACATAGAGCAGACTTGTCTATGAAATGCCCACGAGGATGAATTGTTTCCAAGAGGAAATTGACGTAATGTAGGGTTAAAACTGGAGTAACCAACAGGATGCAAGTAATTTTGCATTGTCAGTTGGAAAAGATTTCTTCCAGATTGAAATACATATGGGTCAGTCATTAACAAGTAATATTAATCCTTGTAATATTCACTTCTAGGAAATGTAGCCCCGTTACAGATGGAATGTAAAACAGATATCATTAATACTTCTGATGATCTGTCTTAGTTGGTCCATTCAGAGGTCTTGTTCTGTTGATACTTAATCATTTCAAGGTCTAGAATTCCTGTGGTCATCTCTGACTGCAGTGATCGAAGAAGAATAAACTAATACTGGTAGCCAAATCATCAGATGAAGAATTGTGATTTAATATTCCACCCCCTTCTGTTTTATAGTGAAATTCAGTGCAATTTAAACTTTGTGTCTCTTTTCAGACACTCTTACTATTGCCTTTATTTTTTTTAAATTAGCTTCTCATCTTTTGCTGTATTGTCTTTTATAAATAGTCTTTTTTTGTCACTAGTATTTCCAAGCTTTGCTCACTTCTCAGCTCTTTTCGCCTGTCAAAATGTCCACATCACTGTCAACTTATTTTTGCATTTTTACTGGCCCTTTTCCTTTTCTCTCCTTTTATTAAACTTATACACTGATGTAATATTCTTGCATGTTTGACTATAAAAGCCAATGAAAAACCTGATTCCATTGTTGGCGTTTGCCATTCTACCTCATTGATCAAAGATACAAGAGTGCAGCTTACAACAACAATCCTTTCTTTCCACTTGCTCGCCGTCATCTTGCCCTCTCTCTTTCTCCCTTTCTTCTTGCTGTCTTCTGCCCTGTGCCTTTCTCTCTTTCTCCCATCTTCCAAACAGCTTGGTCAAGTTGAGAGAGAAATAGTGGATGGGTTGAACTTGCCAACAGAAAACAAGTACAAGATAAAATATTTTAGAGCTGCAGTGATGTCTTTTTTTTTTAAGCAAGTTTTTTATGTTTCTACCTTGAGTAAAGGATGAAAGGTTGCACACAGTCATGTTTTTTGAGCCCTACCCCCTGTTCCCTAACTCTTCATGTTACTTTATCCCAGATCCCTGTGGCTTGAAACAAACAGAATCCAGAGCTTCCATCTACAGTACATCCATTAAAAAAATTGTTTTTAGTAAGCGACCTAATAATATAGAGAAAGGGGACTGGAAGTTTCCAAAGCTAAGCTGTTATTTTTTGACCTTGGAGGCACAGTATTGCAAGCTGGGCTAATGGAGCATGATAAATAGCTACATGTGATTGCAAGGCAGAAAGTACCCTGAGTTGCATGTTCAGATGTTATACAAAAATCAAGCCTGAGTGATTAGATTAAAACCTTGAATCTCAAATGTATATTTTTTGATGGATCATATCGTTCAGTTTTGCAGTTGTATGTGTCATGTGGTGGATAGTTTTGTCAATAATGGTTGTTTTTGGTATGAATGATAATTAGAGTGAGCGATATCTTGCAATTAAATCCAGCAATTCTTCACACAACTTTATCAATTTCTGTACTCGCATTTTAGTTTTTACATATTACATTGAATTTCCAGTGCAGAACAGGCTATTTGATCCAACAGGTCTATGTCCGTGTTTGTGGTTAAATGCACCTCCTCCCACCCTACTACATCTCATCTTTTTAATCAAAGGTATGTCTTAAATTCTGCTGCCTTGCTTTTATCAGCATGCTTAGGAGTGAAAGAAGTTGTTCCTGGTGTTCTTGCCTGTATTTATTCCTCAATCAACCAGTTCGGAACTGTAATGACTGGTCATACAGTCAGCATGTGCACCACTAACCAGCATTTTGATGCACATTGTAAATTGAAACAGCATTGGTGAGCTGAGCCCTTAACACTGTACAACCAGCTGTTGCAGAAGCAATTGGCAAATTAATTCACTCATAGTGGACAGAGAAAGAAAGACTTGCATTTGCATAGCACCTTTCAGGATCTCAGGAAGTCCAAAGCACTTTACAGCCAATGAAGTACTTTTGGAAGTGTAGTCACTGTTGTAATGTAGGAAACATGACGACTATTTTTTGTATATCAAGGTCCCACAGATAACAATACAATAAATGACCATATAATATTTTTCTGGGTTGTTGGTTGAGGGATAAATATTGGCCAGGTCACAGGGGAACGCTTCCCTGCTCTTGGAAATAGTGCCTTGGGATCTTTATGTCCACCTGAAAGGGCAGACAGGGCCTTGGTTTAATGTCTTGTCCAAAAGTCGGTATCTCCGTCAGTGCAACTCTCCCTCTGTACTGTAGCCTCATTTCAATTTTTTTTTGTCTCAAATTTCTGGAGTGGGACTTGAACCCACAGTCTTTTTACTCAGAGGTGAGAGAGCTGCCAGTTGAACCACTTTAATTAAGTGCTTTAAACACGATGAGTAGTAAAAGTGATAGACTCATCAGAAAGTATCCCCCGTAGCAGATCTCAGTTGATATTGTTTTAGCCATTCTTTGCGTAGCTGCAGTACAATGTTATCTGCTGAGAGAGCAATTTGATGCACAGAAAAATAATCCAACCAGTACGTGTTTTGTAAGTTTACTTTGCATGTTGCAATGCACTGTATCGTTTTCACTATCAATCCTTGGGATGGGGGTGGGGTGCCAGCGGGTGGAGTGGAGGAATCAGTTACTGGAACAAAACTCTGCTTTCTATGTAATGACGAGCTTGTGCGTGGTTCATATGAAACTCTAGTAGTGCTGGGGAATGTTCTGATCTGCCTTTCATTTTGTACATTTACATTATGTATATCCCATATGTTCCAGAGATAGCTCTGGAACAGTAGCGGTTGGAGGTGATTTTCAGATTCAGATTGTGATGACCTGCCAGTGTCTGCCTACATACAGTACAGCCAGACATCTGGCATCTTGTTTCACTCCATGCTACTTCTGGTGATCTTTAAACACAATCAGCTGTAACACTTCTACATTTTTACTGTACACAGTGGAAAAGGACTGTATCCTATCTGAAAAGCATTGCCTCACAAATCTTAAATCTGCAACCCTCCCTATGTTGCATATCTTAGTCATGTTCACTCTTTATTAACCATGTTTATAAAAAAAAAAATTCACCGATGACATTCTTGCTGGATCTGTCACGAGACCTGCATATGGGAAGAACTTTGCATCAGCCTGTACCTTACCACTTGTAGATATTGCTGTGTGATGATGGCAGGTCGAGGTCAAGGTATTTGTCACCTGGACATTGGTATTTGAAAAGCTGGCTCACTTAAAGAGGGGGGGGGCTTTCTGTCACAAGTTTAAAACATACCCAAATGTTGCTTGACCTTAGTTCCAAATTGTTTCTAAAATCTAATTCTTTACCACTAACTCCCTTTTATCAAACCCCCGCACCTCCTCCCCCAAAACACACAGCGTATAATACTCAAATCAAAATAGTATAATTAAATGATTTGCTGAATTGCAATACTTATGAACAAGTGTCTTTTTGGGGGATTGTTTCTTTTTATGTTAGCACTTTCACACTTTGTGCTAGATACACACCACCAGGAATTCGGTATGCTATGCTTAAGCACAGGTATCAGATATCCCACAAGGTTTTTGGGTGTTGCAAACACTGTATTTGGAACTGTGCATACTGCTTATACCAATTTGTGCTAATTAACCTGGAAAGCAGTTTAGGTGCAAAAATGCAGTTTAAACTGGCAGATGACCAAGAGAGCAAAGTGGAATAGAGATATGATTTCAAAACAGGTAGCTAATACAAGTTAACTGTTTCATCACCACCTGTAAAATCTTTGTCCACTGTAAATGCTTAAGTTGACCTTTTTTCAGCTTTTGTAATGTATTGTCAGCATGTTTCAAAGTACGTATTAAAGGCTGGCCACAGCAGGATTCAAAGGTGAAATTGGAAGAAGTAACTTCAAAGCTTGGAAAAAGCGTTGACCTATTCCTTGAAAACAGCTGAATGTGGTTTAGTAATTTAGTTGTCAGTTACGACCATTCATTACCATTCAATACTATTCACAGCTGTCAATTGCAACAAGGATGCAGTATGCATTTTCAAAGGCCAACTAAATTCACCATCTCTTCTCGTCCTATTATGAGGCAGACTATTACTTTAAGATCATCAGTACCAGAATCTGTAACACCTCGCATGCTATTGAAAGCAGAAGACTTCTACTGGAAATTGGGTGTGTGACCAAGCAGAGGCATGTGAGATGGTTTAATAAGCAGTCATAGTTGAATAGTTCTGGAATGTGCCAGAAGAATAAATGGTGCGTGTCTGGATCATGGCACAAAGATTCATGTGGGATATCCAATATCTGTGCTTAAGCATAGCATACTGAATGGTTTGTATCTGCAGGAAATTTGACTAATTCAATTATGGAATCTTGATGTCCCTAACTCTGAGCAGAAGTCTAAGAAAAACTATTGCTATTACGTTTCCCTAGATTTCAAAGAATCTAGCATCACAATGGGTATTGCAATGACTAGTTTTTCTTCTGCCACAAAATTATTCCATGTTTATTCTAATGCCTGGGGAGGAAAGTGGGAGGCTTAGTTGCTCTCTATTGCAATATTAATTAAGGAAAGCCAGCACAGATTTGTTACGGGAAAAATCACGTTTAATTAACTTGCTGGAGGTTTTTGAAGCAGTGACAGAGAGTTGATGAGGGCAATGCTGTTGATTGTGTGTACATAGACTACCAAAAGGAATTTGATATTGTCACACAACAGACTTGTGAGCAAAATTATAGCTCATGGAATAAAAAGGACAGTAGCAACATGGATACAAAGTTGGCTGAGTGACAGGAAACAGAGTAGGAGTCATGGATGTTCTTTGGGCTGGAGGAAGGTTTGTAGTGGAGTTCCCTAGGGGTCAGTGTTGGAACCCTTGCTCTTCCTGATATATATTAATGATCTAGACCTTGGTGTACAGGGCACAATTTCAAAGTTTGCGGATGATACGAAACTTGAAAGCATTGTGAACTATGAAGAGGATAGTGTAGAACTTCAAAAGACCGTAGATAGGTTGGTGCAATGGGCGGACACGTGGCAGATGAAGTTCAATGTGAAGTGATTCATTTTGGTAGAAAGAACATGGAGAGACAATATAACATAAAGGGTACAACTCTAAAGGGGGTGCAGGAGCAGAGGGACCTGGGTGTATATGTGCATCAGTCATTAAGGTGGCAGGACAGGCTGAGATAGGGGTTAATAAAGCATACAGTATCCTGGGCTTTATTAATAGGGGTATAGCATACAAGAGCAAGGGGTTACGTTGAACTTGTATAAGACACTAGTCCAGACTCAGCTGGAGTATTGCGTCCAGTTCTGGGTGCCGTACTTTAGGAAAGTTGTGAAGGCATTGGAGACAGTGCAGAAAAGATCTGCAAGAATGGTTCCAGGGATGAGGAACTTCAGTTATGAAAATAGATTGGAGAAGTTGGGACTGTTTTCCTTGGAGAAGAGACGGCTGCAAGGAGATTTGATAGGGGTATTCAAAATCATGAGGGGTCCGGACAGAGTTGATAGGGAAAAATTGTTTCTACTCATGAAAGGATCGAGAACGAGAGGGCACAGATTTAAAGTGATTGGCAAAAGAAGCAAAAACAACATGAGGAAAAGCTTCTTCATGCAGTGGATGGTTAGAATCTTGAATGCACTGCCTAAGAGTGTGGTGGAGGCATGTTCAATTGAGGCATTCAAAAGGGAATTAGATAGTTATCTGAGAAGGAAGAATGTGCAGGGTTATGGGGAGAAGGCAGGGGAATGGCATTAGGTGAAATGCTCATTCGGAGAGCTGGTGTGGACACGATGGGCTGAATGGCCTCCTGCGCTGTAAAAGTTCTGTAATTGTGTTACTGTACGGGGCAATCAGATTCTTCTACTTCGGTGAATTGAATCATTTATTAGTACCTGTCCAATAATCACTGGAATATTCCTAATGTGTTCCAATAAACTGTAGCAAAATTCAAATGACCTCTGAAGTACTTGGGTGTTCACCGTGTCTGTTACTCAACAGTGGCATATGTTTGAAAATAATGGGGGCACAAAGAATCCAGATAAATATGAAACGGACAGAGCATAACATAAGAAATAGGAGCAGGAGTAAGCCATTTGGTCGTTTTGAGCTTGCTCCACCATTCAACAAGATCAATGGTTGATCATCTACCTCAACTCCACCTTCCTGCACTACCTCCATATACTTTAATTTCCTTAGTTCCCTTCGTAGAAAACCATTTGGCTTAGATCTAGTTCTTTGCAGTGGATTGGTGGCAATTAGCAATTTATTTAATCTCCTGAGTGGTGAATATTCATCGGTTAAAATTTCCAAAAAAAGGGAAAATCAAAATTTCTTTCTGGACCCCAAATCTTGAACAATTATGTTCCAGTAATCTCATTATTCTCTGTAAGATCAAATATTTATATTTATCCATTGTCCAGATCCTTCTATTTCCTCTTCTGATTTTCTCACCTTAACCCCATCCCAACCAAAAGTTGGGAACTCATGGGAGCCAGGATTTACAGATTTGCAGCATCCATGGTTACTTTGTGCAAGCAGCCTTACTCCACCTGTAATTCTGGAAAGTGGACATCTGCTGGTTATGTGACTACAGCTGCTATCATAATCCGTCTGATCCTGCATCACCCAATGCAGGAAGGAAATTGTTCTCAAGAGGGTGCAATGTCGGGCAGCAATAATGATTAATAATGGTTAATAAAGTGAGTTCAAGAGACAGCTGGCTCTCTTTCTGGAGAAAGAGATGTTTTAGCCTTCGGCTCTAGGTAGAACTGCATCTGCCTCTGCATCAGAAGATCACAGCTTCAAGCCCCACTCCAGAGACTTGAGCACATAATCTAAGCTGATACTCCGATGTGACACTGAAAAAGTGCTGCAGTGTCAAAGGTGCTATCTTTTGAATTAAACCTTAAACTGAGGTCCCATCTGCCCTCTTGAGTGGATGTAAAAGATCCCATGACACTATTCGAAGTAGAATGGGTGAGTCCTTCCGAGGTCCTGGTCAACATTTACCCATCAGCCAGTGTTACGAAGACAGATTCTCTAGTGACAGTGACTACATTTCAAAAATACTTCTCAACCTGAAATGTTCACTCTGCTTTTCTCTCCACAGTTGCTGCCTGACTTGCTGAGTGTTTCCAGCATTTTCTGTTTTTGTTTGATTTTGCTTTTGTTTCTCGAGACGTCCTAAGGATGTGAAAGGCACTGCATAAATTCAGATTCTTGCTTTGCTTCCTTGCTTTGCTTCCTTGCTTTCCTTCCTTACTGTCTCTATCTCTCTCTCTTGCTGTCTCTTCACATTTTCGCTTTGCTTTCTCTTTCTCTCGCACTCTCTCTCTAAAGGTGGAACAGAGATCACCCAAAAAGGGGCAGGTTCCTGGGCCAAATGACCTCTTTCTGTTTCTAAAATTCTCTGTGCACTTTCGGTAGATATTCTTGAAATAGGAGCTCTGGCCTTTCTGGTTGAACCTTTTGAAGCCCAACCAAAAGGTTATTGAACTTTAGATTAACTACTTTTGATTGGACTCTGTTCCGTGTACCTGCTACTCTATGAAGAGATAACATGTTCAAGTTCTAAGTATACTTCAGAATAAAATTCTCATCAATCGCTATAACTTTCATACAGCAACATTATCCATGCCTTCATATTTTAAAATAAAAGGGATCATGATATCTCATTTCTTTTCAGCTTTAGCTTGACTTCAGTTTTTGACTATTCAGTCCATCATGTTGTGCTGTCTTGAAATTGATGCTGGTACTTAAATACTCTACATTAAAAGGAATGTTTTGTGCTGGTTGTATATATGTGCAGCTATCTACCTGCCTGTCGGTCTGTCTATGGAATTTAGCAATAAACCTCCCGATAAGGAATTTAAGGGAAACAGTGGAAGGGTTCCACAATGCATTGAATATAAGTGAGAAAGGACAGGTAAGGTGTGAAGTTTTGTGATGGATAAGTGGCATAAACAAGGCAAATCTAATATACTGACTGATGAGCAAAGTGTAACATCTGAAATGTGTAAAGTCTCAAAGAAGGAATTTGAAATTAGACCTAAAACAAGGATAATATGGAAGTAATACCTGCCCTTTTACCTCCTCTCTCCTCACTATCCAAGGCCCCAAGCACTCCTTCTGGGTAAAGCAGCAATTTACTTGTACTACTTTCAATTTACTATACTGTATTAGCTGCTCACAGTGCTGTCTCTTCTGTATTGGGAGACCAAACACAGATTGGGCGATCGCTTTGCAGAACACCTCCACTTGGTCTGCAAGCATGATCCCGAGCTTTCGGTTGCTTGCATTTTAATTCTACACCTTGTTCCCATGCCCACATTTCTGTCCTCGGCCTGCTGCAGTGTTCCAGTGAGCATCAACGTAAGCTCAAGGAACAGCACCTCATTTTCCGATTAGGCACTCTACAGCCTTCTAGACTGAATATTGAGTTCAATAATTTCAGACAATGTTCCCCATTATTTCTTAAGTTATTTTTTCCCATATTTTTAAATTTTATTTATTTTTTAGCCATGTGCTAGTCTTAAACTTATTTTTCATGCTTTTGCTTTTATATGAGCATAAGAACTAGAGCAGGAGTAGGCAATTCAGTCCCTCGAGCCTGCTCCGCCATTCAATACGATCACGGCTGATCTCATCTCGGCCTCAACTCCACTTTCCTGACCATTCTCCATAACCCTTCAACCCTTTAATACGAACAAATAAGTTTTGTACAGACCTGTTTGTTCTACCATTAGCACTCTCTGGACTCATGCTTGTCTTTTGCTATAACTATTTAGCACTTCATTTGCATTCTGTTCCATGACATGTCATTTAACCTCTCCCCCCGTCTGTCCTATCACAGTCCTTCCTTCCTTGTCTTCTTCTCCCTTCCCCTCTCTCATTTGCTCAAAGACTGTTACATTTCTAACTTTTGCCAGTTCTGATGAAGGGTTGCAGACCTGAAACGTTAACTCCGTTTCTCTCTCCACAGATGTTGCCAGACCTGCTGGGTATTTCCGGCGCTTTCTGTTATCATTTCATGGAAGTCATTTGCTCTTCATTTGCACTTCAATTTTCTTTAATATTATAATGTTACTAATTGTTGGAAAGATATTTTGTTAGAGGAACATCCTGAATGTCAATTCTTTCATATATGCAGTCTCTCTCCTTCATGTTGCTGGATTAGAATCATAAACTCATACAAACATGCATACGCACTAGGAGCAGGAGTAGGCTATTCGTTCCCTCGAGCTTGCTCCGCCATTCTACAAGATCATGGCAGATCTGTTTGTGGACACAATACCACTTTCCTGTCTACTCCCGATACCCTTTGACTCCTTTGTTTGTCAATAATCTGTCTACCTCTGCCTTAAAAATATTTAATGCCTCCACCACTCTCCAGAGAAGAGTTCTCCGGGAAAGAGATGTAGAGAGAAGAAAAATTAAGTAGAATGCTTCTATTCCTGGCTGCTTGAAAGCGTATTGCCATGATTGAGACACAGCGAGTGGACATTTATTTTTTCCACTATGATATTCTAGAGATAAATCTGTTTCTGCTGTAATCCTTTTTGTGCCTTGGGTAGAGTTAGGATAAAGAAGTCAAGCTCCTGATGAGCATCAGCTATGCTGTTTCATTAGACTTGTAGGACTGGTAGTTTCCTGTTATGAGGTTTGGCAATGAGATTGAAACAAACATAAGAAAACTCAGCCCCAGGTAATGTAGATGTCAGGGCTGGGTGGTACACAGTCCTTTTTCTATAAATAAAAGGGGCAGCTGTAGAATTTCATAGTGATAAGTTTGAAATTATATCTTGGTAACTTGCAGTAATGACATTGCGGTCATTAATCCTGCAGTGTAAATGTTACTACAAATCAAGGATGAGCACGCTGACAATTGGTGTTGTCATGCAGCTGAAAAACCACATAGCTGTGTGTAATTTAATTTGTACATGTCTCTACTGCCAAGAAGAACAAGAACAGTAATATTATGGGAACACCATTACCTCCACTTTTCCCTCCAATTCATGCACCATGCTGACTTGGACATACATCACCATTCCTTCACTGTCATTAGGTCATAATCTAAGAGTTCTGTGCCTAACACTGTTATGGAGCACAGTCACCACAAGGGCTGCAGTGGTTCAAAGAGAAGTTGAGCACGAGCTTGTGTGGGCAACTAGGGATGGGCAATAAATGTAACCATATCTGAATGGCTCAGATCCCAAAAGCTAATTTTTTTAAAATGCCGTTATCCAAGCTGCCAAGAGTTTAGTACCACAACAAAAGTTGCAGCAGAGCGGCTGGGGCTGTTAGAGATTACTGTGATAAAAAGAAATTAAGAATTAAATGATCTTGCAGGCAAAAGAGAAGAGTGGTTGGAATTCATCCTGCACCCTCTTCCTACTTTTTAGTGGGATATTTCTGAGAATTGAGCAGATAGTCAGGAATTATCATTTGTCTTTCAGGATGTGAAGCAAGAGTACATAGTAACCAGGGAACATACAATATATTGTAGGTGTAGTAATCAATTTCCTGTTGCATGAACATACCTCGGAGTGTTGTTGGTACCTAAGGGACAGACGCTTCGTTGTTCAGCTGTTTAACTGAGTGGATTTTTTTTGGTGAATTTCTTTTTAATTTTTGAACACTTAAAGAAATTTGGTCATTCTAGTCTTCATTGTTAACTGGCTAGTTATGCATTCTGTTTTATCCCTTCGTTATTCTTCCTACTCATGCAATTGGCTATGCTACTGTGGTAATCTGTAATTTTCTTTTGAGTTGTCAGTTTGGCAGCCATTTTGTCAGAATGGCCTTCTGCCAATAGCTTGAAGGTCAACTTGTACCAAAAAAACTGCACCAAAAGGAAAATGGGCCACTTTACCCATATATAGTATATATTTCTCAGCATGACCCTAAAATTACCCACTGAGCCAAGCCCCAGAGCATATGAATGTTAACCAGCATTTGCACTAGATAAGTTTTAGTAGGAATTGAATGACTTGGTCACTAGTGCAAAAATGCCTTAACAGTGCAGAATAAGCTCACCAAGCTAAATCCATATTGGCTATTCTACACAAACTGTATTGAAAGCTGCTTTTTAGCCAGATTTTCACACCAAAGGGTGCCAGTGAAGGGATCTTGATACTTTTTGCAAATTCGCTTACTTCACAATTAACTCTCCTCAGGCCTATAAACATATGTATCCTACAGATTTGGCGAGAATATCAGTTGCTGGGATTTGGTTCCTTCTGTGCTTGTGTTGTGATATCTTTGCTGTGAACGTTGAATCTGTGCTGGGTTGCAGTTCCAAGCAGACATGTTGACTCAGTGAATTGATTGCAAGAAATGTGATTCCTCAAATTCAGCCTCACTTGCAGTCTCACAAGAGGGCACTGAAAATCCAGAATTTTTAACAGTCCTTTTGCGCACATGGTCATGCGCATGCATGCACCTAGACTCCGGAGAGCTGACTGCAGAGGAAATCAGAAGTTGGGCCTGCTGAAGCATGGTGCTTTGTTGAGCCTGGAGCCTGAGTGAAGTTTCCTCTCTCGGATTTCTATCTTGTCCTGTTACTCATTGTGCCTTTGTGTGACTGCTTGAAACTCATACTGAAGCTCCCCAGTAATGCCAGACAGATTCAGGCTCACTCTGGGAAATGGCTCAATACATGAGCAATGACTCTCACTGAGCGTTGGATCCGCACCTTCCGCTGTTCAGCTCTCAGTATGCTGGGTGTTAGTTTTGACTTCAGTAGCTTACCATAAGCCGCGCACAGCAACATCATTTTTTGACCATAAAACTGAGGGCTTCTCTTCTCTTCCCCTTTCTCTCCTTCCTCTGACACTGCAGGCTTTAGATATCCACACTCGCCAGCATCTGAGTTCTACACCTTCATGTATTCATCTGGGCTCCTATTCTGTCCAACCCAGTTCTAATTTGCACTGTGTGCATTGCTCCTTCTCCAAGATGTCTGTTGTGTGTAAAGCAGTTCTTTGTATCAACAATTGACTGGGGAAAGAGGAGTTAGTTCCTACATAAGTTATATATTTGAAAAAAAAGAAAGTTGCAGGGCTATGGGGAAAGTGCAGGGCGTGGAACAAATTGGATAGCCATGATCATACCTGGATAACAGGTAAGATTTTTTAGAAAGAATTTTATAAAGCATTTTCAGATGCAGTGATATCGTTTTGTAAAGAGCACTGACCTGTCACAGATTAAATTAGCCATTAGCCACTAATGAGGTTTATCAATCAACTATCAATCTATATTGGTTTAGGTTTGAAAAAGATTGCAACTCATGATTTTTATGCCAAATCTCTTGATTTTTAAGGGCTTGTCTCTCAATTTATGAGAATGGGCGTGGCATGTCTGTCCAAGTGTAATGTGAAACCCAAAGAGATGCTGGTTAATGGGGACTGGGAGATTTTGTATTCAACTTGGGATTGGTGAAAGAGGCAGGAATGGAAGTTTATTAATGAGACTAGTAGCAAGATGTGAGCTGTTGTGAATAAAAAAAGGCCTGGACTATGTTGATTGCTGTGCATCTTGGTAGTGGAACTCTGGATGCTGCTACAATTAGCAGGTGTTATTCAGTGTTGACATTTTTGGTATAAGCATAAGCTTATACTTCCTTTCATACTTTATCTAACTCTGTTTATCCATTCCCCTTTCCCCTGGGCTCATTTGGGCTTTGTAGCTATGTTCTAACTGCTTTAATGTAAGCATTTGGTTCTTTTATTGAGCAGCTACTTCCAGCAGTGATGTATGTGCTGAAACTGGTAATGCTATTCATTTTTCCCAGTGGGTAATTTATCATAAGACAATAACAAAAGAATCTTTGCAAGCTTCTATTATTGCTTGCCAGCTCCATTGTTTCCCATTCCAGCAAGTACTAGGTAGCTCAAGAAGAGTTCTGACTTTTCTCGGAAACTGCACAATATCCAAAGATACTTTCTTACTTTTCTACGTGGGTAAAGTTTTGGACATCATTGTATTAATCAAGATTTGAACATGCAATAATTCAGTAGGTTTTTTTCTGGTTGGGGGAGGGATAGGGGAACCAGTAGCTGATTACAAACTATTTTAATGCAGTATTAAATGAAAATAGGTAGTTTATCTTCAAATTTGTTTGGTACTAATTGTTACTTCACAAGGTCAGATAAAAATTTTGTTGTGTGATGTATGCTGTGTGTACTTGTGTTCAAAATTAAAATCCCATATAGCAGCAGAGAGTAAAATGATTTTTGTTTTTTGGTCTGGTTTGGTGAACTAAAGGAATTTGTTTAATTGCTTTCAAAAATAATAAATGTTGGATCTCAGTTGTATGATCTCATAGGTTACACAAAGAGAGACGAAGTCCGACTGTAGCTTTAAGAAACGTTATTGTCGTACTTAGTGGTTACATCATCAGCAAAGCGAACAACAACAACACCTGGGCTCTCCTCCCTCTTCCTCCTGCTGGAGGAGGGAATTCAAGCCTTTCTTATAGTTCTTCTTACACATCAGTGACACCCCCTTTACGTTCCCAATTGGTTTACAAACTTTGCAGTTTCTTGGTGTCAGGACCTGATTGGGGTACTGCCTTGTCACCCTCTCCTCAAGCAGTTTCTCATTCCCCTATCTCCTTGGACCGTTGGGCTGATTGTTGTACAATAGGCTACTATTCGGCAGGCTGTCCTGTTAGTTTTTGCTTGTTAGTCTATTTCTACTGATAAGCTGTCTGTGCAGCCCTGAAGCTATGAAGTTATTTCTGATAAGCTGTCTCTGCAGCTCCGAGGTTAGTTTGTTAGTAATACATGATTGATTAATTATTTCACCTTAAATATCCCCATATTATTCTGTTCTCGAAAATTCTGTTCCCACACAACAGGAATGACGATGTATAATAAAATACAGTTTAAATTCTAGAAGTGAAGGCTACTACACTGACTGGAGTGACAGTATTCCAGGTCAATTATACAGGTCTCCAGTGCAATTGTAATCAATATGACATCCAACAACTTCATACATAACGCTCTGTAGAGCTTCTGTGTGGCGTAGTTTAAAAAAAAAATCTTATGTGAGTGAGGTTTTAGTCTGGTTTGGTATTATTCTTTGTACAAAGGAATAGTACTGCAGTATTGTTGAAAACTGTTATCCGAGCTCTTGTGATGCAGCCACTTGTTTAATTAGTTGTTAAGACCAGGTGAGAAAGGTGACTAGGGGGTCCCTCTCAGCCTTCACCTGGTCTTAGTGTAACGGGGTTTAATTTTAAACACACCGTGTTTTGAGCTCCCCTTTGGTGAATCCTTGTGGACTGCTTTAAAGGCCTGCTCAGGCTGGGGAAAAGAACCGGACCGATCCACAGCTGACCTGTGCCCAAACCGGCCAGAGTCCCTCCAATTTTGCCACGAGCCCGACCCGACCCGAGCCCATCCCCAACTCAACCCGACCCGAGCCGTACCATCCTTTTACTTATCTGGAACCTCCAGGAAGCTGCAGCGCATGCGAAATGACGTCATAGTTACATCACTCTCTCACTGCACAGACTCAGTTTCATCCCGGACTCCCAGCTCAGGTAAGTTTTTGAATTTCAATACTTACCAGCGGAGAACTTAACGCGTGTGTCCGGCCGACCCGACCCAAACCCGACACATGCCGTCAGGTAGCAGGCCTTTACACTGCTTTCCAATTATAAGGCAAAGAAACGAGCACAAACAGGCTTTCTTAGGTTTAAAGAAGAAAAGTGAAATTTATTAAAACTTAAACTCTAATTCAGTTAATGCCTATGGATAGACGACGAGCCCACACTAGCATGCATACGTGATACACACATGCAGATAAGGACAGAAAAGAGCAGAAGGAAAAAAATAAGTAGAAAAGTTTGAGGCAATATCAGAAGAGTTTTTGGTTACAAAGAACAAATAAAATTACAGCACAGGAACAGGCCCTTCGGCCCTCCAAGCCTGCGCCGATCCAGATCCTCTATCTAAACATGACGCCTATTTTCTAAGGGTCTGTATCTCTTTGCTTCCTGCCCATTCATGTATCTGTCTAGATACATCTTAAAAGACGCTATCGTGCCCGCGTCTACCACCTCCGCTGGCAACGCGTTCCAGGCACCCACCACCCTCTGCGTAAAGAACTTTCCACGCATATCCCCCCTAAACTTTTCCCCTTTCACTTTGAACTCGTGACCCCTAGTAATTGAATCCCCCACTCTGGCAAAAAGCTTCTTGCTATCCAACCTGTCTATACCTCTCATGATTTTGTACACCTCAATCAGGTCCCCCCTCAACCTCCGACTTTCTAATGAAAATAATCCTAATCTACTCAACCTCTCTTCATAGCTAGCGCCCTCCATACCAGGCAACATCCTGGTGAACCTCCTCTGCACCCTCTCCAAAGCATCCACATCCTTTTGGTAATGTGGCAACCAGAACTGCACGCAGTATTCCAAATGTGGCCGAACCAAAGTCCTATACAACTGTAACATGACCTGCCAACTCTTGTACTCAATACCCCGTCCGATGAAGGAAAGCATGCCGTATGCCTTCTTGACCACTCTATTGACCTGCGTTGCCACCTTCAGGGAACAATGGACCTGAACACCCAAATCTCTCTGTACACCAATTCTCCCCAGGACTTTTCCATTTACTGTATAGTTCACTCTTGAATTGGATCTTCCAAAATGCATCACCTCGCATTTGCCCTGATTGAACTCCATCTGCCATTTCTCTGCCCAACTCTCCAGTCTATCTATATTCTGCTGTATTCTCTGACAGTCCCCTTCACTATCTGCTACTCCACCAATCTTAGTGTCGTCTGCAAACTTGCTAATCAGACCACCTATACTTTCCTCCAAATCATTTATGTATATCACAAACAACAGTGGTCCCAGCACAGAACCCTGTGGAACACCACTGGTCACACGTCTCCATTTTGAGAAACTCCCTTCCACTGCTACTCTCTGTCTCCTGTTGCCCAGCCAGTTCTTTATCCATCTAGCTAGTACACCCTGGACCCCATGCGACTTCACTTTCTCCATCAACCTACCATGGGGAACCTTATCAAACGCCTTACTGAAGTCCATGTATATGACATCTACAGCCCTTCCCTCATCAATCAACTTTGTCACTTCCTCAAAGAATTCTTTCTTACGGTTCTTTGAGCTCACTGTACAGTCCTTGCTTGTAGGTAGATCTTGCTTTTCGTTGGGGCCCAGTATTATTCTTCACTGTAGGAGACTTTTCTCTCTTGGGGTTCACGTGTCTTCAATGGATTCCGAAGCTGGTGGGAAAGAGATGGGAGCAGACAGGAGAGGCTGTGGCGAGCCAGCCAGGAGAGATTTTTCCATCCAGGAGCAAAGAGCTTTCTATCTTCACACACAATTTCTCCAATTTAAAACTCTCAGCTTAAACTCCGTAGCTTCTAGTTAGTCATGTGACTAAACTGGTCTGACCACATCTGTTCTGTGTATTGGGAGCCGGGGATAGGTCCTTTGTTCCAACATTGTCTGCTAGTTTGCAAAAATGTCTTTCCAGCCAGGGGCCTGGCAATTCCTTATAGCAAGCCTTCTCCTCTTCCCAGCAATAATTTGAATTTTAATGTCCATGTGTGTGAAATTAATATGCCTCATTCTTGGCAGGTGGGGGCCTGCATGACATGGTCACTAAAGAAGTTGGAACATATGTATAGGTGATAGTTTTAAGAACTTGATCTGATGGGAAATTTTTGTTTTACTCCTTTAAATGCCAGTTTCTATAAACTCAGCTTTTGGTCACACCTCTTAACTCTGCCCTGCGGCCAGTGTCCCTTTTTCCTTGCACCTTGTTTGTAAAGCACTGTATGATATTTTAATGTGCTACATACATGCAAGTTGTTGTTCCAGAATATTTGAGGGGCATCTGGCAGACATTGATACAAGACCTTGGGTAGAAAGGTTCAGATGTCAGACTTCCAATATTTTTTCTTGATGAATCACAGAACAGTTCAGTACCTTGCATTTAAGTTGAAAGCAACACTGTATCATTAGAATGTTGTAGAATTTGCAACATCCTTAAATGGTAGATTATTTTTTACTTTCTGATGTTTGAAATCCAATGTGCTGAATGTAATTATTTTGTTAAATTCCCTTAGAATTGATTATCTAGTTTGTTTATAAAAAATCCTAATTTGTGTTGAGGCCTGCCTTCAGGTTGCCCTTGACTTCAGTTCAGGTCATCCAAATAATTGTGGCTTTTATTTAAGGAGCACACAACAGTTTTGTTTTATTAAATCTACTACAGCTGCTGGACACTCTTCTTGAAAAGAAATATCATCTGTTGTCCTCCTGCTCTTCCAGCAACCAAACATTGCTCCTGGTTACTTGCCAAAACCATGTCTTATCATTTCTCTTTCCCTTCTTTCCTTTCTCGTGGGATGGACAGACCTTTCCCTCCAAGTGCAATCTCACTGACCTGTATCCTTACTGATCTGAAGTAGATACTCACTGCGCTCATCCGCTCTGTAACCCATTCTTCCCAAAGCCTCCAAAACTTCGGAGCTATTTATATCCCTGAATTTTACCCTCTTTTGTGAAGACAGTAGGCTTTTAAATCTCAAGCTAAACATCACCTAATTGCTGCTGTTTGATTTATTGAGGTAGAGTTTCCGCTCTGAGCGTAATCAGGAAATTGCACTGATTAGGTTACAGTTCAAATTTCTGATAAAAATCATATGCATAATCATAAACATAAAATCTTTCTTCAACCAGCACAACTGGTTAATAGAACAAATACCTTATCTTTTTCTTACATTTGAAAAGTATTCACTAATGTATTTGAGAGTAGTAACCAGGTCAATTGTATTAGTCACGAAAAATAAACATTTTTAGTAAGTGTCCAGTCCTTTAGCTGTGAGTAACCTGATTGAAAATCACTGAAAATGACTCTTAAAAAAAAAAAATTATATTGAGCCATTTACTACTTTCATTTTTTTTCATTCATGAGGTGTGGGTGTCGCTGGCAAGGCCAGCATTTATTGTCCATGCCTAATTGCCCTGGAGAAGGTGGTGGTGAGCTGCCTTCTTGGACCGCTGCAGTGCATAGATTTTTATTTGTTCATGGGATATGGGTGTCACTGGCTAGGCCAGCATTTATTGCCCATCCCTAATTGCCCTTGAAAAGGTGGTGGTGAGCTGCCTTCTTGAACCGCTGCAGTCCTTGTGAGGTAGGTACACCAACAGTGCTGTTAGGAAGGGAGTTCCGGAGTTTTGACCCAGTGACAGTGAAGGAACGGCAATATAGTTCCAAGTCCGGATGGTGTGTTGTTTGAAGTGGAACTTGCAGGTGGTGGTGTTCCCATGCATCTGCTGCCCTTATTCTTCTAGGTGGTAGAGGTCCCAGGAAGTGCTGTCGAAGGAGTCTTAGTGAGTTGCTGCAGTGCATCTTGTAGATGGTATACACTGCTGCCACTGTGCATCAGTGGTGGAGCGAGTGAATGTTGAAGATGGTGGATGAGCTGCCAGTCAAGCAGGCTGCTTTGTCCTGGATGGTGTCAAGCTTCTTGAGTATTATTGGAGCTGCACTCATCCAGGCAAGTGGAGAGTATTCCATCACAATCCTTACTTGTGCCTTATAGATGTTGGAAAGATTTTGGGGAACCTGAGGTGAGGCACTCGCCACAGGATTCCTAGCTCTGGCCTGCAGGAGAGCAAATGGAATGATGTCATTTATTGCAAGGGGAATGGAATATAAAAGTAGGGAGGTTTTGCTACAGTTATACAGGGTGTTGGTGAGACCACTTTGTCAGGGGGTAATCGTGTCTAACTAACTTGATTGAATTTTTCGAGGAGGTGACCAGATGCGTAGATGAAGGTAAAGCAGTTGATGTAGTCTACATGGACTTCAGTAAGGCTTTTGATAAGATCTCGCATGGGAGATTGGTTAAGAAGGTAATAGCCCATGGGATCCAGGGCAATTTGGCAAATTGGATCCAAAATTAGCTTAGTGGCAGGAAACAGAGGGTAATGGTCAAGGGTCGTTTTTGCGAGTGGAAGCCTGTGACCATTGGTGTACCACAGGGATCAGTGCTGGGATCCTTGCTGTTTGTAGTGTACATTAATGATTTAGAAGTGAATATAGGAGGTATGATAAGTAAGTTCGCAGATGACACGAAAATTGGTGGTGTCGTAAATAGTGAGGAGGAAATCCTTAGATTACAGGATGGTATAGATGAGCTGGTAAAATGGGCGGAGCTGTGGCAAATGGAATTTAATCCTGAGAAGTGTGAGGTGATGCATTTTGGGAGGACTAACAAGGCAAGGGAATATACAATGGATGGTAGGACCCCAGGAAGTACAGAAGGTACTTGTCCATAGATCACTGAAGGCAGCAGCGCAGGTAGATAAGGTGGTTAGGAAGGCATTTGGATTACTTGCCTTTATTAGCCGAGGCATAGAATATAAGAGCAGGGAGGTTATGATGGAGCTATATAAAATGCTAGTTAGGCCACAGCTGGAGTATTGTGTACAGTTCTGGGCACCACACTATAGGAAGGATGCGATTGCACTGGAGAGGGTGCAGAGGAGATTCACCAGGATGTTGCCTGGGCTGGAACATTTCAGCTATGAAGAGAGACTGAAAAGGCTAGGGTTGTTTTCCTTAGAACAGAGAAGGATGAGGGGGGACCTGATTGAGTTAGACAAAATTATGAGGGGCATTGATAGGTTAGATAGGAAGAGACTTTTCCCTCAGCAGAGGTGTCAGTAACCGGGGGCATAGATTTAAGGTAAGGGGCAGGAGGTTTAGAGGGGATTTGAGGAAAAAAATTTCACCCAGAGGGTGGTTGGAATATGGAATACACCGCCTGAAGGGGTGGTAGAGGCAGGAACCCTCACAACATTTAAGAAGTATTTAGATGAGCACTTGAAACGCCATAGCATACAAGGCTATGGGGCAAGTGCTGGAAAATGGGACTAGAATAGTTAGGTGCTTGGTGGCTGGCAGAGACACGATGGGCCGAAGGGCCTGTTTCTGTGCTGTATAACTCCATAACACATCTGGAGTACTGTGTACAGCTTTGGTCTCTTTACTTAAGAAAGGCTATAATTGCATTAGAAATAGTTTAGAGAAGGTTCACTTGACTGATTCTCGGGATGAAGGGGTTATCTCTTGAGGAAAGGTTGGACAGGTTGGGCCTGTATCCATTGAAGTTTAGAAGAATGAGAAGTGGTCTTATTGACAGGGCGGATGCTGAAAAGATGTTTCCCCTTGTGGGAGAGACTAGAACTAGGGGATACAGCTTAAAAATAAGGGGTCTCCCATTTAAGACGGAGATGAGAATTTTTTTCTCTGAGGGTTGTCAGTCTGTGAAATTCTGTTCTCCACAGAGCAGTGGAGTCCAGGGTTATTGGCAAGGGGGACAGGTAGACAGGAAAGTAAGATTTGAGGCCACAATTAGCCATGATCTTATCAAATGGTGGCACAGGTTCGAAGGGCTGAATGACCTACTCCTAATTTGTATGTGGGACAGAATATACCCAGTATGATGATGATGGAGGTGTCTGGGACATTGACTAAAAGGTATGATTCTGTATGACAATGTCAGTCTGTTGCTTGACTAGCTGTGGAGCAGTCCTAACCATTTTGGAACATGTCCCCAGATGTTTGTGAGGAGGATTTTGCAAGATTGACTGGGCTGGAATGGGCCTTTGTTGTGTACTGGTGCTGAGGTCAATGCTAGGTGGTCTGCCTCGATTCCTATTGCTTTTCACAGCAATTTGATGCAACAAGAGTCAACCTCAGTGCTGTGAGTCTAGAGTCACATGTAGGCCAGGCCAGACTGGTTAAGGACGGCAGATTTTCGGGTTGGCAAGATGTAACGAGTGGTGTGCTACAGGGATCTGTGCTGGGGCCTCAACTTTTTACAATTTATATAAATGACTTAGATGAAGGGATGAAGATGCTTGGCTACGGGCCAAGTGCAGGAATGTGGGATTAGAATAGTTGGGTGCTGTATGGCTGGCACAGACACAGTGGGCCGAAGGGCCTGTTTCTGTGCTGTATGACTCTATGACCGAAGGTATGGTTGCTAAATTTGCTGATGACACAAAGATAGGTAGAAAGAGATGAGAAATTTTTTCTGAGTGTTGTGAGTCTTTCGAATTCTCTTCCTCAAAAGGCGGTGGAAGCAGAGTCTTCAAATATTTTTACAGCAGAGGTAGATAGATTCTTGATAAGGAAGGGGTGAAAAGTTATCTGGGATAGGTGGAAATGCGGAGTAATCAGTTCAGCCATGAACTTATTGAATGGCGGAGCAAGCTCGAGGGGCCGAGTGGCCTACTCCTGCTCCTAATTTGTATGTTCCCTAAAGATCATTAGTGGACCAGATGGGATTTTACAATAATCTGGTAGTTTCATGGTCACCATTACTGATATCTTTTTAATTCCAGATTTATTTAATTAACTGAATTCAAATTCCCCACCTGCTGTGGTGGGATTTGATGTCATTCATATCTCCAGATCATTAGTCTAGACCTCTGGATTACTAGACCAGTAATCACTGTGCTACCGTACCACGGTGTACGTGGTATATACTAGTTGGTTTCCAAGTAAATTAAATCTTTTATGATATCAAAAACTTTTAAAACACGCCTGCTAGTGCCTGAGCATCTAAGAAAAGTAGCACAATTTGAAGAGCCTTCTTGAACTAGCGCAGTCTGGGGGTTTGGCCATTTTTATGGGCAGTGCAGGCTCTGATCGGCAAATTTAATCTTAAACCAACGTAAATGATCATGAAAACACAAACATAATTGCTTTTGGGTGTAACTCATTTGCATTTACAATTCCCCAACCCTTTGCACTGGTTCAGTCAATTTCGCACAGATTGCAGATATCACTGGTATAAAGAGCAGAAACTCTACCTTGGCTATCAACTTTTACTCAACAGTGGCGTCACTTCTTCCTTCACCTTGGTGCTAGATTCTTTGCAAGTTTTACACTTAAATGATACTGAGTGTCAGACAGATTCTGATGGTGAGATAGTATCTTTAATTTGTTTCTGTAAATTCCTGGTACCAAATGCCATTCTGTACAGTGGATGTGCCGCCGCCTTGTTGCATATTACGATGTAACCATTTGCTTAAAGGCCTGCTACCCGACCGGGACCCGACGACATGTCAGGTTCGGGTCGGGTCGGGTCTGCATCGGGCTGGACACACACTGCAAGAATTGCAGGTGAGTGCTAAAAGTTAAAAACTTACCTGAGCTGCGAGTCCGGTACGTCAAGCAGGGAAACTCTTGAGTCTGCGTAGTGAGCGTCTCTATGACGTCATCATGCTCATGCTGCCGCTTGGTGAAGATTGGGAGTCGGAAGGTAAGTAAAGGGAATATTGCAGCGGTCGGGTTGGGCTCGGGAGGGAAAATGGAGGGACTCGGACTAGGTCGGGCTCGAGTCCAATGTGGTTCTGTTAGGTTCGGGTCGGGTTTTTTTTGTGACTTGAGCAGGCCTTTTACATTTGCTTGCAAGGAGTGATATTCATTTGATGCATTTTCTAAATCCTCAACCAACATTGCAGGATCTTGCCATTTGCAAATGGAAGAAAATTTATGTCCTAACATGTTGTGGTGTGACTGTCCCATACATTTTTAAGGCTGCGTTTGCTGACAATGCAACCACTAGGTGGCACTGCACTGGCACATGCACAAATGCAGCCTGTGCCACTAAAACGTCACAGTCTGCGACATCCAGGCAGCTGCCAGGACTAAAGATGGCGCTGCTCAAATAATCACACAAAGGCAACGTAAACACATGGCAGCACACAATGGCCGGAGAGGGAGCGAGCAGATGGGGGTGGGGGGGGGGAGAAAGAGTGAGCGGGCTTCCCTTGTGCGCTGTCCCCGCTTCCTGTCCTCCTCCCCAGTTTTTTCTCCGCTTCCCTTCCCGCGCTCTCCCCGCTTCCCCTCATTACGCGATGACGTCAACTGCGCATGCGCCAACCAGTCTTGGCACTGCGGAACGCAGCACGTGAGCAGCCTGGCGCAGCTTGATGACGTCGGCCGGCTGCGTTGTCAAGAATCACTTTGTACATTTAATGCTTTTTAATCAATATTTCTTTAAAATAAGGAAATAAAACTTGATTGAGGCAGTTAATTTTTTCTATTTAAAACACCCCATATTCAAAATTAATGAGTAAAAATAAAATGGAAGCTTTAGTATATGGAAGCAGTATAGAACTCTTCTGATGTGAACTGGATGTAACTCAGTAAAGAACAAGTGTGGGGCCATGCTACATAGAAAGAGATCTTGGAAGAGGTTTTGACAATTTTCAAACTAGGCATGTGACTGCTCAGTCATCTTGCGAAGGATTGTACAACTATCCTGGCCTCCAAATACGGAGTGTCGTGTTGGCCATGGATACCCTCTGACTGAGGAAGAGAGTATTACCACTGAGCCAAGTTGACAGTGGTGGAAGTTGAAGAATTGTATAATTGTAGTGTCTACCTCCCCACAAGCCATTTAAATCTAATGCCAATATTTTCTCAATTTGACCGTAAGTATGCAAGTCACTTCATCCAATTTTGGGTCTTTTTAATGAGTAAGCTGGGAATTAGCCTCATTTAAATCAATCACTTAAATTTGTTAGACTTTCAGAAAAGATCACACTGACCTTTATATGCCACCTTTCCTCAGTCATTTCTCAAATCGATTCATCACCAATGAAAGATGAAGCATTGACCATGACTGATAAACTACCTTATGGTTTCTGAAGGGTCATCAAAAGGAAATTATGCAACTATAAATTTTCCAGTTTGCAGTAATTATAAATGCTTGCTTTCCCTTTTTACAAATGATTTTCAAATGATTGTTTTGTTTGAGGAGAGATTGGGGGTAATTTCTTTGTTAAATTTGTGATCAATTATAAACCTTTTGAGGTTTAATTTACCGATTTAATCATTTTGCCTTGGGTAAATCTAAAATTTCCAAACTTTTAAACCCAAGTGTTGCAAATGATTGGAAACACTTCATATAATGATTTAATGGCCTTTTGTTGTTTACACTCTTGTACAATTCACCTGCCCATATTTGGACATATATATATATGCCCAGTCACTTTAAACAAAAAGCCCTAGAAGTGGCATCAGGTACTGGGTAGCTGGTTTAATAGAAGTAATGATATAGCACAGACGGCTGCTACGAAGCACAGTGAAGTCTCTCACTTTTGGCTCCCAGAACCTAAAATCATTGCAGTGATTTTAACTAAATTTGGAAGCAAATTCATTAGTGTAATTGTTACAGATGAATTTGCACCAGCATTTAAACAGGTGCTCGTTATGCCATATCCTCATGTGGCATTCTAAATTCAGACATTGGAGACAGGCTATGTGAAGTTATCATTTACTAACATAATACATTCTGTAAACATTGTGTTTCAGCCACTTGATCCCTTGTAGTTTGTAAGAGGGATGGGGTGGTGGAAAGGCTTCATGGTTGTTCTGATGAAAGGTCAATGACCAGAACCATTAACTCTGTTCCCCTCTGACAGATGTGGTCTGACCTGCTGAGTATTTCCAGCATCTGCAGTATTTTGATTTTTTTCACAATTCTAGATTTGGAATATATTGTACATTTTTTTTCTTTATTGTCATTTCCAGACTCTGGTAAATGGCCAGTGGCCAACAATTAGAGTATCAAATATTTCTGTATTGTTATAGCCAGCAAGGCCTGGCCCTTTAATTGTGATATACGTAAGTGATTCTTTTGTCATACCTCAGCTGCTTGATTGTGTGTATCTACAAGCTTGCAATTCTCAGTCCTAGAGATTAAATGTCAGCAGTGTGCTAGCTGGTTCTATTCACTTTGCCCCAAGAGAGGACCTGCTGTATAAACAGAATGTCGCTCAACTTGTTAAATAAATCCTGAGGAAGGTCTAATGCTTATTAGTGGCTGTTCAGACATTAATATAATAAAGGTACAGTAGTTCATATTCAAAAAGCCTTGGACAAGTAGCATGTACCATCATTAGAGCAGCAAAGCATAACCGTTCCTTTTGTGTTGCTGCAGGTGATGAATATGAGGTGTGTGCAATTTGTCTGGATGAGTATGAAGAAGGTGACAAGCTTCGCATCCTGCCCTGTTCACACGGTGAGCAAATACTTCTTGATCCTGTAACAAGCAAACTTTCAACACACTGATATTAGATTGGTTTCTTCCCCAGCCCTCTTTAGCAGGTTCTTTCTTCACTTATATACATATCAAAATATAGGACAATTAAAATTAGCACCCTGCACACTCTTGCTGTGTCACAAATTCATACAGCCTTGCTTGTACTGAATATAAAATGTTTTTGACGTATTTTGCAACTAGCCAATTGCTTTTGTTTAGGTTTTAACAATAAAATCTAAGCAGCATCAGTTTTATTTAATAGGTTATTGAGGTTCAAAAATGTTAGATTTTTAAAAAAAATGTAAATTGTTACTTGGGCTTGACAGTGAGACACAGCTGAAATTAATGACTAATCATAAATTATGTTTCTGCAATTTATTTCAGTACTGCATGTACAGCTTTCTCCTGTTGAGACAGTAACTGTTTTTGAGGCAACGTCTTCAAGTTATTCCAGTTTAATTTTTAAAAACATGTTAATAGTTGTTCACCGGCTTTTAATAATGACCCTGTAATGTTCTGGTGTGCAGATAGGAACACTTACCATCTTAAAATGCCTGGTTTTTACATACATCTTTACAGCATATAAACAGGCCATTTGGCCGAACAGGTTCATGTCCCACAAGCCTATCAGATGATTTAACAGCAGACTGAAAGCTATATATATGCTTAATTATTCTATAACTTCCAAATATTGATTGCAAATTTCATAAAATTATTTTGGTTTCCCCTCGTTTATGTACCCAGCATACCACTGTAAATGTGTGGACCCGTGGCTGACTAGAACAAAGAAGACCTGCCCTGTCTGCAAACAGAAGGTAGTGGCATCACAGGGAGAATCTGATTCAGAAACTGATGATGTGGATAGCAGTCACGAAGAAAATGATGATGCATCCGAAAACACGCCTCTGCTGAGATCATCTCTTGCCTCCACCAGTGCTCACTCCTTTGGTACCATGTCAGAATCGCAATCTCACCAAGACGCAGTGGAGTCATCTGAATATGAAGAGGAGGAAGAGGGAGATAGCAGTGATGTTGAGGATGGAGTCAATGAAGAAACGGTAGTTCAGATGCAGCAGGAAAACCCTGAAGCCATTGCTGGAGAGAGAGGAACCAGAGAGTCTGCCGCAATAGTTTGATTTCGTTTCTTTTTTTAAAAAAAAACATAAAATCTACACATCCTCAAAAACAATGTGTCAAAATTAAAAGTTCAGGAAATTTTTCCATTTGCTTTTCCACAGTTTATGCATTGCAACTTCACAACATATATATGCAAATTTTTTAGGAATTTAACATCTTTACAGCTCTCTGCTCATTTTGCTGCTGGAATGAAGTCAAATAATGTGTGGCAGCCCTCCATTGATTGCTGGCAACCCAAAAATGGTTAATGCCATGCAGCACTGATGTTTCCCCTGAATCATCACCGTCCTTTTTTGCCATTGTTGCAGTACTACTGGCAATCTGTAAAACTGCTACATTGATCACCCAGCCGAGGTAGTTGGGTTCAACAAGTTCCCCAGATACGAAGAGAATGACTTTTAACAAAAAAACTTGTACACAAAGATGGCTGGCTGACTCTTTGTAAAATGTTTAAATCATGTTATTTTATCAATTTCCTGTATATTCTGCACCAGAATCCAACTAATTGTTTCAGATGTAAGTATATCTTGCTTTGAGTATTTGCCCAAATCAGGTTTATTGAAGTTGAAATTCTCAACTCATTTAGAATTTGATTTTTAAATGAAGATGTCCTGTACCTGGTTTCAATTATTATAAATCAATAAATTTATCCACAGAATTAAGTAGGAACACAGGATTGACCCATTAGGACTAATTTTCTACTGTGCATTATGTATAAACTCTTTATAATTAGTTTCTAATTTTATTTTACGATATTTTGGATTGCATTTATTAAGTAGGATACTGTAAATGTGCAAGTTCTTTTATGTGATAATCCCCAAGCAAGATTTTTAATTTGAGCTACTTGAACAAAGTTTGTTCAATCACATCTACAGTTTTTTGTATGCACTATGTAACATCTTGGTATATAAAGTAAATATTAGTTATGATCTTTAATAAAAATGTTATAATGGAATCTGTGCTATTTTAATGACAATGAATTGTCCATTGTAAGAAGATAGGAAAAACCTAATTTGTGTGACAATTCAAGTCCTGTAATGTAGAGACTAGATGTGATAATATACATTATTTAGTAACTAAATCTAAAAAGATTATGGGCCACGTTAAAAGAAAAAGGTAGACTGCATACTTGTAATTGGAGTGACGCAATGTAATGTTCAACTGTTGCACATTTGGCATTTCTCTTTTAAGATGGAGACAGAGTTTGAATATGTTCTTGGTGACTTCCATCCATTTAGCCCTACTAGATATTTTAAAAAAGTAATGTAGAGAACTGCTGTTGCAAAATGTTAAATTCCTGCATTAAACTTTATAAAAGAAGTTTTATCCTATCTTTCAGTAGTCCCTTCCAACTCTTCCCAAAACAGCAGTAATATTTTCCTTTATGTTTAGGACAGGTGGTTAGATATTTTGTTTAGGTGTTTGAATCTTGTGAATTTTAACTGAAAGGGTATGTGCCTTGGTCTGCTTAAAAAAAAATCTATTGTCCTATCCTCCTCACTGCCAAAAAACCAGTCCAGTACAGTAAAATTAAATTATTGAGGATTTGTTCACTGAACTAGCATTCTAATTTCAAGCCCAGTTGAATCCTGATCAATTTAAGTTTGCCAAGAAATGTTCTCTTCTGCAGTTGTTAAGTGCATGTATTGAAATTCCATGCTTGGATCAGGTATCTAGAATTCCCCTTTAATGTTTCCTGGACATAGTCCCTCCAGAAGTTGGAACAGCAGATGATGGTAATAAGGGCGGTGGGGGGAAGCAAATTAGGTTTTTTTGAAGTTTGTGTGAGCTTTGCAATAAATCAAATGGGAGTTAGAGACAGTCGACTAGTCTGTCAGTAGCTCAATGCAAATATTAATGTAACTGAAATCTTGAGTGCCTCAAAACTAAAACTGATAAATCAGACTCTTATGAAATGCTGCAGTAAGCTGTTGAGATATAGAAAAATAGCTTTCCAGGAATAAAATGTACCAGTTTGTATTTGGCCTGTATTCTTAACATTGTGTGCCTGTTAGGTGATCTGCTTTCATACAAGTGAGTTTATACATTACACGTTCTTACCGAAGATTGCATAACGTGACAGTATTTGACACCTCTTTGTTTCCAAACGTCCTACTTAAATTGTTAGGTACCTTTTTTATCCAGTATTTATAAATATGGGACGACTTCATTGTGACACATAGCTGGAGCCTGGTGAATCCATTTTTAAAAAAATTTAATGAGCTGTTGCAGTGCTTTATGCCACAGGAATGTTATTGGCTGTTAGAAGGTTCTGATAATGTACTACTGTTGTAACACATGGCTTGCTCCCTCTCCCAAAATGTTTTATTTGGGAGCTGTCCAACTTTCATATGTCCAACATCTATGAGAACTCTGACTGGGGCACAACCCTGAATCTGAGACATTTTTATTTCCATTTACTTAAATATTTACAGTACAAGTCTTGCATTGATCAGCTTTAGAAGGTTCAAGTGTACTTGCCACTGCACTTTGAAATGTTATTGTATCATTTAATACTGGTGCATATGTGCTGCTAGGTTGTATAGCTTAGACTATTGTAATAATGTTAGTAAATTCATTCCATTCAACTAATTTTGGACTCTATTTTAAATTTTTAAACTGACATGCCTAGGTGGGAATGTGCCCAAAAAAAATCCATAAAATCCTTTTTTTGCTTTGTTGTTCTAACCCTCCACCCAATTTCCATTTTTGGAAAGTTTACACGAATGACTCACCCAAAGATAAATAGTTGATTTCTAACTAACATTTGAGACATATTCCCATAAGTAAATTGATTGTATAGATATTTCAAAGCATTCATAAAAATGGATTTAATTTCTAAATTCTTTATAAATGCTGTAAACATACAAGAGTTGTAAATAGAAAACACAGCTCTCCAAAGCTATAATACAAATGTATCCAGTTCTTTTCAAATAAAGCTATGTAAAGTAGGTCTAAGTTAATGTGATCATTTCATAGAACAAAGGACTGTCTTGTTTTAGTGCAATAAGTGAGAAGGGCATTGCTGCATGAATTAGTCTTAACATATGACCAATTTGAGTAGAGCATATTGTTAAAGAAATCCCTTGACCAGGTTCCCCTGGTAGATTAAATACACTAGCATTAAGCCATATAATAGAATATTCCATCTTTTATCCCAGTTATCTGGTTTCACCTCAGGCCAAGCTATGTATGATAACACTTGGTCTCGCATGATCCTGGACAAAGGAGTAATGGAATCGGCCAGGTTTCTGCACTGCTTTGCAGTGACTGTTGGAAAGTGCATGTGTATAGATGTAGGTTGAAAACAGTAATAGTCTGCCACTGTGCATCATCTAGGCTCCTGTAAGGAATGGCCACTATGGATTTAGAAGACACAGGAAAAGAGCAACTAGTGCATCAAGTATGTCCCATACAGTTCTCCTGCAATTAAGCCTCATGAGCCCCTGCATGCTTTCACTCACCAACAGCCATATTATATAAGTGAGGCATGAAGTGCTGCAGCCAAATTCAGGGAAAAGATATTCTGGAAAGTTGCTATCTAATCCTTGAAGGCAATCTGGACAGAAGTGACCACAAGGCGTATTACCCACTATCGCACCAAGCTTTTGCATGCACTGGTAATACCGCATGAGCCAGGAACTCATCCAGTTCCCGGCTGCAAAAAAAAAAAAATCAACACTGCCAACTTGCTCCAAAGGTGGTTGATCCTCTTTTGGGGAGGGGGGAAAGAAATCTGCCGGACTTCTAGTTCTATATTTTACTTTTATACACTGCTCCTGGTTCTCCCCAACCTAATTCAAATAGTTCAGCTACACAGACCCCATCCAGTCCCTTCATTGTAACTATTCTAATTAAATCATCACAAAAGATACTGTCCAATGGAAAAAGCTCCATTTCACTAAGCCTAAGCCTGTCAAGATAACCAATGACTTTAAACCTAAGTATCTAGTGACCATTCTTTGAACGTTGGCTACTCTATCACGCAAGGGGATCAAAATCGACACTATTCTAGTTGAATCCAACTAGAATTGGGGAAGGGGGGTGGGGGAAAGAGTAGTGCCTCTTTTACATTAGAGGTTAGCTGGGATTTATATAAATGTTTATTTATAGAAAATAGGTACACGGAAATAGACAGTCACCCTGAACTAAAGCACACACCGAAGTTCCTTTATAGTGGTCAGTATGGAAACATTGGAAAGATTTAAGTATCCAATTCTGCATTGCTTGAAAGTTATTTAGCAGCTCTAAAAGTTGGTAACTTTAAATTTGAAATGCTTAGCCAGTGCATGACATTAAATACCAACATCATGATATCCACAAATGGCTTCTTCAGATATTACACTAGTTGCAGCATTGTTCATTGAAGCCTCCAACTAGGGTAATTACAACACACCCATTAGGTCAGAAATTACACTTGTTTTTATACCTTGCCCAACTTGATTTCAACATTGGAGTGTAAAACATGCCGCTGACTTAGCATGCCAGTTTTCTACCCGCTAGGTTAAAAATCACCCTCATTACTTTATTTGATTGAGACACCAGAAGTTTTTGCTACAGTCTCAATTTCTTCCATTAAGATTTTACAACTTCTGAGTTGCAGGGTCAATTTCATCTTAATGTGTAGACTGGAGAGCAAGAACTAGGCCCAGCACACAGCGTCAAGACCTATTGTTCCCAGCAGGCAAGTTGCATTAAATCAGGTTACTATCCTGACTGTCCATCAGTGATCTAGGCTGGGTGCCAAGCAGACGTAAGAGGCTAAACTAGAATATGTAGATCATAAAATTAAAGGAAAATGTCCAAAGAATACACACACATTCTATTGTAAAGCATTTGAATTAAATGGTCCATAAAGTGTTGCACTCACCAAGCCACAATTAGACTCAGACTTCATCTGGACAGAAGAAATCAGTACCTACCTTGGAAGGTTGTCTATACTTTGGCTCTAATACACCAATAGTTGCTTGGGGAAAAATTGTGAGCTGCCCTTGCTTGAAAGACATGGTGCTCATATGATTTCCTAGCTCCTATGCTGCTAGAAATGAAACCTGGCAATTTTCTCACTTCAGGTTGTTTTTGCCCATAACATCCTTCCAAGAGTTCAGGGGTTGGGGTTTCCACAGAATGCCTTTCGTTCGAGAGTGAGGACTCTGCCAGTTGTTCATCCTTGATTCTTGTGTATTCTCCATATACCATTGCAAATTTGGTAAAAATAAAGTCATTGCCAAAGCACAGCCTCTTCAACTCCACACATCCCCCAAGGGCATAAAATGGAAAGTATGATGGTGAGAATTACTCCAGGTTGCGACCTTACAGATCTGGCGATGCAGCAATTGTGGAGAAAAAAGTTGACTGACACTTCATGAGTCCTGCAGGACCAGAAACAGCAATGGAGAATGTACTCAAACATGTCCCTTCCGCTGTTCGCAACAGGCAAGGTACAGGCCATACCCAACCAGCCCGTGCTTGCAAAACTCAAAACAGTGTCCAACATTAGATGCGATTCCACGATTAGACATTTGCTAAGAATTACACTGACAACCAACTTAAGATTGTCACTTGGGCTCTCACTGGTGCATACTGGAAGCTACATTTAATACACAGGGCCTTGTTCTTTGCAGACAAAGAACATGTATAAACATTGCACCTGTTTCAACTGAACAAAAGCAGTGACTGCTACTTGCTGGTTCATTCCTTAGAGTCAAGGTGCCCAACTTAAATTTCAAACAAAGCTTGGCAGTAACTGTCAGTCACCATAAACTGGTGCATTCTTTATGGAAATGCCTCTACCAGAGTTCACTTGCCAACCAATCATCACTCTCCTCATACAGCATAAAGTGGTTTTCCCTTACATTGGTATTGTTGGATTGTCCTGATGAGTGCAAGACAAAAAGCTTCAACATATCTCTATTCTCAGCAATACTCAAGTTCTGTACTACCAAATGGCATTGAGTAATGTCGTGAAATCAGTGCAATTTTGGATTTATGGAAGGCACTTGCAGGATTTTTTTTTTTTTTTGAAGTGCTGTTAAAGTTAATTAGCAAAGAAAATTCCATGACTGGAAACTACCTTCACGAATAAAAGAATTCTGCAGCTTAGGTTTTGGATCGCAGTAGACTGTTGAATGATTCAATAAAACTGTTCTTAAGTTGGTGAAACCAAAAATGATTGCCAGGTACCGCACAAGCTAATGGCATTCAGTAAGGTCCATGTAGACCATGCAATGGGATGTCAAAAGTTAGGAACAAGGAGTGGACAGTTAGCCCCTAGAGCATTCAATTAGATCATGAGTGTTCTGTACCTCAACTCCATTTTTCCACTTTTGCTCCAATCCCTCAAGTTTTGTTTGGTAAATGTCTATCTCGGGTCTTGCAAGGTTCAATTGTTCTGGCATTCACAGCCTTGTGGAAAGAGCAAATTCCACATTTCTATGACCGTGTGTGTGGAAGTGCTTCCCAATTTCACTCTTGAATAGCGTAACTAATTTGATTTTACCCCCTTGTTCTTGATTTCCCTCAAATTAATTTCTCCATCTACCCGAACATTCTTTTAGCATTTTAATGCCTCCTTCAGATCAGCCATTGATCATCTACATTGAAGGAAACTAGCAGGTATTAATGCAAGTCTGAGAATTCTGCAAATCAAGAAAGGGTCAGCAGCCATTAGCAAAATAAAATGATCTGAGCATTTAACCAACTTAACTAGGTTAAAATAAAAAACATTTTGACAAGGTACCCAGAATTGTCCTTTTTCTTAAAGTGATGCACTGGAGGAGATTCAGAGAAGAACTACAAAGAATTTAGAATTTCTGAAGTCAAGATGCATGTTTAAAAGCAAAAAGTTAGTTACAACGGAGATCTGCTTTTGAAGCCTGGAAACAAAACAAATGCAAATCAATTATTCAGGAAGTCTGTATTTCAAAGAGCAGACAATTATGCTCATTCTAAGCTTGTTAGGCATGACCAATGTATTTTTACAACCATATCTACACAAAAAAAGTTAGAGGAAAATCTGACACCCTCCCCAACCATAGAAAAACATAGAGTCAACATTTGGTTGGAATAGATTTATTTCATCTGTCTGTAAACAAGGTGGTTTAACAGTTATGGCATTTTGTAAATGCATATTAAATCAGATGAGTTAGACTGTATCCCAGATGTAACAAAAGTGCAGGGAAAGAAAATGGACAAGTCAGCAACAAGAATTTTTAAATCTGTACATATTTCACAAGGCCTGAACATTGAGTATATGCTAGAATAACGCCCCTAAGGAAGTGCCGTTCAACCGAAAGCCTTGCAGCAGCAGTTAAAATCCATCTCACAACAGCAACAGATCAAATCTCTATGCAGTATGGCACAGGATACACAAACATTTGCAAAATAATTTCACAAGACAGCCAAGTGTGATTATTCCAACCAATACCATCTCCCATTTTATTCATTTGTGAATACAGAACTTTTGTAATTTTGTTTGAAATGAACATAAGTTAGTACCGTGCTCAAAACAGACATTTCCACAGATTTCAAAACTAGGAGCACGAGGCAATTCTTCCACAGTTTCCTTCTGCAGCATGGGCTTAGCTGGTCTAATGCATCAATTCCCTTGATTTGAGATATTTTAAACAATTTGTGATTTCTATGTAGGAGACTGCCAGCCCACATCAGATACAAACAAAAGCACTTTGCCAATCAATGTTCTCATGGAAAAACTTTAATATAGTCATCTAAATTGCCAATGCAGTATTGAGGAGTGGCAGTAATCCTTTACAATGGCATATTACAGCAGTCTGTCCTCTTAAAAACCCCCAAGCTGCAACTTAATTGGTCCTATGAAGCACTCAAAACTGGACACACTCCAGATGGTTATGTTTGGGATATCTATTGTCCAAAATGGCAACTTTTATTAAAAAAGTTAAACTTACAGTAAAGGAGCTGGCAAAACAACATTTAAGTGCCTGAGCTATTGCAAAGATGGAATGTCCCTGGAGATTAAACTGATCAAAGTCAGGACTGTGACATGGCCATGGGAGAAAAAAAATCATTTACGTATACCTGGAGCAGTTCGGCAATTACACCCATGAAGTCAGAATGTCTAAGATTTAAGCGTTAAAATAAGTTCATATTAAAAGGGAGTGTATCCACAAAACTGCTGCAAAGTTAACACAGGAGATGTAAACAGGCATTGAAACTGAAGGAAAATCCAGATGTTTTAGCAATGAGTGGGCAATGAAGTTACAAGGAAAGTGTAAACTAAGTCAAGAATATTATGGCAAGCAGACTATGGATGCAGTTACCCTTCCAACATGTTCAAACAAAAAAAAGGAAGACTAGATGAGCTCTGCAACTGCTCAAAGTGCTGACTCGACAACACTTAAATCTGAGATTGTACTACCAGCACCTTTTTAATTTTTAATAAGTACTTCAATGGGGAAGTGGAAGGGAGAAAGAGAATAATCAGAACCTGGTTTGGTGACTTTGGATGCCAATAAACTTTCTAAATGCTAAAACAAAGCAATGCCCAGGCTTAGCAAGTCAGCCCTATTTTTTTTGCAACAATATCAAAAGTAATAACATGCATATCACCATTTAGTTATTGTGCTAATGGTGCCAAAACATGGGATTTACTTTCCATTACACCTACAATGTTATTACAATTAAGTGGTATAGGGGCAAAGGGAATTAATGTAATCAGAAATGGATAAATTAAAAAATTCTACCAACTACAGTCTGGTAGCATTGCCAATGCAACTGGGTGGCGGTGAGGGTGAATGAGTTGCTAAGTGGATGGGGAGAGGCTACTTAGTATCCAGAATTCCTCAGGTATGTAGCCATGGTAAATGATTTCTTGTTGAGTACCCCTCCATGGACACTTTCCTTTCCCATGACTACAACCAATGCTGGAGTACATAAGGAAAAAAAAAAAGTGAAAATTTAAACTTTCCCCACCAATACAGGGATACAAAGGAGACATGGGTCCATACCCCCATAACCCTGCATTGCTATTAAACTTTCAGTAACTTCAATGTGAAAGAGTAGGTGACTGCTAAAAGGAAACTTTAATAGCAATTTTTTTAAACTACTGAATAGCAATCCTGGCCAACTAGAATCCAGAATCTCTCAAGTATTTTGCCATTATGAATGCCTTCTTATTCAAGGTTCCTCCGTGGGTCCCTTCTTTGCCCATTACAATGACCAAGACTGAAAGAAAAAAAAAAGAAAACATTAAGTACAGTATGGATATTGACAAAGTGCAGTTACAATGCTTTAGTGACGAGCAACAATGTCTTCTGAAAACCTTTTCCTGCAGAAATGTTTTACTTCAAGTTTTAATTTAAACAGAAAATCACAAGTGACAACTAGATACTTTCCAAGTTTCATTCTTTGCCAACCCTCCCCACTAAATTGCAATATTCAACTCAATTAAAGCATTGAGTAACAATCCTGCAAGACCACAATTACATTTAAGGATACTGTACAAATCGTGCAAAGATGCAAAATGATCACTTACAACGCATGAATTATCCCTACACCTAATTTAACACTAAGCTGGTTTCAAGGCAGTTCACACTATGCACTTCAGTTAATCACGATGTATAAGGTCAGAAAAATCACAATCGTCTTAGTAAAGGATTTCACTTTAACTTCACTAAATCAACTTAATCCAATTTACACAAATCAAATATTTAAAAAAGTAACCCATCTTACAAATTAACTTTAAAAAAGAAAGTGCACATTAACTGGCAGGCATGTAACTCATGGTAACAGCCATCAGGCTCATGAATTTGAATCTATGGTTAAAATATTCACATTACACTGGGCCACAAAGGCAGTTTTACAAGTTCTCAGCCAGCCACCGGATAGGTCACAGCAATGCCATGCAAAAAGAAATTTACCAAAAGTATAGTCACTGCCTAGATGACCTAAACTTTAGCCTAGAGGAAGGGAGAAGTAGGAAACAAAGCTGAAACCAAGAGTTGCAGGATTGCCCATTAAAAACTTCAATTTTAAGCCAGTGACCAAGATGACAAACCTCTCCAGAGGAATTTGCCTTATATACATTGCCATTTTTAAGAAATGTTATATAGTGGATAATATTCCTTGAACCTCTTCAATCTCTGCACATCAATGGAATACTAGCATCATTCCACTAGTGAAAAGGCAGGGAGGGGTGGCTGGGAAAGGCAGGCCAGGAGGAAGAGATGAGGGGGGGGGGGAAATACTTTGAAATAAATTCATCTTCCACATTTGTATGCTACACTAAATCTTCATCTCAACCAAAAACAGCAACAAAACCAAAGAGCAACATAGCAGCTGTAAGTTACCAACCAGAAAAGGCAGGAAAGAAAACTAGCCAAGAGTGTCAATACATTATAGAGACCATTAACACTCCATTTATTTATAGGCCCCAAACTCGAATTCCTTTCCTAAATTTCTCCATCTCCTTTAAGACACTCCTCAAAACCTACTTCTGGACCAAGCATTTGGTCACCTTTCCTTCATGCAGATCAGTGTCAATATATTCTGATTGCACACATGAAGCATCTTGGGATGTTTTGCTACATTAAAAGGTGCTATATAGATGCAAGCTGTTGGCCTTCAACTAAAGTACCATCACAAGCAGTGAAACTTTGAAAACTTGTGGCTTCAGATCAATATGGAACTCTCCAGATTTTTCACAGCTCAGGACAATGCTTCAAGCTTTTTTTTTCATTTCATGGGATGTGGGCATCGCTGGTTAGGCCAGCATTTATTACCCATCCTCAATTGCCCTCGAGAAGGGGACGCAGTGGTGTAGTAGTAATGTCACTGGACTAGTAATTCAGAAGCCCAGACCAATGCTCTGGGAACAGTGGTTCGAATCCCACCACAGTAGATGGTGAAATTTGAATTCAATTAAATTTGGAACGAAAAGCTAGTCCAACGGTGACCATGAAACCGTTGTTGATAGTCATAAAAACCCATCTGGTTCACTAATGCCCTTTAAGGATGGAAATCTACTGTCCATACCTGGTCTGGCCTACATGTGACTCCAGACCCACAGCAATGTGGTTGACTCTTAACTGCCCTCTGAAATGGCCTAGCAAGTCACTCAGTTGTATCAAACCGCTACAAAGTCTAAGAAATGTTCATCTGGTGCCAGTACACCCACAGTGCTGATAGGGATGGAGTTCTAGGATTTTGATCCAGCGACAGTGAAGGAACAGCGATATATTTCAGTAAGGGTGGAGCATGATTTGGAGGGGAACCTGCAGATGGTGACATTCTCATGTCTGCTGTCCTTGTCCTTCTAGGTCTAAGAGGTCACAGGTTTTGAAGGTGCTGTCAAATAAGCCTCGGTGAGTTACTGCAGTGCATCTTATATATAGTACACATTGTTGCCACTGTCCATTGGTGGTGGAGGGAGTAAATATTGAACGTGGTGGATTGGTGCTGATCAAGCGGCCTGCTTCGTCCTGGTTAGTGTTGTGCTTCCTGAGTATTGTTGGAGCTGCACTCATCCAGGCAAGTGGAGTGTATTCCAGCACACTCCTGATTTGCGCCTTGTAGATGGTGGACAGGCTTTGGGGAGTCAGGAGGACAGTGTTACTCACTGCAGAATTGCAAGCCTCTGACCTGCTCTTGTAGCTACAGTATTTATATGGCTAGCCCATGATAATCCCCAGGATGTTGATAGTGGGGGATTCAGCAATAGTAACAGCAGATGCCCCTCTACATTGCTTTCATTGATCTCACCAAAGCCTTTGACCTCGTCAGCAGACGTGGTCTCTTCAGACTACTAGAAAAGATCGGATGTCCACCAAAGCTACTAAGTATCATCACCTCATTCCATGACAATATGAAAGGCACAATTCAACATGGTGGCTCCTCATCAGAGCCCTTTCCTATCCTGAGTGGTGTGAAACAGGGCTGTGTTCTCGCACCCACACTTTTTGGGATTTTCTTCTCCCTGCTGCTTTCACATGCGTTCAAATCCTCTGAAGAAGGAATTTTCCTCCACACAAGATCAGGGGGCAGGTTGTTCAACCTTGCCCGTCTAAGAGCGAAGTCCAAAGTACGGAAAGTCCTCATCAGAGAACTCCTCTTTGCTGACGATGCTGCTTTAACATCTCACACTGAAGAATGCCTGCAGAGTCTCATCGACAGGTTTGCGTCTGCCTGCAATGAATTTGGCCTAACCATCAGCCTCAAGAAAACGAACATCATGGGGCAGGATGTCAGAAATGCTCCATCCATCAATATTGGCGACCACGCTCTGGAAGTGGTTCAAGAGTTCACCTACCTAGGCTCAACTATCACCAGTAACCTGTCTCTAGATGCAGAAATCAACAAGCGCATGGGTAAGGCTTCCACTGCTATGTTCAGACTGGCCAAGAGAGTGTGGGAAAATGGCGCACTGACACGGAACACAAAAGTCCGAGTGTATCAGGCCTGTGTCCTCAGTACCTTGCTCTACGGCAGCGAGGCCTGGACAATGTATGCCAGCCAAGAGCGACGTCTCAATTCATTCCATCTTCGCTGCCTTCGGAGAATACTTGGCATCAGGTGGCAGGACTATATCTCCAACACAGAAGTCCTTGAAGCGGCCAACACCCCCAGCTTATACACACTACTGAGTCAGCGGCGCTTGAGATGGCTTGGCCATGTGAGCCGCATGGAAGATGGCAGGATCCCCAAAGACACATTGTACAGCGAGCTCGCCACTGGTATCAGACCCACCGGCCGTCCATGTCTCCGTTATAAAGACGTCTGCAAACGCGACATGAAATCGTGTGACATTGATCACAAGTCGTGGGAGTCAGTTGCCAGCATTCGCCAGAGCTGGCGGGCAGCCATAAAGACAGGGCTAAATTGTGGCGAGTCGAAGAGACTTAGTAGTTGGCAGGAAAAAAGACAGAGGCGCAAGGGGAGAGCCAACTGTGCAACAGCCCCAACAAACAAATTTCTCTGCAGCACCTGTGGAAGAGCCTGTTACTCCAGAATTGGCCTTTATAGCCACTCCAGGCGCTGCTTCACAAACCACTGACCACCTCCAGGCGCGTATCCATTGTCTCTCGAGATAAGGAGGCCCAAAAGAGAATACCTTTGAATATCAAGAGATGGTTAGATTCTCTTCTTGCTGGAGATCGGTATTGCCTGGTGCAAATGTTAATCAGCCCAAGCTACAAATGGTACCGAACATTGTACAATCAGCAAACATCCCCACTTCTGACCTTATGATGGAGGAAGGTCAAATGAAGAAGCAACTAAGGATGGTTGGGCTCTAGACACTATCCCGAGGAACTCCCGCAACAATGTCCTAGGGCTGAAATGATTGGTCTCCAACAACCACCATTTTCCTTTATGCTAGTGTGACTCCAACCAGCGGCGAGGTCTCTCCCCCCCACTGCCTCCCACCCACCCGCCCAATTCCTACTGACTTCAATTTGGCTAGGGCTCCTTAATGCCACACTGTCAAATGCTGTCTGGGCAATCACTTAACTCACCTCAAGTTCCATTTGTCAATGTTTGGATCAAGGTGTAATGAGGTTAGGAGCAGAGTGGCCATGGTGGAACCCAAACTGAGCATGTGGACAGGTTGCTGCTGTTTAAGTGGCACCTGATAGCACTGGCGACACCTTCCATCATTTCTGCTGCTGATAGAGAGAAGACTGATGGGGTGGTAATTGGCTGCATTGGGGACCTCAGCAGGAGTGAAAAGAGTTGAAGTACATAGTCAAAGTACTCCTTTTATAGGAGGAAAAGAGTAAAAAAAGTGTTTTGCGAGACTTCAGAAAGGTGACAATTTCTTACTCCAAGACTAAATAGGGAATGTTTCCATAGGGAATGGGCTAGGACTAAATCAGAAGAGTAGATCTACAATTGCATTTCCCCAGGTTGCTATTTTGTTCACTATGTGAAATCCTCCATATGCTGATCCAAGTGGTGGCTAACGAATTGTTTACTCTACACAAGTGCATAAAAAGCAGCTGGACAAAGGTTTACTTCACATATTTCAGAAACCAGGCCTAGCCAGTAAAAGCAACATGAACTTTATGTAGAACCCCATGGGCTAGACAGTTTAATAACCTGAATCTCCTTAACCTAGCATCAGAGGTTTCCAAAAGCAATACAGAACTAATGAAAGATCAACCCAAAACATTAACTTGCCCTTGCGCTGACCTTTTGTATTTACAGCATCTTCTATTTTTCTGGGTGGTTTCCATATATTTTTTTCCTGAAATCTTAAACGCAATTTTATGCTCACTATCAGCAGGCTGCAATTTGAAGCAGAATTCTAGAGAACTGAAGACAGTAATGATTTTGAACTGTTGAAGATTCATTCATGTAGCTAAATACAAGAACAGTAGCCAAGACCTAGGATGGTGTAGCAAATGTAATTCCGCTATTTAAATATAGTATGGAGCAAAGTTGGTTGTTAGAGGCTGATTAGATAAATAGTAGGGGAAGTGTTTGAGCACACTGAGATGAGAGAAGTAAATACCTTAAAGAACACAAAAATCTGAGTCAGCATTTTTAGACACGGGAAAGATAAGGGCATAGAACACATTAATCCCAAGTTACCTTTCAAGTCATACACCTGGATATATGATCACTGTTCCTGCATCAAAATCCTGAATCTCCCCAACAGCTTTATGCGGTACTTTAACCACAGTGAGGCAGTCCAAGGTAGCAGCTTCAAGGGCTGCTAGGGATAAGCCGTAACTGTAGCTTTCAAGACCAGCATCCATCACAAGAATGGGAAAGACCTTCCAAATCTATTGAAATTGTTTGAAGCAACGAACCGAGTGGAGAGTAATCTAGTCGATTCAATTTTTGGATTTTCAGAAGACATTTGATAAACTACCTTGTGTGACTATAAGTAATGCTGGAGCATTATTACAGCAAACTGTCTGGATGGGTCAACACCAGCATAGCAACAGAAAAGCAAGGCTGGTGATAAATGAGAAAACGTGCCTGCGGCAAACATTAACTAGTGTTTCACATAGATCTGGCATATGAACTGAATTCTATGGAACAGGCTGCCTAATAGTATTAAATTTGCTCATAAAAATGCCAGTAAATAACTAGATGTAAACAGCACCTTCAGAGACTTAGACCATATCTGCAGAGACCAAAATATTGCAGAGATTAATGGCAAGTGAACATATATTAAAAAGTACATTGAGATTCATTAAAGTGTCAAAACAAGATTCAATGAAAGGCAGCTCTGAATGCACCATGCTGTTCTGTCTATGCTATGGCAAAAATATAAATACCTTAATTCAGAAAAGGTTCAAAGATGAGAGGCCAGGATAATCACAGGCCTTGTTGAGACTAAGTTATGAAGAAAAATTCAAGTAAGGTCACTGGAGGAAGAGAAACACTTCAGAGACAGGATACCGATCTTAAATGAAATTGTTTAAGCTGGTTTAAATAAACCATTATATTGCCATGCTCATTGTCCAAATTAGACATGTACATATTTCACAAGTCTCAAGTCAAAAAGAAAAAAGTGGCACTGACTTGAAAAATGCTTCAGGGCCTCTTTTTTTTTTTGGAGAACACCAGATTGCTATTGAGCTAGTAAGACAGTGAGGAAGAGGGAAGATTGATAGCAATGAATGTAGGGAGATTGTTACAGTAGGAGGAGAAAGGGAGAAAGAGTTAAAAATCAGCCATGGACTCTGATGGAGCAGTCAGGTAGCAACCCCAGAATTCTGAGATAAGAATGCCACTTGCCCTAGATCCTTGGTAATCATTTCATTAGCATTGTAGTCCACAACAAATTCTGCCTACAGTCACCTCAAACAGTATGGCACTGTATAGACTATTCACTTGGAACTCTCGTCAGCACAGCCCCAATGCATCCAGTTTTCCACTATTCAGGATTCTTGAACCATTTCCTATCCCGTGGCAAAGGCCTGGACATGTGCCATGGTAAAAAGCTTGCCTAAAAAGCATTGGCTTCCGAAGACACCCCCATACCAAGTTATAGAAATCAAAACATTTACAACAGGAGGCAGCCATTCAAATGCTGGTTGATGAAGAGCTACCCAGCTTATTTCCTGCTGGAGGCCTGTAGTCACGCAGGTCACGGCTTTAAGTATAGGCATCCAAGTAATTTTTCAATGTGATGAGTTTCTGCCTCTACCACAATTTTGAGGCAAGTTCCAGACACCCACCACCCTTTAGGTGAAAAAATTCTCAGCTCCCGTTGGATCCTTCTACCAATTGCTTTAAATCTACACCCCCTGGTTTCTGACCCGAAGGAGGTAGATAAATCCCATTTATCTGAACCCTGCATTTTACACATCCCAATTAAATCTCCCCTCAGTTTCCTCTATTCCAAAAAAAACTCCCAATCTATCCAATCTTCCCTCATAGCTAAAAATTCCCAGTCCTGACAACAAACTCAAATCTCCTCTGCATCCTCTTCAGTGCAATCACATCTTTCCTGTAATGTGATCAGAACTATACACAGTACTTCAGCTGTGACCTAACTGGTACTGTATATAGTTCGAGCAAAACCTCCCTGCTTTTGTATTCTCTGCCTCAGATAACGAAAGTAAAGAGGAAAGTGTGCCATAGATCTGCATAACCATCTTATCTACCTATCCAGCCATCTTCAGGAATGTGGACATGCACTCCAAGGTCCCTCTATTCCACCACACTACTCAGTAACCTCCCATGCTTCGCTGCACCTTCCAAAATGCATTACCTAACTTCACCAAATTGAATTCCATTTCCACTTTTCTGCCAAACTGACTAGACCATCCATATTTTCCTGCAGTCTAAAGCTTTCCTCCTCACTGTCAACCATAAGACCAATTTTTGCATCATCTGCAAACTTCATCATGCCCCCTACATTTGAGTCAACGGAGCCTAAAATCATTAATATAAACTACAAAAAGCAAGGGACTGAGTACTGAACCCTGCAGAACCCCGTTGCTAACAGCCTTCCAGGTACAAATACACCTATTAACTATTACCCTTTGCTTCCTGCCAGTAAGTCAATTGTGGATCCAATTTGCCACTCTCCCTTGGATTCCATGGGGTTTTACATTTTTGACCAGCCTGTAATGTTGGACCTTGCTAAAATCCAGGTAGACCACATCCATCAACCACCTTGCCACCTCCTCATAAAATATCAAGACTGTCAGACATGACCTTCCCTTAAGAAATTCATGCTGACTTTCTTGATTAATCTATGCCTTTATAAACTGTCATTTAGGCTGTCTCAGAATTGATTCCAATAACTTGCCCACAACTGAAGTTAAGCTAACCGGCCAATAGTTACTCTGATTATCCCCTCCTCCCTTTGAAAGTAGTACAGCATTGGCAAATCTTCTATCCTCTGGCACCAGTCCTCTGGTCAAGGAAGATGTGATGGTCAGAGCCTCTGCAATATCCTCCCTTGCTTCTTTTAAGAAGCTGGGCTCTCAGCCGGTCCTAGCAATTTATCTACTTCAAGATGTCAAACCCTTTAATACTTCCTCTTGCAATGTTCATCCCATCCAATATTTCACATTTCCTCCTTAACTAAGACTTCATTGGCCCCTCTTTTGTGAAGACAGCCACAAAGTATTTATAATTAAGAACCTTACCCACATCCTCCACCCGATACATAGGTTACATTTGTGGTCCCTACTCTTGATTATCCTCTTTCCTTATAAGAGAAATTTTTGGATTTTCCTCGATTTTACTTGGCAGTATTTTTTAATGTCCTCTGCTTTTTTAATTTCCCTTTTTAATTTCAATCCTATACATTCTGCACTATTCTAGGCTTTCTGCATTAAGCTCTTGGTGTCTGATACAAGCTACCCTTTTTGGATCAGTAGGTACAGCACATGAAGGGCGACAATGATCAATTTGGCCATACAAACTAGGAGCAGGAGTGTACACAGCACAGTGGTGCAGTGGTTAGCACTGCAGCCTCACAGCTCCAGCGACCTGGGTTCAATTCTGGGTACTGCCTGTGCGGAGTTTGCAAGTTCTCCCTGTGACCGCGTGGGTTGCTGCCGGGTGCTCCGGTTTCCTCCCACAGCCAAAGACTTGCAGGTTGATAGGTAAATTGGCCATTGTAAATTGCCCCTATAGTGTAGGTAGGTGGTGGGTGGGGATGGGGTAGGGAATATGGAATTAATGTAGGATTAGTATAAATGGGTGGTTGATGGTTGGCAGAGCCTCACTGGGCCAAAGGGCCTGTTTCAGTGCTGCATGTCTCTGACTATGAGTAGGGTATTCAGCCCTGAGCCTGCTCTGCCATTCTATAAGATCATGGCTGATCGGTTTGTGGACTTCAACTCCACTTTCCTGCCTACCCCCAATACCCATCGACTCCCTTATTGGTCAAGAATCTGCCTTTCTCTGCCTTAAAAAGAATGACCCTGTCTCCACCACTCTCCGGGGAAGAGTGTTCCTCAGATTCACAACCCTCAGAAAAATTCTTGCTAGTCTTAAATGAAAGACCCCTTATTTTTTTTAAACTCTGCCCACTAGTTTTAGTCTCTTCCACATGGGAAACATTCTTTCAACGTCTACCTTGTCAAGTCCCCTCAGGATCTTATGTTTCAAGATGATTACCTCCCATCCTTCTAAACGCCAATGAATAGAAATCCAACTTGTCCAACCTTTCCTCATAAGAGAACGCTTTCATCCCAGGAATCAGTCAAGTGAACCTTCTCTGAACTACTTCCAATCATATCCTTTAAGAGAATGAAACTGTACACAATACTCTAGACGTAGTCTCACCAATACCACCACCACCCCCCCCCCCCCACCCCCCCCGTACAACAGTAGCAAAACATCTCTACTTCTGTATTCAATTCCCCTTGCAATAAATGACATTGCATTTGCCACCTTAATCACTTACTGTACCCATATAATTGTGTGTTTCATGTACTAGGACACCCAGCTCCCTCTGCTTCTCAGTTCTGCAATCTCTATTTAAATGTTGCTTTTGTATTTTTCCAACCAAAGTGGACAAGTTCACATTTTCTCACATTATACTCCATCTGCCAAATCTTTGCCTGCTCATTTATGTCCTTTTCACAACTTATTCTCCTACCTATATTTATCAGCAAATTTAGCAACCATTTATTCTGTCCCTTCATCCAAGTCATTTATATAGATTGCACTTAGTGAGACCCCAGCACTAATCCTTGTGGCACTTCACTAGTTGCAGCTTACCAAGCTGGAAACAACCCATTTATGCCTACTGCTTTGTGTTAGTCAACCAATCCTTTATCAATGCTAATATGTTACCCACCTCTCTCCCGCACCACCCCCCCTTTTCTGGAAATCCAAGTACACCACATTCACAAGTTCCCCTTTATCCACATTGCTGGTTACTTCCTCAAAGTCTAATAAATTAGTCAAACACAATTTCCCTTTCCCAAAACTATGCTGACGTCACCTGATTACATTGAGATTTTCAGAACTGAAAGATCACAGACCTGAAACATTAACTCTACTTCTCTCTCCACAGATGTTGCCTGACCCAAGTATTTCCAGCACTTTGTTTTTATTTCAGATTTACAGCATCTGCAGTATTTTGCTTTTACCATCAAGTTAATTGTGCAAAATGTCCATCGTACTCTGAATCCTGTACGTTTTGCCCTGTGGAACAAAGCAACTCGACAACTGAATCAAAATTCAAACCAAATGTTAACTCAGTCTGTCTTTAGAGATTGAAGGAGCATAACTGCATAAGACAGATTTGTCCAGAACCGTATGGTGTTTCATTATACTCAACTCACTAGTAGATAGAAAGCACAGCTTCTCTGTGGTAGAAGTATTATTCCTAGAGAGTAGGGAGGTCGCAAGAAGCAAAATTGAAAATTCTGCCCAAAATGATACTGGCAGAAGTATCTAGTAAATTTCTTAGCATTCTCAGATACTGCAGCACTTGTGACTGAAAACCCTGAATACTATGTAAAGATCACTACTGTTCAGTTGGATGTGCCAAGTCTGCAATCTATTTTAGCCAATTTCTGAAGTTGGGAGCCCTTCTAATGTCATTAATAAATCCTTTAACAAATAACCATTGGCTTTAGCAGCTTTGAAACTTCATCCTATACTCAAATACTGCAGCCTTCAGTGCTTGCACATTAAGAGGACCAACTACAAGATGACTCAGTTGGACTTTGCATCCAAGGGAAACAGTTGCCATCTGTACCCTATTAAGCAGTCAAACATTGATGGAGGAGGAAGAGGAGAAAATGTATGCTGGAATGTAATATGCACTGGGGTTGGAGCCAGAGCTGCTTTGAACAATACAAAAATCTGTATCAGTACACTAATGCGGTCACTGCCACCTCATTGCCTGAACCAATGCAGGCTTGGTACTGTCCTCCAACTAAATATTCTCTGGTTACAATCAGTACCAATCTACAAATTGGTTAATTTTGGACTAGAGCAGGTAGGTTGCACAGGCACTGCAGTCAACGAGAATGAAATGCAACATTAAGAACAGTGAGCTGAGGTAGGATTGACCAAGAGTAGGATTACTGGATAGGCAGATACCAAAATGATACTGGTAAAATTGTTTCTTGCACAGGTTCTAATAGGAATTCTTTCCAACATGGAAGTAGACAGTTCAATTAGAGGTCATCTACTGCAAGAACTATTCCATAGGGAGAATTAGAGCTAGTTGCAGCCTGCAATTGGCCACTATATCTATACAGAATGAATTCAAGGGACAGCTTCTCCCTCTTTCAACCCCCACCCCCACCAGATGTCAATATCCCAGTTATGCGTGCACACTGGTCAACAGGTTACTCATATGACCAACTCCTGGTCATGGGATGATTTTAAGCTGTGCTCAACAAGTTCAAGTTCTTAAAATAGAAGAACTCACTGGTCTTTTCCAAATTAAGCTGGCCAATCATTTGATGGATACCAATCCAAGTGGACAGTTTGAAACTACACTGAATTGTGCAGTTTCCTAGAGGATTTAAAAAAAAAGTAGCTGTTACAAAAAGCAAAAGTGAAGTATATTAGGAGCTAGGTTTGAAGGTCAAGTGGTTTAAAAAAAACTTGGATGGCAAGGAAAACATTATAGCTGAATTCAAATATCTTTAGATCAAGAGTTTTTGTGGATTTCTCACAAAAAGCCAATGTACAAAAGCATTTATTCAGAGAAAATAGATAAGGTTCCAAGAGTCTTGACTACTGGTGATATTTTGTAATTTACACGACAGGAGAATATTTTGCAATGCTTTGCTCAGTAGGAGCAAATAGCAACACACCAAAAAAGGCAGTTAAAAGATTAGTTGGACCATTGAGCATGTCCTACACTAGAACATAGGAACAGGAGGAGGTGGTCATTCAGTGACCCCACTCCCACCCACCCAGGAACTCATTACACCATTAGATAATGGCCGAGCTCTTTTGGTACCATAATCCTAGGGGCAGAGTGGGTGAGAACAGGAGGAAAAAAAAAAGTTCCAGATTTCCACTTCCCTTGCTGTGAGGCGCTTCCTGACTCCTGAACAGCCTAGTTCAAATTTTAAGGCTGTGCCCCCTTATACTAAAATCCTCCACTAGAGGAAATAGTGTCTCTACTTCAAATTCTTTAAATCAATTATTTCAGGCATCGTCCCTTAACTTTCTATACTTAAGGGAATACAAGCTTATGCCACCTATTTAACCCTTTTAGCCCTGGTATTATTCTGGTGAAATCTGCACTGCAAACCATCCAAGGTCAATCCATCATTACTGAAGTGCAGTTCCCAGAACTAAATACAGTACTCAAGGGGAGGCAGTGGCGTAGTGGTATTGTCACTAGACTAGTACCCCTGAAGATCCCAAACAGTGCAGGTGCGAAAACACAGCTCTGTTTCACACCCCTCAGGATAGGAAAGGGGTCTGATGAGGCACCACTATGTTGAATTGTGCCTTTCATATTGTCATGGAATGAGGTGATGATACTTAGCAGCTTTGGTGGACATCCTATCTTTGCCAGCAGTCTGAAGAGACCACGTCTGCTGACGAGGTCAAAGGCTTTGGTGAGATCAATGAAAGCAACGTAGAGGGGCATCTGTTCGTGGCATTTCTCCTACAGCTGGCAAAGGGAAACAGCATGTCAATGGTGGATCTCTGCCAGAGGGTAGACATGCTCAGCCAGCTTCTGGAGACTGTTTAAAGCGACTCAAGCAAAGACTTTCCCCAATATGTTGAGCAGGGAGATTCCACGGTAGTTGTTGCAGTCACCCTTGTTCTTAGAGGGTGATGATATTGGCATCGCGCATGTCCTGAAGTACTGCTCCCTTGTCCCAGCACAGACAAAGCAGTTTGTGGAGTGCTGCAAGTATAGCAGGCTTGGCATTATTTCAGGAGTAATGCTGTCCTTGCCAGGGGCTTTTCCACTGGCTAGAGAATCAATGGCATCACTGAGTTCCGATTTTGTTGGCTGTTCGTCCAGCTCATCCATGACTGGCAGAGACTGGGCTGCATTGAGGGTGGTCTGACATATTCCCTGGAGTACAGTTCTAGGTAGTGCAACACCCAGTGGTCCATTTGCTTGCGTTGGTCAGTGATCGTGTCCCCTGATTTAGACTTGAGGGTGGGGGGTGACCTACCCGATGGTTGGCCCACAAGATCTCTTAATGCCATCATACATTCCTCTGATGTTTCCGGTGACAGAGGCCAGCTGAATACGACTGCATAGGTGTTGCCAATAGTCATTTGCGCAGCGCTTCTGGCTACTTTAAGTGCTACAGATGTTAACCACAAGAGAGCCCCCAGCGAGTAAACAGTGCAATGCGCTTAGCAGCTATGACAGGTTCCAGCTCTTCAAAGTGAGATTGAAACCAGTCTGCATTCTACACTGTTTGGGATCTTCTCCCTGCTCCTCTCACATGCGTTCAAGTCTTAAGAAGGAATTTTCCTCCACACAAGATCAGATGGCAGGTTGTTCAACCTTGCCCGTCTAAGAGCGAAGACCGAAGGAGGAAGGTCCTTACCAGGGAACTCCTCTTTGCTGACGATGCTGCATTTACATCCCACACAGAAAAGTGTCTGAAGAGAATTATCAACAGGATTGCAGCTGCCTGCAACGAATTCAGCTTAACCATCAGCCTCAAGAAAACGATCATGGGACAGGACGTCAGAAATGCTCCATCCATCAATACCGGCAACCACGCTCTGGAAGTGGTTCAAGAGTTCACCTACCTAGGCTCAACTATCACCAGTAACCTGTCTCGATGCAGAAATCAACAAATGCATTGGAAAGGCGTCCGCTATGTCCAGACTGGCCAAGAGTGTGGGAAAATGGCGCACCGACAGAATACAAAAGTCTGAGTGTATCAAGCCTGTGTCCTCAGTACCTTGCTCTATGGCAGCGAGCCCTGGACAACGTATGTCAGCCAAGAGCGACATCTCAATTCATTCCATCTTCGCTGCCTCCAGAGAATACATGGCATCAGGTGGCAGGATCGTATCTCCAACACAGAAGTCCTCGAGGCGGCCAACATCCCCAGCATATACACACTACTGAGTCAGCGGCGCTTGAGATGGCTTGGCCATGTGAGCCGCATGGAAGATGGCAGGATCCCCAAAGGACACATTGTACAGCGAGCTCGTCACTGGTATCAGACCCACCGGCCGTCCACGTCTCCGCTTTAAAGACGTCTGCAAATGCGACATGAAGTCCTGTGACATTGATCACAAGTCGTGGGAGTCAGTTGCCAGTGATCGCCAGAGCTGGTGGAAAGCCTTAAAGGCGGGGCTAACGTGTGGCGAGTCGAAGAGACTTAGCAGTTGGCAGGAGATAAAAAAACAGAAGCGCAAGGGGAGAGCCAACTGTGTAACAGCCCGACAACCAATTTTATCTGCAGCACCTGTGGAAGAGACTGTCACTCTAGAATTGGCCTTTATAGCCACTCCAGGCGCTGCTTCACAAACCACCTCTAGGCGCTTACCCATTGTTTCTCGAGACAAGGAGGCCAAAGAACAAGAATAACAGTAACCGAGAGAATTGCTCTGGGGACACGGGTTCAAATCCCACCACAGCAGAAGGTGGAATTTGAATTTAATTAACAAAAAAAAATCTGGAATTAAAAAGCTAGTCTAATGACAGCCACGAAACCAGTGTCAATTGTTGTAAAAACCCATCTGGTTCACCAATGTCCTTCAGGGAAGGGAATCCGCTGGTCCTTACCTAGTCTGGCCCAGGTGTGACTCCAGACCCACAGCAATGTGGTTGACTCTTACATGCCCTCAAATGGCTTAGCAAGCCAAATCAGTTGTATCCAACCACTACGAAGTCAATAAAAAGGAATGAAACCGGACGGACCACCCGGCATCAACCTAGGCACCAGAAACGACAGTGGCAAACCCAGCCCTGTTGACCCTGCAAAGTCCTCCTAACATCTGGGGGCTTGTGCCAAAGTTGGGAGAGCTGTCCCACAGGCTAGTCAAGCAACAACCTGACAGTCATACTCATGGAATCATATCTGACACAATGTCCCAGACTGCCATCATTATCCCCAGGTATGTCCTGTCCCACCAGCAGGACAGACCCACCAGAGGTGGTGGCACAGTGGTATACAGTAGGGAGGGAGTTGCCCTGTGAGTCCTCAACATCGACTCTGGACCCCATGAAGTCTCATGGCATCAGATCAAACATGGACGAGGAAGCCTCCTGCTGATTACCACCTACCGCCCTCCCTCAGCTGATGAGTCAGTACTCCTCCAAGTTCAACAGCACTTGGAGGAAGCACTGAGGGTGGCGAGGGCACAGAATGTACTCTGGGTGGGGGACCTCAATGTCCATCACCAAGAGTGGCTCGGTAACACCACTACTGACCGAGTCCTAAAGGACATATCTGCTAGACTGGGTATGCGGCAGGGTTTGAGGGAACCACAGGAGCAACATACTTGACCTCGTCCTCACCAATCTGCCTGCCGCAGATGCATCGGTCCATGACAGTATTGGTAGGAGTGACCACCCCACAGTCCTTGTGAAGACTAAGTCCTGCCTTCACATTGAGGATACCCTCCATCGTGTTGTGTGGCACTACCACCGTGCTTAGTTTAGTTTAGAGATACAGCACTGAAACAGGCCCTTCGGCCCACTGAGTCTGTGCCGACCATCAACCACCCATTTATACTAATACTACACTAATTCCATATTCCTACCACATCCCCGCCTGTCCCAATATTTCCCTACCACCTACCTATACAAGGGGCAATTGCTAATGGCCAATTTACCTATCAACCTGCAAGTCTTTGGCATGTGGGAGGAAACCCAAGCAGACACAGGGAGAACTTGCAAACTCCACACAGACAGTACCCAGAATTGAACGTAGGTCACTGGAGCTGTGAGGCTGCGGTGCTAACCACAGCGCCACTGTGCTAAATGGGATATATTTCAAACAGATCTAGCAATGCAAAACTGGGCATCCATGAGGCACTGTGGGCCATCAGCAGAATTGTATTCAATCACAATCTGTGACCTCATGGCCCGGCATATCCCCCACTCTACCATTACCATCAAGCCAGGAGACCAACCCTGGTTCAATGAAGAGTGCAGGAGGGCATGCCAGGAGCAGCACAAGGCATACCTCAAAATGAGGTGTCAACCTGGTGAAGCTGCAACATAGGACTATCTGCGTGCCAAACTGCGTAAGCAGCATGTGATAGACAGAGCTAAGCAACCCCATAACCAACGGATCAGATCCAAGCTCCGCAGTCCTGCCACATCCAGCCGTGAATGGTGGTGGACAATTAAACAACTAACTGGAGGAGGTGGCTCCACAAATATCCCCATCCTCAATGATGGGGGAGCCCAGCACCTAAGTGCGAAAGATAAGGCTGAAGCATTTGCAACAATCTTCAGCCAGAAGTGCCGAGTTGATGATCCATCTCGGCCTCCTCCTGAAGTCCCCAGCATCACAGATGCCAGACCTCAGCCAATTCAATTCACTCCGTGTGACAAGAAACGAATGAAGGCATGGATGCTGCAAAAGCTATGGGGCCTGACAATATTCCGGCAAATGGTACTGAAGATCTGCGCTCCAGAACTTGCCGTGCCCCTAGCCAAGCTGTTCCAGTACAGCTACAACACTGGCATCTACCCTGCAATGTGGAAAATTGCCCAGGTATGTCCTGTACACAAAAAGCAGGACAAGACCAACCCAGCCAATTACCGCCCCATCAGCCTACTCTCAATCATCAGTAAAGTGATGGAAGGTGTCATCAACAGTGCCATCAAGCGACACTTGCTTAGCAATAACCTGCTCAGTGATGCTCTGTTTGGGTTCCTCCAGGGCCACTCAGCTCCTGACCTCATTACAGCCTTGGTTCAAACATGGACAAAATAGCTGAACTCGAGAGGTGAGGGGAGAGTGACTGCTCTTGACATCAAGGCAGCATTTGACCAAGTACGGCATCAAGGAGCCCGAGCAAAACTGAGGTCAATGGTAATCAGAGGGAAAACCCTCCGCTGGCTGGAGTCATACCTAGCACAAAGGAAGATGGTTGTGGTTGTTGGAGGTCAATCATCTGAGCTCCAGGACATCACTGCAGGAGTTTCGCAGGGTAGTGTCCTAGGCCCAACCATCTTCAGCTGCTTCATCAATGACCTTCCTTCAATCATAAAGGTCAGAAGTGGGGATGTTTGCTGATGACTGCACAATGTTCAGCACCATTTGTGACTCCTCAGATACTGAAGCTGTCAGTGTAGAAATGCAGCAAGACCTGGACAATATCCAGGCTTGGGCTGAGAAGTGGCACAGAACATTCGCGTCACACAAGTGCCAGGCAATGACCAACGAGAGAATCTAACCATCTCCCCTTGACATTCAATGGCATTACCATCGCTGAATCCCCCACTATCAACATCCTAGGGGGTACCATTGATAAGAAACTGAACTGAAGTTGCCATATAAATACAGTGGCTACAAGAGCAGGTCAGAGGCTAGGAATCCTGAGGCGAGTAACTCACCTCCTGACTCCCCAAAGCCTGTCCACCATCTACAAGGCACAAGTCAGGAGTGTGCTGGAATACTCTCCACTTGCCTGGATGGGTGCAACTCCAACACTCAAGAAGCTCGACACCATCCAGGACAAAGCAGCCCGCTTGACTGGCACCCCATCTACAAACATTCACTCCCTCCACCATCGACGCACAGTGGCAACAGTGTGTACCATCTTCAAGATGCATTGCAACAATGCACCAAGGCTCCTTAGACAGCACCTTCCAAACCCACGACCTCTACCAACTAGAAGGACAAGGGCAGCAAATGCACGGGACCATCACCTGCAAGTTCCCCTCTAAGACACACACCATCCTGACTTGGAACTATATTGCTGTTCCTTCACTCTCGCCGGGTCAAAATCCTGAAACTCCCTTCCTAACAGCACTGTGAGTGTATCTACCCCAAATGGACTGCAGCTGTTCAAGGCAGCTCACCACCTTCTCAGGGGCAATGAGGGATGGGCAATTAACGCTGGCCTGGCCAGCGACGCCCAAATCCCATGAATGAATAAATAAAAAACTATTCTAACCAAAGCTTTATACAACAACTTCCAACTCCGGCAATAGGCAATTTCTGCACATCACCGTTCCAATCTTATCTTTCCCTTTCCCCATCAGCCAGAAAGGATAAATATCCATAGGACAACTTTAAAAAAATCTTGAAGATTCCTCTCCAATCCCTGGAAACAAAATCAAACTTCAGAAAACCATGGTGACTGGGTGGCAACTCCCCAATGACCCACCTAAAATGGCCATCAGCAGCAACTCATCCACACATGCTGCCCATGCCAACAACTTGTCCCAGAGTTGTTTGTTTCTTTGCAAGGGAGGCCAAGCTAGCATCTATGATCCATCCTTGACCCATTCCTGTCTACATGCTGTCTCAGGGACATCTGAAAAAACATGAGGGGTTGCACAGCACCCCCAGCTCTACTTCACCATTTATCTCAGCTCTGTTGTCAGGCTGTTTGTCAGATATCCAGAAGTGTCAGCCATGGCTCAGTTGGTAGCAGCTTGCTGAGTCACAAGGTTCCAGGTTCAAGTCCCACTCCAGTACTGTACAGGAGGAAGTCCTGCACTATCAGAGGTGCTGTCTTTCAGATGAGACATTAAACCGAAACCCATCTGCCTGCTCATGTGATCTTTTACTAAGATGAGCAGGGGAGTTTTCCCCATTGTCCTGGTCAATATTTATCACTTAATCACAAAAAATTCTGATTACATTACAGTTTGTGGCAGTTTGCTGTGCGCAAATGGGCTGCCAGCTTTCCGACATTGCAACAGTGACTGCACTTCAAAGTACTTCATTGACTGTAATACACACATCCAGTGGTCATGAAAGACACTATATAAATGCCAGTTTTTGTTTTAAATCTAAATTAGATGATCCGAAAGTTCCTCCAACACTGGGAAGATCCAGGGCATTATCTTCAATCACCTCCACAAACTCTGCCCCTAATCACCGATTCCATCTCGACAGCTTACTTCCACCTCTAATATTAGTCTTAACCCATCTGCTGCTGAAAGTCGTGTTTTTAGCTGTTATTTGCAGACAAGATTCATTCAACGTTCTCCTGGCCAACCTCCCATCATCTACCCTCCATAAACTTGAGTTTACCCAGAACGCTGCAGCCCATATTCTAAACCCCCCACCCCTACCAAATCCCAGTCACCCACTCATGCTCAATGACCTACACTGGTTGCCAGGCTGGCAACACCAATTTTGAAATCTTCACCCTTGTGTTCATAAGCACCTATGGCCTTGTGCCTCCCTATTTCTAGCCTCCTTCAGCCCCACACCCTTCAAGAACTCTGCAATCCTCCAATTCTTAGTCCAGACTTTGCTCAATTCCCCGCCTTGCCTTCAGCTGTCTGGACTCAGTTTCATAATTATCAAACTCCCCACCCCTCCCAGTTAAGATGTGCCTTTAAACCTACTTCCTTGACCATTATTCATTTGCCCGAACGTCTCCTCCTTTGGAGTGTTAGATTTTTTATCTGATTATGCTCCTGTAAAGCACGAGACATGTTGCTACATTGAGGCATTACAGAACTGCATGTTATTCTATGGTTGTAGATTTTTTTCAATTGTACAGGACTTTGGCGAGACCCATCTGAAGTACTGTTGAAGAATTGGTCTCCATATCCAAGGACAACTATGCATGCATTGGAGGCAGTACAACAAAGGTTCACTGGGTTGGTTCCTGGGATGAGAGCACTACCCTATGATGACAAGTGGAATAAAGTGGGCCTGTATTCGAAGAATGAGATATGATCTCATTGAACATACAAGATTCTGAAGGGGATTCACAGGGTAGACAGAAGTTTTTGTCCCCTAGCTGGGGAATCTAGTACACAGGGGCAGTCTCAGGGCAAGGGACAGATCTTTTAAAGACTGAGATAAGGAGGAACTTCTTCACTCAAAAGGTTGCGATCTTTGAAATGCTCCACCCCAGAAGGTGATGGATGCTTTTTTAATTTTCATGGGATGAGAGCATCATTGGCAAGGCCATGATTTGTTACTCAACCCTAATTGCCTTCAAGAAGGTTGTGGTTAGTCGCCTTCTTGAAACACTGCAATCCATCTGTTGTAGGTATTCCCACAGTGCTGCTAAAAGAGTTCCAGGATTTTGATTCAGCACGTTGAAGGAACAGAGATATACAGTCAGAGATACAGCACCGAAACAGGCCCTCCAGCCCACCGAGTCCGCGGCGACCAACCACCCATTTATACTAATCCTACATTAATCCCATTTTCCCTCACATCCCCACCTTCCCTCAATTCTCCTACTACCTACCTACACTAGGGGCAATTTTTTTTTCCACAACAGCCAATTTACCCATCAACCTGCAAGTCTTTGGCATGTGGGAGGAAACCGGAGCATCCGGAGGAAACCCACGCGGTCACGGAGAGAACTTGAAAACTCCGCACAGGCAGTACCCAGAATCGAACCCGGGTCGCTGGAGCTGTGAGGCTGCCGTGCTAACCACTGCACCACCCTTGTCAAAAGCTATGCCGCCCATAGTTAAAAGTCAGGATCATGCAGCTTGGAGGGGAACTTGCAGGCAGTAGTGTTCCCATCCATCTGCTGCCCTTGTCCTTCTAAGTGGTAGAGGTTGGTTTGGAAAGTTCTGTCAAAGGAGCCTTGGTGAGTTTCTGCATTGCATCTTGTAGATGGTACACACTGTTGCCGCTGTGTGGTGAAGGGAGTGCCAATGACGCAGGCTGCTTTGTCTTGGGCGGTGTCGAGCTAAGTGTTGTTGGAGCTGATCCAGGCAAGGAGACTCCAAAGCTGAGCTACTCGCCTCAGAATTGTGGCTCTTAGAGCCAATTATTAAATGGCTGGTCTAGTTCAGTTCTGGGTCAATAATAAATCCTCTCTCTTGGATTCTCTCGCTGGAGATGGTCTTTGCCTGGTACTTGTGTGGTGTGAATGTTACTTACCACTTACCAACCCAAGCCTGAATGTTGTCCAGGTCTCTCTGCATATGGACATTGCATGCTTCAGTATGTGGAGTTACACATGGTAGTTAACACTACAGTGAATATCCCCACTTCTGACCTTATGATGGGCAGAAGGTCATTGAAGAAACTGATGGTTAGGTCTAGGTTACTACCCTGAGGAACTCCTGTAGTGGTGTCTCAGGACTGAGATGATTGGCTTCCAACAACCACAACCATCTTCCTTTGTGCTGGGTATGACTCCAGTCAACACAGAGTTTTCCCAATTCCCAATGACTCCAAGTTTTGCTCGGACTCCTTAATGCCATACTTTCAAATGTTACATTGATGTCAAGGGCAGTCACTCATTTACCCTAGAGGTCAGCTCTTTTGTCCTTATTTGGACAAAGGCTGTAATGAGGCTAGGAGTCGATTGGCCCTACTAGAACCCAAACTGAGCATCTACGAGCAGGTTATTGCTGTGTCAGTGTCGCTCCATAGCAGCGTCGACCACAGCTTCCACTTTGCTGATAGAAAAGAGGCTAATCTGGTGGTAATTGGCCAGATTGGATTTGTCCTGCTTTTTATGTATGAAACAGTGTGGAAAATTCCCCAGGTGTCAGGTAGATGCCAGTGTTGTAGCTGTACAGCTTGGCTAGGGGTACAGCTAGATCTGGAGCACAAGTCTTCAGTACTATTGCTGGGATGTTGTCATGACCCATAGCCTTTACAGTATCTAGTGCATTCAGCCATTTGTGTCAATAGAACTGGCTGAAGATTGACATCTGCGATGCTGGGGCCTCAGAGGAGGTAGAGATGGATCATCCACTCAGCACTTCTGGCTGAAGATGTTTGCAAATGCTTTATCTTCTGCATTGATGTGTTGGGCTCCCCATCAGGATGGAGATATTTGTGAAGCCTCCTCCTCCTGTTAGTTGTTTAATTGTCCACCATTCGCAACTGGATGTGGCAGAACTACACAGCTTTGATGTGATCTGTTGGTTGTGGGATCGCTTAGCTGTGTGGCATGCAGGTAGTCCTGTGCTGTAGCTTCACCAGGTTGACACCTCATTTTGAGGTAGGCCTGGTGCTGCTCCTGAAATGCCCTCCTGCACTCAGCTTGATGGTAATGATAATAATAATGATAGAGTGAGGGATATACCAGGCCATGAGGTTACAGACTGTGGTTGAAAAGAATTCTGCTGCTGCTGGTCTACAGTGCCTCATGTATGCCCAGTTTTGAGCTGAAAGATCTGTTCTGAATCTATTTCATTTAGCATAGTGATAGTGTCACACAGCACAATGGAGGATATGCTCAGCGCGAAGATGGGACTTTGTCTTCACAAGGATTGTGCAGTGGTCACCCCTAACCTATACTGGCATGGTGATGCATCAAGTTCCACTCCAGGGGCTGTAGCCAAAATCTTTACATACTTGAATATTCTACTGAAAAAACTAAAATGCAACAGAGTACAGATTTTCTTCACTATACAAGGAGCTGTAGCATCACAATTTCTGTTTTTATTCTAAGGCCAATTATCAATTGTTGGGTTTTCTGCACAGACCATCACAAAATTTAGACCAAGTAAAAAGAGACAAGCAAATAGCAAAACTATATTAAATAAAAGCAAAATACTGCGGATGCTGGAAATCTGAAATAAAAAGAAGAAAGGCTGGAACCACTCAGCAGGTCTGGAAGCATCTGTGGAAAGAGAAGCAGAGTTAACATTTCGGGTCAGTGACCCTTCTTCGGAACTATATCCCTTTAAGTTCACAAAAGTGGAGTACTTAAACAGCTTCAGGTCAGAGTAAAATTGTTGGAAAGAATGCAGGGAAATGGACGCCAACTTCTGGCTCAAACAAAATGCCTGTGGGTTTTTTTTTTTAGTATAAAGCAAGGCGATTGGCAATTAATTTTTCTTTAAGTCACAGAATACAAATGATCATGGGAGATTTGTAATTTTGGTGGGAGAATATCTACATTCCAAGTCACTGCTTCCTTTCAAGATTGTAGAACAAAATTTGTGCACGAGTCAAAAAGATTCCTATAATTTCTATGAAACCAATATGGACAGGATAAGCACATACCCTGTTCCAGATCTTCTGCAAAGTTGCTCAAAGCAAACTTGGATTATGTGCTTGGGAACTTTATATCATGTAATTAAAGTGCTTGTACTGTTTCAAGTTGAGCCATTTCATTTTAAGGGTACAAAATCTAAATTACTACGAGGCAATGGGGAAGTTAGTTTAGTTATTCAGGTGCAGGTTACAACCTTGGTTTTGCTTATTTAAAAAAAAAAGCACTAGTTGTTTGGTAGTACTGAACTTGATGAAAATAGAGATGTTGTCAAAGCTTTTCGTCTAGCACTCATCAGGACAATCTGGAAGAATACCAATGCAAGGGAAAAACAACTTTATACTGAGGAGTGAGTGCTGAACGGTTGGCAAGTGAACTTTGGTAGAGGCTTTGCCATGAATACACCAGTTTATTTTATTTAGAGATACAGCACTGAAACAGGCCCTTTGGCCCACCAAGTCTGTGCTGACCAACAACCACCCATTTACACTAATCCTACATTATCTCATATTCCCTACTACATCCCCACCATTCTCTACCACCTACCTACACTAGGGGCAATTTACAATGGCCAATTTACCTATCAACCTGCAAGTCTTTGGCTGTGGGAGGAAACCAGAGCACCTGGCAGAAACCCATGCAGTCACAAGGAGAATTTGCAAACTCCACACAGGCAGTACCCAGAACTGAACCCTGGTCGCTGGAATTGTGAGACTGCAGTGCTAACCACTGCGTCATTGTGTGTTAGTGGCTGACAGTTAACTGCCAAGCTGTTTAAAATTTAAACCTGGTAGCTTGCAGATTTTCCTGATGAGTGCAAGATGAAGTTTCAACAACACCTCTATTTTCATCAAAAAAGCAAGACTGTAATCTAACTGACCTTACCAGACATTTGATCATCAAACAAGGTATTTCAGGTGCTAAGGGGCTTTACGTACTGTAGTTTTTTTTGAAGTATGACTTTTGTTACTATTTGTTCTTGAGATGAGAGCATCTCAGCAATTATTGCCCTCGAGGTGGTGGTGCGCTGTCTCAGTCAGTGTCATTATAGCAAAGGAAGTGGCCATTCAGCCCAGCCAGTCCATTCTGGGGCTCAGTAGCACAATCCATAGCCTTGCAAGTTTATTTTTACATGCCCATCCCATTCCCTTTAGACATCATTGATAGTTTCCAATTCCACCACTCTCGTTGGCAGCGAGTTTCAAGTCATTACCACTCACTGCGTAAAAAAGCTCACATCCCCCTGCATTTCTTGTCCAAAATCTTAAATGTGTCCCCTGTACTAGTTAATGGGAACATCTTTTTGTTGCCTACCCTATCCAAACCTGTCACAATTTTATACACCTCTATCAAATCTCCCCTCACCTCCTTTGCTCCAACAACCCCAGCTTCTCCAACTTGTAGTTGGAGCTAAAAATTTCTCATCGCTGGAACCGTTCTAGCAAATCTCCTCAGCACCCTCTCAAAGACTCTCACATCCTTCCTAAAGTGTGGTAACCAGAACTTCACAATACTTAGCTGGGGTCAAACCAGGAGGTATATAAAGCTTCAGCATAACTTCCCTGCTTTTGTACTCAATACCTCTACGAAGCCCAACTTCCTAAATGCTTTACTAACTACACTCTATCTCCTGCCACCTTCAAAGATCTATGTGCATGAAGCCCCAAGTCCCTCTGCCCACGTACATTTAACACTAAGGCATTAAGCCTTCTTGAAACGCTGCAGTCCATGTGGTGTAAGTAAACCACAGTGCTTTTTCCTGTAGAGATTTGATACAACAGTGGTTTTCTAGGCCATTTTGGAGGGAAGTTAAGAGTCAACAACATTGCTGTGTCTGGAGTCACGTATAGGCCAGACCAGGTAAGGATGACTAGATTCCTCCCCCAAAGACATTACTGAGCCAGATGGGGGTTTTACAACAATACAGTAGTTTCACAATGCTAGTTAATTGAATTCAAGTTTCCCCCAACCGCCATGGTGGGAATTGAATATGTCTTCAGATCATAGTCCAAGCCTCTGGAATACTGGTCCAGTTAACATGACCACTGAATGGAGATAATGGAGAAGTTTAACAAGGAGATGCACTCTAGATATTTATAAAATTAGCCTATTTGCCCAGTTTTGCTTATGGCTAGTTAGATGATGCGCTTCTAGAGGAAGAGTGCATCATTTAATTTACCACATAATTTAATGCATTTTTCCATTGATAAGGTGAAGCTTTCAGCCTTTAATGCGACAAGCCTAAGATCAAGTGAGTTCAAAGGCCAATTGCCACTTGGGGGCATGATCAGAATTATGGCTTAATGTTGTGGTAGACCAATTAAAAAGGCCGTAGACATTATGGCTCTTTATTCTTTACATTTCAAAGAGAATGGACTTCTCCCTTCATATTTTCACTTGCCTCTTGTCCAAGAATGAAATTTGTATTAAATGCAATGGTTAAATGAAATGGGAACACACACTTTAGCGGACATCAGCAGATCTACAAGACTGGTCATAGCAAATCAGATGATATGCTATTTTATAAAAGGCAGCCACCTCGATTTATTTAGTGTCTCGCACCAAGTGTGGTCACAAGGTCCAGTGTCGCTGGCTAGCTTACTTACGAGTGCAAGTCTCTTCTGCCAGTACACATCACCAAGACCACCTGTAGTACCTCCCCATGGCAACATACAGCCACTAGGCACCTATGGGCCTAGGCTGAACTGCAGGGCACCAGATGAACCTTGGCCCCCCCCAGAGTTACAACACAGGTCCACTGGCATAAGGACACACCCTGGCACCCAACCAGGTCCCAGATATGAGTCAAATAGTACCTACTGCCTGTGGGTTCGGCTCAAGGAGAGTCAAAGGCACTGGACTGGAGTCTGATAGGTAGCAGGCAATCCCTTTAAACATGTACCTTCTGGCAACTCCTGCAAACAAATGAGCTCCAGAATAGGGGCTCCCGCCTTTCCTCTGGATTAAGTCTTTAACGGTCGAGAGGAAGATGCAGATGTTGTGCAAGTCTGTGGCTCCAAATCCTGCTCAGACATGCACTAAAAGTAAAACAAATGGAGAGGAAACCTGTCTCTTGAAGAGTTCAGCGCACACATTGGAAAGGCAACCACCAACTTTGACCGATTAGCAAACCAGGTATGGAAAAACAAACTGACCCACAGGACCAAGATGCTTAACTACAAGGCCCATATCCTCAGCACAGTGCTGCATGGCAAAGCCTGGACAGCTTACAATTACCAAGGAAAAAAAGCTCAATAACTTCCATCTCTGGTGTCTACGACACATCTTCAGCATCACATGGAAAGAAAGTTACCAACAAAGCAGTCCTTTCTAGGGCAAACATGTCAAGCATACTAGTGCTAAATCAAGCAAAGAAACCCTTGCTGGCTTGAGCATGTACATCGGATGGAAAATGGCCGCATCCCAAAAGATATGCTGCTATATGGGTGGCAGCCCGTGCAAGGTACAAACAGGGCACCTAAAACTGATTTAAGGATACAGTCAAGAAACATAAAAGCCCTCAATCACAAGCGGGAAACTCTAGCTGACAATCCATGCAAATTGTGACACCAGCTGTGTGCAGGAATTTGCCACCACGACGTGGTTTCAGAAGCTTGAAAGCAAACGCCAGCATTGCAAACAAGGAGTCAGATCATCCAGTACCACCGGCAAGAGACAACCTTGGTGACATTTGTGGCAGACTTTGCCTTCCCAGGACCTGCTTGTTTAACCATCAGGGGAGCAGATGATCTCATCTGACCTCAAAGTTGAGGCTGCATTCCGATCATCTCGCAGATGGATGCTAATCTGACCAATCATTGTGAAAGAACATTCAAGGAGACATACTGATCTCTCAAATACATGCTCTATTTGAGAAGCTCTGGTAGAATGAAGAGAGGCAAGTGACCTTAGAGACTATGATGACCACAATCTTCCAGAAAGGAGACAAGTCGACCTGTAACAATTACAGCGGTATAGCATTGAAGTGTTGGCAAAGTCCCAGCTAGGATACTTCTTGCCAATTGCAGGAGGTCCTTCCAGAGTCCCAGTGCAGTTTCCAGCCCGCCAGAGGAACAATTGACTATCTTCACAGCACAACTTCAGGCAAAGTGCAGAAGACAACATCTTTTTGCACATGGTATTGTTCAATCTCAAAAGTCTTCGATTAAGTGAACTGAACTGACCTTTGGAAGATACTACAGCGATATGATGAAAGTTCACAATCGGTTTCCTGCATGACAATATGCAAATAGTACGATGCAATGGCTCCACTGCAGACCCCACTCCCTATCAAAAAAGGTAAAAAATAAAAGGTGCATCAATGCACCAACACTATTCTCAATCTTTCTTGCAGCAATGCTGCAGCATACTACTGACAGCCTCCCCCAGGAGTGGCAGCAACTTATTGCACTCATGGTAAACTCTTCAACCTCAACCAGCTGAAGGTCAAACCCAAGACAACAACCACTTCTGTAATAGAACTACAGTACGCTGATGACAAGTTAGTGCGCACTCTGAAGAACTATGTCAGAAAGATGACATTCATTGAAGACTATGAGAGCATGGGACATGCCCTGGACACAAGACCACAGTCCTCTACCAGCCAACATCAAATGCATCAAACACAATGCCTTCAATTCAGATTTATGAACTTTTGGAAAACGTCCCTCACTCCCCATATCTTGGTAGCTATCCCAAAAAGCTGACAATGAAAAAAGGTACACCACTGAGTCCAATGTGCTAGCTCAGCCTAGGGTAAATTACATACTCAAGTTTGAGGATTGCGATGAGACCCAACACTAAACTCAAGTTAATCAGACAGTGGTTCACCCCATGCTTCTCTACGGTGCTGGATGCTTGGAAAACATAGATGCCATCTTAGAAGGGTCACACGAATCAAGTGGGAAGACAAAAAGAACATGCAAGCATCCAAGATGCATATGCCAAGTACAGAGGCATTGATATCAGCTAAGATGGACGGGACATGTCAGATTGCCCAACCCAGGACTGCCCAAACAAGTGCTCTACTCTGAACTACGCCAGGGAGTCTGCTCACACAGTAGCCAAAACAAGACAATTTCAAAGCCTCCATGAAGTCTGCTCCATTAACACGTGAAGTAGAAGTCCAATTGCAACCAAAATGGCAATCCATTATCGAAAATGGTCTCAAAACCTTCCAATTAGCAACAGCAGCCATCGTGAGAACAGCGACAGATGGAAAGAGCGGGCAACTGCTCAAGCCAACAATCCACCACCACCTCTAGCAGGCGATAACCAATGTTCTCATTCTGGAAGAGCCTGCAAGGCCAAGATAGGGCTCAAGCAATCTGCAAACCCACAGCCAATGACATCTCACTTCCACCCAGCCATCTGCAAGGAAGCATCATCCTTGATGAGGGACTGCCAATGATGATTGTACAAATGCCTGCTTTATGTTTATGATCGTTATGTTAGAGTGAATGTCTATCCTCAGGCCAATCCAAGATTAAGTAACCACTGAATATTGTTCGGCATGGGAACTGCAGATTGGAGATTGTTATATTTCAAGCAGGAAGCACCAGTTATTAAAATTACTGGTTTCATTTTTTAATGAATTTTGCATCCAACAGTACCATATAAAAACCATGCGACAAAATATATGCTGGCAGAATTTATGATGCAAAACTGGGCACCCATGAGGCGCTGTGGGCCATCAGCAGCAGCATTGTACTCAACCACAATCTGTAACCTCATGGCCTGGCATATCCCCCACACTACCATTACCATCAAGCCAGGAGACCAACCCTGATTCAATGAAGAGTGCAGGAGGGCATGCCAGGAGCAGCACCAGGCATACCTCAAAATGAGGTCTTAACCTGGTGAAGCTACAACACAGGACTATCTGCATGCCAAACTGCATAAGCAGCATGCAATATACAGAGCTAATTGATCCCATAACCAACAGATCAGATCCAAGCTCTGCAGTCCTGCCACATCCAGCCATGAATGGTGGTGGACAATTAAACAACTAACTGGAGGTGGCTCCACAAATATTCCCATCCTCAATGATGGGGGAAGCCAGCACATCAGTGCGAAAGATAAGACTGAAGCATTTACAACAATCTTCAGCCAGAAGTGCCGAGTTGATGATCCATCTCGGCCTCTTCCTGAAGTCCCCTGCATCACAGATGCCAGACTTCAGCCAATTCGATTCACACCGCGCGGTATCAAGAAACAACGGAAGGCACTGGATACTGCAAAAGCTATGGGGCCTGACAATACTCCAGCAATAGTACTGAAGACCTGTGCTCAAGAACTTGCCACGCCCCTAGCCAAGCGGTTCCAGTAGAGCTACAACACTGGCATCTACCCTGCAATGTGGAAAATTGCCCAGGTATGTCCTGTACACAAAAAGGACAAGTCCAACCCAGCCAATTACCGCCCCATCAGCCTACTCTCAATCAGTAAAGTGATGGAAGGTGTCATCAACAGTGCCATCAAGCTGCACTTGCTTAGCAATAACCTGCTCAGTGATGCTCTGTTTGGGTTCCGCCAGGGCCACTCAGCCCCTGACCTCATTACAGCCTTGGTTCAAACATGGACAAAAGAGCTGAACTCAAGAGGTGAGGTGAGAGTGACTGCCCTCGACATCAAGGCAGCATTTGACGGAGTACGGCATCAAGGAGCCCTAGCAAAACTGAGGTCAATGGGAATCAGGGGGAAAACCCTCCGCTGGCTGCAATCATACCTAGCACAAAGGAAAATGGTTGTGGTTGTTGGAGGTCAATCATCTGAGCTCCAGGACATCACTGCAGGAGTTCCTCAGGGTAATGTCCTAGGCCCAACCATCTTCAGCTGCTTCAACAATGACCTTCCTTCAATCATAAGGTCAGAAGTGGGGACGTTCGCTGATGATTGCACAATGTTCAGCAACTTTCGTGACTCCTCAGATACTGAAGCAGTCCATGTAGAAATGCAACAAGACCTGGAAAATATCCAGGCTTGGGCTGAGAAGTGGCAAGTAACATTCGCGCCACACAAGTGCCAGGCAATGACCATCTCCAACAAGAGAGAATCTAACCATCTCCCCTTGACATTCAATGGCATTACCATCGCTGAATCCCCCACTATCAACATCCTAGGGGCTACTATTGACCAGAAACTAAACTGGAGTAGCCATATAAATACCATGACTACAAGAGCAGATCAGAGGCTAGGAATCCTGTGGAGAGTAACTCCTCTCCTGACTCCCTAAAGCCTGTCCACCATCTAAAAGGCACAAGTCAGGAGTTTGATGGAATACTCTCCACTTGCCTGGATGGGTGCAGCTCCAACAACACTCAAGAAGCACGACACCATCCAGGACAAAGCAGCCCACTTGATTGGCACCCCATCTACAAACATTCACTCCCTTCACCACTGACACACAGTGGCAGCAGTGTGTACCATCTACAAGATACACTGCAGCAATGCACCAAGGCTCCTTAGACAGCACCTTCCAAACCCGCGACCTCTACCAATTAGAAGGACAAGGGCAGCAAGTACATGGGAACACCACCACCTGCATGTTCCCCTCCAAGTCACACACCATCCTGACTTGGAACTATATTGCCATTCCTTCACTGTCGCTGGGTCAAAATCCTGGAACTCCCTTCCTGACAGCACTGAGCGTACCTACCCCACATGGACTGCATCAAGAATGCAGCTCACCACCACCTTCTTAAGGGCAATTAGGGATGGGCAATAAATGCTGGCCTAGCCAGCGACGCCCACATCCTATGAATGAATAAAAAAATGTAGCCTCTGGTCCTATGTTTAACCACTAAGCAGCTCTTGGTTTCTAAGGTCACGCCTCTCAATAGGCAAATCTAGGCAACTGCAGCTACACATGTACAGATGTTAGAGGTAGCTGTAACTGCTTCAGATTCGTAAATGGAACAAAAATTGTTTACTACCTTGAAGTATGACAGCTGAACCTACTTAACCTAGTGACTTGCATTTGTCCATGACAGCACTGGAATGAATCATATACAGACCCTGTGCAGATCTTGTGCCATCTTCACACCAAGGAGAAACAATATTGTGGGTATTGACATTTGAGAACAGTTCCAGCAGCTCAAAACAATGAGGCGCTGTGGGCCAAAGGGATAAATATACACACTGCAATAACTTCATGGCACAGCACATCCTTTAAGCCACATGACCAACCCTGTTTTAATGAGGGCAGAACACCACACTAGGAGCAATACCAGGTGCTCCCAAAAATAAACAAGACAACCTGGTGAGGCTACAATAGAACTAATGCATGCTAAACAAAATCAACATGCTAGCAGGTCAAATCGCTGCAGCCCTGCCACCATCATAAATGGTGGGCAATTTAGCTAACTGGAGGAAGCAACTCCATGAACATCCATCCCCAACAATGGCAAAGCCCAGAAAACAGGTGTGCACAACCACCAAAAAAAGTACACTACTCCTGAGGTTCCCACCATCACAGGTGCCCATCTATTCAATTCACTCCACGTGGCACCTGGAAACAGCTGAGTACACTGGGAAAAGGGCATGAGCATCGATATCATGGCTGTAATAAAGTCCTTGGCCAACTTATTCCAGTACAGTTACAATAGTGGCATCTACGAGATAATCTGGAAAATTGCCTAGGTATATGTTCATTCAGAGCACAAATCCTCCTGTCCAACTGCCAGGCTGCAAAGCCTACATACGAGTCGAAGTGACTGGAGAAAATCAATACTACCGAACATCACATTTATAAAACTGCTCACTGATACTCAGTTTATGTTCTGCCACGACCACTAGGCTACAGACCTTATTACAGCCTTCTTGCTAAAGACCAATTATCTCAGACCCAGGATGTCGCTGCAAGAAGTTCTCAGGCCTCAACCGCTTCACCAACGTCTTCCCTCCATCACAAAGTCAGAAGTGGGGCTGTTTGCTGAGCACTGCACAGCTCCAATTTGCAATTCCTCAAACAAACTAGTCCAGGCATGCATGCAAGGCGAAGATAGCCTTGAGTTGATAAGTGACTAATAACATTCATGTCACATCATGCAGTGGCCCTCTCCAAGAATGCCCAACCCCAAATGACATTTCCATTGTCAAGACCCTCACTAACATTCTTGGGCTCATTAACTAAAAACTCAACTGGACTAGCCACATAAATGACATGGCGACTAGAGCAGGTCAGAGGAGGAGTGTTCTGTGGTGAGTGGCTCGCCCAAGGCCCCAAAGCCTCTCCAGCACCAAGATAGCACAAGTCACAAGTGTGATGGAATACTCCCCACTAGCATGGGAGGGATGGGTGCAGCAGCAAGTCTGACACCATCCAGGACAAAGTCTGCTTGACTGGTACCTCCAACTTGCCTCGACATCCACCCACTCCACTTCCAGCAGATTGTGCCCAGAGTGTACTACACACACCAAGGCTTCTTGAAAGTCACTCCCAAACCCAACAGCTCCATCACAGAGAAGAACAGCAAATGCACAAGATCACCACCTTCAAGTCACACACCATCTAGACTTGCTTACATATTGCCAAAATCCTTGAACACCCCTCCAACATGTTTACTAAGAACCTTCACCAAACAAACTGCAGCAGTTCATGAAGGCAGCCTAACCACCTTCAGAGTAAAATAGGGATGGGCAATAAATGGCAGCAACACCCATACCCCAAAAGTGCCTCAGACATGATAGACAAGATATACATACACTATTGCTCACAACACTGCCCACATGAAGTCAGGAAACAAAGGTATTCTAACATAGGCACAATATACTGTGTAATAAGTTGTTAAAGAGCTTATCTTGTCCAGGAGACCCACATCCTGCTCTTTCAACCCTATTCAATAAACTGATCACCCAACTTCCCCTCTTGGTCCCCATGTTAGCTAATATCGTCAACAGCTCTCTGCAGGTGTTGCCCCTCTCTCCTTTAAATCTGCCGACATAACCCTCTTTTTAAAAAAACAAACCCTTGACCCCCATAGACCTTGCAAACTACTGCCCCATTTCCAACCTCCTCTTCCTCTCCAAAGCTCCTGAATGTGTTTTCGCCTTCTGAATCCACGACCATCTTTCCCAGAAATCATTATTTGAATCCAATCAGGTTTCTGCCCCTACCGCCACAGAACAAAAGCTGTTAAGTCACAAATGACATCCTATGTAACTGTGACAAAGACAAACTATCCTCATCCATCCCGATCTGTCTGCTGCCTTCGACATGGTTGACCACACCATCCTCCTCCAACACCTCCCCATTATCTTCCAACTGGATAGATTGCTCTCATCTGGTTCCATTCTCATATCACAGAACAAATATCACTTCTCTTCCTATTTCTACACCATTACCTCTGGTGTCCCCCAAGGATCATCCTTGGCCCCCTATTTCTCATCTGCACGCTGCCCCTCAGTGACATCATCCGAAAGCAGTGTTAATTTCACATGTACACTGACACCCAGCTCTACCTCATCACCCCTCTACTCCACTATTGCTAAATTCAGACTGCTTACCGGACATCCAGTACTGGGTGAGCAGAAATTTCCTCCAATTAAATATCAAAGACTAAAGCCATTATTTCTAGTTCCCACTCCAAACTCTAGGTACTGACTCCATCCCTCTCCCTGGCAAGTCTGAAAACTAAACCAGTCTGTTTGCAATCTTGGCGCCACATCTGACCATGTGGAGTTTAGACCCCCTATTTCCACCTCCCTAGCATCACCCTGTCTCAGCTCATCTGTTGCCAAAACCCTCATTCCTGCACTTTTTAACCTCTAGACCAGACTAGTCTCCCACATTCTACCATCCATAAACTTGAGGTCACCCTGTGCTCACTGACCTACAATGGTGCCGGTCAAGCAACGTCCTGATTTTAAAATTCTCATCCTTGTTTTCAAATCCCTCTGTGGCCTCAGCCCTCCCCATCTCTAATCTTCTCTAGCCCCACAACCAGAGTATCTGCATTCATCCAATTCTGGCCTCTTGAGCATCCCTGATGTTCATCGCTCCACCACTGGTGGCCATACCTTCAGCTGCTTAGGCCCCAAGCTCTGGAATTCCCTCCCTACCTCATTTTCCAAGCTTGTGGTCATCTAACCCAATATTTCCTTATGTGGCTTAGTATCATTTTGTTTCACAATGCACTTGAAGCACCTTGGGACGTTTTATTACACTGAAGACGCTATAATACAAGTGCTGAATATGTGGTATGTACCTACTATACAAATCACAATTTCTCACTCTTGAAATCAATTAGATGCCTATAGCTCTTTGAATGTCAGTTAAGTTATATTGAGGGACAGAAACAGGCTTTCTTCCCAACCAAGTAGAATTGTCAAGATAAATTTGAGGCAACAGTAACCTGGTTCAAAATATTTTTCACCTCTGGAGATCATATAGTGAGTGAGCTAAATTTACACAAGTTGGTGCAATACTTGGTAGACATTGACTTAGACAGGTTAACAAAAGCCCCAAATGAAAAGGTGAACTTTGGAACAGAACACTTCTTTCTTTTGCCCAAGAGTGCAAGTGCTCCAATGGATACCAATCTTTACTTTGCCACCACACCAACCTACATGATTAACCTAAAGGCGGCTGGCAGCATTTAAAAGATCTGGGCAAATTAAATAGAAATTGGATTTTAGTGTGGGTGGTGTATATATGGTAATGAACTAAAGTTGGATAGAAGAAAAACTTTCATGCAGCAAGAGGTTAAGGTCTGCCTGAGAACGTGGTGGAGGCAGGTTCAATTGAAGCATTCAAAAGGGAATTAGACAGTTATATGAAAAGAGAGAATGTGCAGGGTTACAGGTAGAAGGTGGGGGAATGGAACTGAGGGAATTGCTCTTTCAGAGAGCCAGTGCAGACACGATGGGCCGAATGGCCTCCTTTTGATTTTGAGATAAACAGAATGAATTGGTAACAATTCAAAAAGCAGGTAAGCATCTTAATGTGATCAAAGTACTAGGATTAAATGCAAATGAAAGAAAAAAATTCAAGATTCTAACCACTATGAACTTTCTATTGGCTCCACATTTAGACTTGCATATAACACTTTGGAGGGGTTACAGCGACAAGGACGATTGTTATAAAGTCTCAGAACATAATCCGAAACAAGATTAAAGCCTGAAGATTTTAAAAACTGCATCTTGGAAGCTTGAAACAATCAGCATTCTAAACATTAATATTGAAATATCTTCTACATTTAGATTTAATAAAAAGTGAGCAAGACCTTCAAACCAATGAAACATTGAAAAAAACTTCAGACCAGAGCTAGAGTGCAAGCACAATCAACATACGTTAATTGAGAATGGAAGCTAGAAATTTTCTTTGACAATGGTGCATATGCATGAATCACAGTAGGAGTAGCTGATATTTGAGCTTAAAATGATTGACCTGGACTCTTGGAGGGTGGGAGAAGAAATCTACTTTTAAGGTTTCATGAAATAACAAGGATGAAAGCTCTCCCGTTCCAAGACATTGGATGAGACATTCATGGACTAGGTATGGATGGCAAGATTGAAAATGGTATCGATAATAGTATGGTTGGATTTATGCAGTGGAACATTGCTTGGCTTATCAGTAGAATCCATTGTTGGTTACCTTCCTTAGCTTGAGTAAGCTCCACAAAAGGAAAGTGGAAGTACAATTTAAAAAATTCTGCTATAAAATCGATACACACAAGGCAAGATCAAGACATCATTCAGGAGAGTCATATCAAGAGCTGACACAAGCACCATGAGCTGAAGCATGATAGGTATGAAATTAACTTTTTTTTGATGCAGCAGAGCCAAGTGTTGGAAAATGGGATTAGACTAGATAGGTGCTTGATGGCCGGCACAGACATGATGGGCCGAAGGGCATGTCTTTGCGCTGTATAAGTCTGACTCTAAAACAGAAGTCGGCAATATCTGAGATATGGGCCTACGGCAAATTGATAGATAGCACCTATATCATGCAATTGACAATTTTGACCCACCAAGCCAGCAGAGCACTAAATGTCTGTTGAAATGTGAAATAATGTTATATGGCACTCTAAGCTTCCAGGAGTAAGCATAAATATTTGTCAGCAATATAAATTACACTGAACATTTTACTCAACCCCAGGGAACAGGTGGCAACTTTTGAAGCTCCATCCAAGAAAATAAAAGCACAGTTGATGGGACAACAGCTCAATTAATGGCAAGTCTGTTGAGGTATCACCTACACACAAAATGGAGAGAGTGTATGGCATACATACGTGTAATGTATTTGAAACTTTACTGTTTTGCCACATACATTTGGAATATTTCTTCTATTGTATTTACGAGCACTCATTCAAGAACATCTAGAGATCAAATATCTTTCAACTCAGAATACACATGAAAAGTAATCAAAAATGACATGGAGTCTCAGTTGATCTCTGGTTGCATTGAGTCAATGAATCTAAACTAGAGGGTGTATTACTGACCAATGTTCTTCAGCTTTTTGGGGGGAAAAAGTAGAACTAGCACAAGCAGCATGCATATTCCTGATCACAGTAGTGACCTGTATGCCAGAATGAACAAGATCAAGCATGATTAATGGATTGAATACAAGAATGGTTAGACAAGGTACTAGTGAGCTGAACTGCACAATCACAGGGATGGAGGGGCAAGAAAGAAAAAGGCCTGAAGGAAGAACATGCATTTTTCCATTAACAGTTTGAAGTTAGTGTTAGATCAAGATTTTAAGCCTGATTTGGGACAGTTACATCAATAAAATTAAATTTATTTGTTGTAGATAGTATGTTTGAGAAAGCGAGTGAAGTTGTGTACACAACTTTGAATTTCTAGTCTGAATAAACCAAAGCAATGGCATTGTAGGAAATTCTGCTTTCAAATGTTGCATTGGAACTAAAGCATATCAATAGGACTAAGGATTTTAATTAAAAATTATTAGATTTCAACAAGTGTCCAAAATGGCATTTTTGCTACATAATGTGTAGTAGCTTCAGCTAGTACAATTTTTATGGGATAGGATAACAAAAGGACTGAAGTGTGTCTGCTTTCTTATCAGCTCAAGTCAGCCAGCTATAGCACAGGCATGGTACAGAATTTAAAAAGTTCTTGCGGGCATGAAGCTTGCCTGGAGAGCTCCCCGCTTCAAAGAATTAAAGTAGGTAAACCATGATTCAAATAAGTCAAACTTGGGTGCTCGTGATTAGACCTGTATTAACAGAATGGGCAAACCTGCAAGATCATTTTTTTCTCCCCAACCATCCTCTATCTATGCTCAGGCATGAATATATTTGCTTATCGAAACCTTACACCATCTTTAAATGCAAAACCAAATTAAAAACCTATAACCCAAATTCTTCAGCTTATAAACTGAAAGTGTGAAGTAATAATTAGAACAAGCTCAATGTTTGAACAGATGCACATACTAGGTGTATGGCCCTGTATTACTTACTTTTGCCAGCTCTGCCTACAGAAACATTGTATGTTGGTTCTCCAGACTGGCTTTTTGTCCTGATGTCCATTGTGCAGTCACCTTCATCAAACAGGCTATCTCGGATAACAGAGCACTTCTTTCCACCCAGGAGCAAGCCATTGGTGAAGAAACTTTGGCGATCCTTTCCAACCAGCACATCTATTTCCAGAGGCTGTCAAAGATAATTTTTTAAAAAGATATTAAAGTTTGTACTGTTGTGCATTTGTGCCAACTCTTATCTGACATAAACCAGCCTTGGCAAACAAGCTTTTGTAAATTGCTACAATCTACAAGCATTAAGCAAGAGTTTTAATCAAGCCCCAAAAAAAAAAAGGTAGCCTTCGAGTAACTCATGGCTATACTTCACATGAATCTAACCAGTAAATGTTCTGGGTAAAAATTACATCAACATTCTACAACCTAGGTTTATTTCGAGCAATTTTTTTTTAATAAACCCTAGCGCTAAGTTTTAAGCAGGACTCAAGCTAAAATTTATGACACATTAGGCACCAGAGTTGCAGCCATTTTGTGCTGAAAGGCCTACCATATGAGCAAATTTTAATGTCTAGGTACGACAGTGAACCAGACCCAATATGCCAAAATAAGCTCAAATACATACAACAGTGCCAGCCAAGTTTATAAATGCAAAAAAAAAAGAAAAACTATGCAAGAGACTATCCTGCGATTTCTACTGCCATGAAATTGCTACTCTGTGGAACTCAGATCTGCATGAAGCAAGGTGGTGGGAAAGCTCAAGGGTGTAGCAAGAAAAAAAATTACAATTCATTGATCAACTGAATTTTTTTCACCAATCTACTGTATAAAAGCACCATAATTTGAATATCAAGTTTGGCATTGTGTAACTATTGTCATTACAGCACAGGAGGCCATTTGGCCCATTGTCTATGAATGCTCTCTAAGCACAAACTCAGCTAGTCCCATTCTCCCACCTTTTCCCAGTAGCCTAGCAAATTCTATCTTCACAATGACCCAATTCCCTTCTGAAAACCACAAATGAATTTGTCACCACATTCCAGATTCTAACCACTTGCTGAATAAAAGACTTTCTTCATTTTCCCTCTGGTTCTTTTGCCAATCACCTTAGATTGGTGCCCTCTGGTTCTCAACCATTCTGCAATGGGAACAGTTTTGCCCTATCTATTCTGTCCAGACCCCTCATGATTTTGAAGATCTATCAAATTTCCTCCCAGCCTTCTCTTGCTGAGCACAGCCCCAGTTCCACCAATTTACCCACATAACTGAAGTCCCTATTCCATGGAACCATTGTGAATCTTTTCTGCACTCTCTCCATTGCAGTCACATCCTTCCTAAAGTGTGGTGGACAACACTCCAGTTAAGGCTGAACCAGAGTTTTACACAGGTTTATCATAACTTGCTTGTTTTTGTACTCTACACCTTCATTTATTAAGCCCGGGATCCCCTATGCCTTATTAGCCATTTATCGATCTGCCCTACCACCTTCAACACGTGCACACATATCTCCAGGTCCCTCTGCTCCTGCAACCCATTTAGAATTGCATCTTTTGTTTTTATATTGCCTCTCCTCGTTCTTCCTACAAAAATGTACCACTTCATAATTTTGTGCATTCAATTTTATCTGCCATGTCTGCCCTTTCCACCAGCCTGTCAAAGCCTGCTTGAAGTCCATCACTATCCTCCTCATAGTTCACTCTACTTCCAAGTTGTGTCACCTGTAAATATTGAAATTGTGCCCAGTACACCCAAGTGAAAGTCATTATACAGATTTAACCTATCTGGTTCTCTCATGAAGGGAAGGAAATCTGCTGTCAGAGTCTGGTCTGGCCAGATGCAACTCCACACCCACAGTAATGTGGTTGACTCTTACCTACCCACTGAAATGGGCTAGCAAGCCACACAGTTGTCAAGTGCAGTTTGGGATAGGCAACAAATACTGACCTTGCCAGCGACGCCCACATCCAATGAATGAAAAAAAAACTCAAAAGCAGTGGGCCCGATACCAACCCCTGGGGAAACCCCATAATATACCTTCCTCCAAATCAGAACAAAAAAAAACATCACTACTGCTTCCTGCCACTCAGCCAACCTACAAGAACTAGGAGCAGAAGGCCATTCAGCCCCTCAAGTCTGCTGTACCATTCGATAAGATTATGGTTGATCTATTGTGGTCTCAACTGCACTTTCCTGTCTGTCCCCAACTCCCCAATAACCTTAGACTCCCTTGTGCATCAAAAATGCAATTCAGCCTTGAATATATTCAATGACTCAACCTACTCTGCTCTCTGGGGAATGGAATTCCACAGACTCAAGACTGCCCGAGAGAAAAAAAGATTCTCATCTCCATCTTGGAAGACCCTTAATTTTTTTTTTTAAAACTGACTCCTAGCTCCAGACTCCCCCACGAAAATAAACATGCTCTCAGCATCCACCCTGTCAAGTCCCCTCAGGATCTTATGTTTCAAGAAGGTCACCTCTCATTTTTACTAAACTCCAATTGGTAAAGGCCCAACCTGCTCAATCTTTCCTCATAACAAAACCCCTTCATCCCAGGAATCAGTCAAGTGAACCTTCTCTGCACGGCTTCTAATGCAATTAGATCCTTTAAGACAACCAAAACTGTACATAGTACTCGAAATGTGGTCTAAGGCCCTGTACAGCTGTAACACTTATTTTGCATTCCCCTTGCAATAAATGCCAACATTCCATTTGCCTTCCTAATCACTTGCTGTACCTGCACCCTAATTTTGTGATTCATGTACCAGGACACCCTGATCCCTCTGTACCAGGTTCTGCAGTCTCTCACCGTTCAAATAATATATTGCTTTTCTAGTCTTCGTGCCAAAGTGGACAAGCTCACATTTTCCTACATTACTCCATCTGCCAAATATTTGCCCACACACAACTCCGACAAGCACTTCACCTAGTGCCACTACCCTGCCTTCTCCCCATAACTCTGCACATTCTTCCTTTTCATAACTGTCTAATTCCCTTTTGAATGCTCCAATTGAACCTTCCAACACAGTCTCAGGCAGCACATTCCAGACCTGAACCCCTCACTGCATGAAAAAGTTTTTCCTCACGTCACTTTTGCTTCTTACCAAATACTTTAAATCTGTGCCCTCTTGTTCTTGATCCTCACACGAGTGGGAACAGTTTATCTGTTCTGTCCAGACCCCTCATGATTTTGAATACCTCTATCAAATCACCTCTCAACCTTCTCTTCTCCGAGGGAAAAAAAAAGTTCTAACTTCTCCAATCTATCTGCATAACTGAAATTCCTCATGCCTGGAGCCATTCTCATGAATCTTTTCTGTTCTCTCGCCAATGCCCTCACATCTTTCCTCAAGCGCGGTGCCCAGAATTGGAAGCAATACTCCAGCTGAGGCTGCATTAGTGTCTTACACAAGTTCAAGACAACTTCCTTGCTCTTGTACTCCATTAATAAAGCCCAGGATACTATATGCTTTATTAACCGTTCTCTCAACGCATCCTGCCACCTTCAATGACTTATGCACATATACATATAAAGATATATGTTTCCCTGATCATTCATTCTTGCATACACAAAAAGTCTAGGGGTTTTGAGTTTTATTTTTACACAAGGCGGAAGGGGAGGTCATCCCTCAGAGCATCCAATAGAAATCGGTATATTTCAGCCTCTCCATCTCTTCCTACAACTTTATCTCTACACCTGCCTGTTCATCTCAACCTCTCCACCTCTTTCTTTATATCTCTCAAAGTCCTTGCTTCTCTGCCCCTCTTATATTTCTACACTTCTTAATTTCTTCTCATTTGTTCCAGCCTGTCAATTTCTTGATATCTCAGCCCTCTGCTCTCAGTTCACATCACTGACTCCTCCCATCCTCTGTTCATTTCTCTCGCTTCGTTCTATCCTTCTTCCTGGATCTCTGGTTTGGGTGTCTCAGTGTTTTAGTGGAAGAGATCTGGACTAGATGTCACAGTGTTGTAAAGGTGATAACGAACCAGGATCCTGCTCTCCATCTCTCCAGAGTTTTAGTCACTATGTAAAAAGGGGAGAAATGTGAAACAGGCAGCCGGTTCATGCCAAGACACATAAGGAGGCTAACAATACCAGGGGGTCTCTGCATAGAAGAGGGCAAGACTGGTGAGAAATTGTGGGTGGTGTGTTGGATTGAAAGGGAGCCATAAAAGCCCAGCCCCAGGAGAGTGGGCACAATAAGATTCATAGATACAATCTCAGTCCCACAATACTGTTCAAAGACACACACAAATTCACAGACCCACACCACATTTAAAATGGTACCTCTTATTGCTTCTTGGCTCCAACCAAATAGATTCTGTCCTTAACCCCTCTAGGAGATCCTCTCTCCAGCAGTCTAATATCCTCCTTCATCAATACTGCCACTCTATTCTTTCGTGAACAGCGTGTATCCTGGAATATTTAGTACCCAGTCTTGCCCCTTTTTGGGAACCAGGTCTCCGCAATCGCCACATCAGAATTTCTGTGCCTGCAACTCACCAATGTTATTTACCACACTCCGCAGGTTCACATATCTGCACTATAAACCCAATTTCGACCTTACTATATTCTATCTTACTCCGACCCTGCTTAACACCTTCCTACTTCATACTCGTGTGTTCTGTCTCTTCCAGTTCTTTTTAGATCTTGCTTTTCCTCTTACGTTACCTTCTTGTTCTCATCCCCCTGCCAAGTTAGTTGAAACCTTCCCCAATAACACTAGCAGACTGCCTTGCAAGGACATTGGTCCCAGCTCTGTTCAGGTATAGGTCCCATCTCCCCCAGAATCAGTCCCAATGTACCAGGAATCTAAAATATAACCTCCTGCACCATCACCCATTTATCTGCTCTATCCTCCTAGTTTTATACTCACTAACATGTGGCAGTAATTGAGTGAACTATCTTTGAGGTCCTGCTTCTTAATCTCTTTCCTAGCTCCCAAAATCTTCCTGTAGGACCTCATCCCTCTTTCTACCTATGCTTCATCAAGTTGAACGTGAAACACCAGCTCTGAACTGAGGGAGCAAATAGTTGGGAGCTCGGAGGATGTGACTTCTACATTCACAAAACAAAGATACTAAACCTAACATGCCTCACTCAAGTCCACATGTAAATAGGGAATAGGGTACTGAATCTGTAGGTGGAATTGTAAAGTACAATTATGCAGACTAGATATCCTAAGTAGACATCCAAGACAATGCTCAGTGAAAAGAAGTTTTATACATAGTATCAAGTATAGATCATTTCAGCAATGGGTTTCTTGATTGCAGTTGAGATGCAGACACTCAAGACAACTGCAAACTTCAGGTGTCTTAGCCACATACAAGTCATGATACAGGAATAAAATGTACAAAAGCATGAAGTTTCAATTCATCATGCAGATAAAAATATCAGTGTTGATTGCTACAATATTGCACATCACAATACACAGAACATATTGGTAATAGTTATGGGGGAAGAGGAGGAAAAAAGGAAAAGAAAAAACTAGATACACTTCAATTGAACTCAGATGCTCCTATGGTGATCAGTGAGATAATGCCACTAACTTCAAAATGCTATCAGGTCCACTGGGCCAATCCTCCAAAGTCTTTTCCCAGGGTTTAGGTTTACCATGACTTGTTAGGCATTGGAAGCTTGAAGGATCCAGCCTAGCCAGTGAGTCATAGGAACAATGGCCTACTCCTGCCCCTTTCAGCCCATCTAGCCTGCTCCACCATTCAATACGATCATGGCTGATCATCCACTTCAATGCCTTTTCACCCACACTATCCCCATATCTATTTATGTCATTGGCATTTAGAAATCTGTCAATCTCTGTTTTAAACATACTGAATGACAGCTTCCACAGCCCTCTGGGGTACAGAATTCCAAAGATTCACAACCGTCTGAGTAAAAAAATTTCGCCCCATCTATGTCCTAAGTGGCTTCCCCCCTATTTTGAAATTGTGTCCCCTGGTTCTAGACTCCCCAATCAGGGGAAACATCTAGCCTACACCTACCCTGTCTATCCCCTTCAGTATTTTGTAGGTTTCAATGAGATCACTTCTCACTCTTCGAGACTCTAGAGAATACAGGCCCACTTTCCCCAATCTCTCTTCATAGGACAGTCCCGCCAGCCTAGGAACAAGTCTGGTGAACCTTCGTTGCACTCCCTCTATGGCAATATCCTTCCCAAGGTAAGGGAACCAAAACTGCACAGTACTCCAGATGCGGTCTAACTAAGGTTCCATACAATTGAAGCAAGACTTCACTACTCAAATCCTCTTGCGATATAGGCCAACATACCATTAGCCTTCCTAATTGCTTTCTGCACCTATATGTTAGTTTTCAGTGACTTGATAAGAACAAAGAACAGTACAGCACAGGAACAGGCCATTCGGCCCTCCAAGCCTGCACCGATAAAGACACCCTTTCGTACATCTACACTTTCTAATTTCTTACCATGCAAGAAATACTCTGCAGATCTATTCCTCCTACCAAAGTGGATAACCTCACATTTTTCCACATATTCCATCTGCCATGTTCTTTCCCATTCACCAAGTCCGTCCAAATCCCTTTGAAGCCACTTTGCATCTTCAACACATTCCCACCTAGTTTTGTCTCATCTGCGAACTTAGAAATATTACATTTGGTCCCCACATCCAAATTATTGATATAGATTGCCAACAGCTGGGGCCCCAAGCACTGACCTGGCAATGCAAGAATGACCCGTTTATTCCTACTCTTTTCTGCCTATTAACCAATCCTTAATCCATGCCAGTATATTATCTCCTATCTCATGTGCTTTAATTTTGCTAACCTACTGTTGGGGGTGGGGGGGGACTTTCTCAATAGCCTTCTGAAAATCCAAGTATACTACATCCGACTCCCTTTTATCAATTCTGTTAGTACCATCCTCAAAACACTCCAACAGGTTTGCCAAACATGATTTCTCCTTCATAAATCCCTGTTGACTATGCCCAATTAGCCAAGTGCCCATTTATCACATCCTTTCGAATAGATTCTAGCATTTTCCCTACTTCTGATACAATGCCAACAGGTCTGTAGTTCCCCGTTTGCGCTCTTCTTCCCTTCTTAAATAGTGGGGTGACACTGACACTGCTATCTTCCAATCTGCAGGAACCGCTCCAAAGTTTTATAGATTCTGGAAGATGATCACCAATAGTACCTCTTTCGACACTCGATGTAGAATATAAAGTCCTGGGGGATTAACATTCAGCCCCATTAATTTCTCCAATACAACCTTCTCACTAATGCTAATTTCCTTCAATTCCTCATTCTCCCTGGTCTAATTCTGGGAGATTACTTGTATCTTCCTCAGTGAAGACAGACACAAAGTAATCATTTAGCTTCTCTGCCAGTTCTCTATTCCCCATTATACATTCTCCTGACTCTGCCAGTCATGGACCCACATTTGTCTTAACCAAACGTTTTGTTTTTATGTACCTACAGAAGCTTTTAGTCCATTTTTATGTTTTTGCTAGTTTACATTTATATTCTATTCTCCCTTTTATCAGTTTCTTGGTCCTCCTTTGCTGTATTCTAAAATCCTCCCAATCCTCAGGTTTACTACTATTTCTGGCAACTTTATAGGCCTTTTCTTCTAATCATATACAATCCTTAACTTCCTTTGTTAGCCACAGTTGACTGACTTTTCTTTTTGGGTTTTTGTGCCTTGAAGGAATGTATAGTTGTTGTGAACTATGTAATTATTCTTTAAAGACTATCTATTGCCCATGTAGTCATACCATTTAATATATTTTCCAAATTCACCTCAGCCAATTTGCCCATTAGCTTCAAGATTTCCTTTTGCAACATCAGCTGCAATTTCTTTGCCTACCCAGGATCGAGTTTGGAACAGTGAATGTACATCTTATATATGTAGCTTGTACTAGGACCAAAATTTGTCAAGTTATGAACAGTGTCCAAACAGAACTAAGCTGTCAAAGCCTCATATCTTCCCAATAACTGCAGAAAATACCTAAAATTGCAAACAAAACTGGAAGCTTTTTTTTATATAAACTCCTGACCAGCAAAATCCAGGCTTTTGAATTGCTCTGAAGCATTTAATGTTAATACCATGAAAAACCAACTTAAAATCCAATAATTTCAGTGTTTTTGGTCTCTCCTGGATTCTCATTGGATAAAAAAAAAAACTGCACTCAACCACTATTGCACATTCCCCAACCTCAAGTGCAGCTTCCAGCAGTGATCTCCAATTACCAAAAATTCCCATCCCAAAAGCAGCGTCCAAATTTACTCTGAATACAATCCATGCTTGCCATCCGGAGATTAGCTAGGATTTAGGAGCAAAAGTTTGGGAACCCAACACCCAACTTCAGCAATCCATACCCCATGCATGGCCTAAGAAACCAGTCCTTTGCAGAAGAACAAATGGATTGTATTTTCTTGGAATGACATAGCTTAAGGAAAAACAAGGAGCACAGTACTAGCTCATAGCCTCATCCTACTCACCGGAGACAAGTTAAGCCAACTATTCAGGTTCAAGTTTATTCAGTAGTGGAGAACCACTACTACATTACTGAATAAACTTGACCATAAAGAACACCAAATGACATGTCAGTTTTTTTTTAATTCACTCACGGGATGTGGGCGTCACTGGCTCGGCTTGTATTTGCTGCCCATCCCTATTGCCCTGGTGGTGAGCTGCCTTCTTGAATCAAGGCAGTCCCGGGGTGTAGGTACACCCACAGTGCTCTTAGGAAGTTCCAGGATTTTGAACCAGCGATAGTGCAGGATATATGTTCTAAGTCAGGATGGCGTGTGGCTTGGAAGGGAACTTGCAGGTAGTGGTGTTCCCATGCATCTGCTGCCCTTGTTCTTCTAGACGGTAGAGGTTGCGGGTTTTGGAGGTGCTGCTGAAGGAGCCTCGAGAGTTGCTGCAGTGCATTTTTTTAGATGATACACAATGCTACCACTGTGCGTCGGTGGTGGATGGGGTGCCAATCAAGTGAGCTGTTTTGTCCTGGATGGCGTAGAGCTAGAGTTGGAGCTGCACCCATCCAGGCAAGTGAAGAGTATTCTATCACACTCCTTACTTGCACCTTGCAGATAGTGTGCAGCACTGGGGAGTCAGGAGGTGAGTTACTCGTTGCAGAATTCCCAGCTTCTGACCAGCTCTTGCAGCCACAGCATGTGTGGCTAGTCCAGTTCAGTTTCTCTGGTCAATGGTAACTGCCACCCCGCCCCCACCCCCAGGATGCTGATAGTGGGGGATTTAGCAATTCTAATGCCATTGCACATTAAAGGGAGACAGTTAGATTCTGTCTTGTTGAAGATGGTCACTGCATGACACTTGTGTAGTGCAAATGTTACTCGTCACTTATCAGCCCAAGCCTGGATGTTGTCCAGATCTTGCTGCATATGGACACTGGCTGCTTCATTATCCAAGGAATCGCAAATGGTGCTGAACATTGTTGCCCTTAGAAGGGGAGTAACTGCAATGACTGTTTCTATTTATACCGTTTTCATCTATTACAGTCAAGTGAGGAGGGGTTGAAGGGCTTCCCTCTCCTTGTTAGATCACAACAGCTTTAATTCTTTAAAGTAGATGTACTAGCCAATTCAGTTGGTGATTGTTGACTTACTTGCTATGATAAAAACCCAACTGGACAGGTTTTGAGTTAACAAAGGAAATGAATTTGAAACTTTATTATACCAAACCGAAATAAAACAAACAACGTGCCAACTTGTACACATACGCACACAAATAGGTTAGAGTGGTGAAGGTAGATTGGCTGGAGTTAGAGTCCATTAAAAAAGGTATACAGTCTGGAGTTTGGTGATACAGCTGGTTGCGAGCTGAATTCAGTGGTCCTAAGGCTTTTAAGTTTCAAAAAGGTAGATGACTGGTTCAGTGAGTCTCTTGTGGCCTACTTCACTACAGGACATGACTGATCTGGAGATTTGACATTACCTTATCTGATGTGTTACACCAATGTGCTTTGCTTAATTCACTGGCTGAAGATCTGAATTTATATTTAAGACATTTTTAAAAAGACCAGCTAACAGGCAGCTTAAGTTAATCACCTAATTTGCAACACTACTTCACAATGCTTCATGAGACACACGAAATGTCTCGGAAATAGTAATGCGGATGATTTCCTCCAACAGGGTTTCTGATTGCAGCTGGAGTATGCAAAGGTGGTCAGTCAACAAGCAGGATTTGAAAGCTTTTAAGTTGGAGTAGAGAGCACAAGTGTGAGACCCACTTAGGGTCTTGTTCATGTTAGAGTCTTGTTGCATCTCTTGTGCTGCAGAGAAAAATACCAGCTTAAAACCACAGATGGGAAGGGTCTTGTCACATGACAGTCATTCAAACATAGCAGTTAGCAGTATTTGTCTGCTTGCCGAGAAAACAGGTAATTCTTTTAAACTGCCTGGGTGTCTGTTCTTGCTGGAATATTGGTCATTTCACATTCTCCAAATGCCTGCAACCCTCCATCTAAACTTGGGAAAAATAACTTGTTTTAAAGCACACAAAATACTTTGTCCCCCCAGAAAGGATTCGGAAAGAAGTCAAAATCCTAAAACATGACACTAACTGGAGGTACATTTCGTAAGCTCGTGGCTAAGTTCGATCAACAACTTGTATTTATGTGGTGTCTTTAAATGAATGAAAACATCAAGGCAATTAACAGAACTGCTACCAGAACAATAAATTGAACGTAAAGTGAGTACGCCATTCAGCCCTACAAGCCTGCTTTGCCAGTTAGATCATGGCTGATCTTCTACCTCAACTCCACCTTCCAACTCAATCCCCATATCCCTGGATTCCCTCAGTATCCAATAACTCATCACTGTCTTGAATATACTCATCCACTGCTCCTGGGGTAGAAGTCCAAAGATTCACCACCTGGAGTGAAGAAAATTCTCAATTCAGTCCTAAACAGCCACTTATTGCAAGAGTGACCCCTAGTTCTAAACACTCCCCAACCAGGAGGAAAACATGCTCCCAGCATTTACCTTGTCAAATCACTGAAGAATTTTGTACATTTCAATAACATTACCTCTCAATCTAACCTAGGCCTAGTCTACTCCCACAATCATGGGAAAATTCTCATCTCAAAAGTCAGTTTTGTGAATCTTCGTTGCACTCCCTCTAATATATGCACAAAGTACTCCAGGTTTGGTCGCATCAAAGCCCTTTATAACAGCAAGACTGCTTCACTCCTTTACAAAGTCAATAAGGAATGAAACAAATCAGACCACCCAGCATCAATCTAGGCACCGGAAATGTCAACAATAAACCCAGCCCTGTCGACCCTACAAAGGCCTCCTTACTAACATCTGGGGGCTTGTGCCAAAGTTGGAGAGTTATCGCAGACTAGTCAAGCAGCAGCCTGACAGTCATACTCACGGAATCATACCTTACAGACAATGACCCAAACACTGCATCACCATCCCTGGTTGTCTTGTCCCACCAGCAGGACAAATCCAACCCAACTGATTACCGTCCCATCAGTCTATTTTCAATCAGTAAAGTGATGGAAGCGGTCGTCGACAGTGTTATCAAGCAGCACTTGCTTCGCAATAACCTGCTCAGTGACGCTCAGTTTGGGTTCCGCCAAGGCCAGTCAGTTCCTGACCTCAATACAGCCTTGGTTCAGACAGAAAAAAAGAGCTGAACTCAAGAAGTGAGCAGAGAATGAGTGCCCTGGACATCAAGGCAGCATTTGACAGAGTAGGGCATCAAGGAGCCCTGGCAAAACTAGAGTCAATGGGAATTGAGGGAAAAACTCTCCATTGGCTGGTGTCATACATAACACAAAGGAAGATAGTTGTGTTTGGAGGTTAATCATCTTAGTCCCAGGACTGTACTGCAGAAGTTCTGCCAGGTAGTGTCCAAGGCCCAACAATCTTCAGCTGCTTCATAAACGACCTTCCTTCCATCATGAGGCCAGAAGTTGTGGCAATTGCTGTACCATTCACTCCTCAAATACTGAAGCATGCTGTGCCTGCATGCAGCAATACCTGGACAACATTCAGGTTTGGGCTGATAAGTGATCAGGAACATTCATCACACAAGTGCCAGATAATGACCATCTCTCATTGGCATTCAATGGCATTGCTATTGCTGAATCCCTCACCAATATTCTATGGGTTACCATTGACCAAAAATGTAATTGGAGCAACCATATAAATACCATTACTACAAGAGCAGGTCAGAGGCTAGGAATTCTGTGGTGAGTAATTCACCTGACTCCCCAAAGCCTGTCCACCTTCTACCAAGCACAAGCGAGCAGTGTAATGGAATACACTCCACTTGCCTGGATGAGTGCAGCACCAATATTCGAGAAGCTGGATATCATCCAGAACAAAACAGCCCACTTGATCATCATCCCATCCCTTAAACATTCACTCGCTCAAGTGCCCAGTGACCAATGTACACCATCTACAAGATGCACTGCAGCAACTCAGCAAGACTACTTCCAATGCAGTTTCCAAATCTGACAACCTCCACCAAGAAGGACAAGTGCAGCAGAAGCATGGGAACACCACGTCCTGCAAGTTCCCCTCTAAGCCTCGCACCATCCTGACTTTTTTTTTTAATTCGTTCATGGGATGTGGGCATTGTTGACTAGGACAATTATTGCCTATCCCCAATTGCCCTTGAGGTGGTGCTGAGCCACCTTCTTGAACTACTACAGTCTATATGGGGTAGGTACACCCAGTGCAGTTAGGGAGTTCCAGGATTTTGACCCAGTGGCAGTGAAGGAACAGCGATATAGTTCCAAGTCAGGATGGTGTGTGGCTTGGAGGGGAACTTTCAGGTGGTGGTGTTCCCATGCATCTGCTGCCCTTGCCCTTCTAGGTGGTAGAAGTCAAAGGTTTGAAAGGTGCTGTCGAAGGAGCCTTGGTGCGCTGCTGCAGTGCATCTTGTAGACGGCCCACACTGCTGCCACTGTGCATCAATGGTGGAGGGAGTGAATGGCACCCCATCCACAATCAAACAGGTTGATTTGTCCTGGATGGTGTCAAGCTTGAGTGTTGTTGGAGCTGCACCCATCCAGGCAAGTGGACCATATTCCATTACACTCCTGACTTGTGCCTTGCAGATGGAGGACAGGCTTTGGGAAGTCAAGAGGGGAGTTACTTGCCACAGGATTCCTAGCATCAGACTTGCTCTTGCAGCCACCATATTTATATGGCTACTCCAGCTCAGTTTCTGATCAATGGCAACCCCCCCCCCCCCCCCCAGGATATTGATAGTGGGGGATTCAGCAATCACAATGCCATTGAATGCCAAAGGGAGATGGTTAGATTCTCTCATTCGCGATAGTCATTGCCTGGCACTTGTGTGGCGCGAATGTTATGTGTCACTTATCAGCCCCAAGCCTGGATATTGTCCAGGTCTTACTGCATATGGACATGGGCTGCTTCAGTACCTGAGGAGTCATGAATGGTAAACAGCGTGCAGTGAACATCCCCACTTCTGACCTTATGATTTACCATTGACTTCAATTTTGCTGGGCTCCTTGATGCCAAGGGCAGTGACTTTCACCTCACTTGTGGAATTCAACTGTTTTATCTATGTTTGGACCAAGGCTTTATGTAATGAGGTCTGGAGCAGAGTGGTTCTGGCAGAATCCATCAGTGAGCAGGTTATTGCTGAGCAAGTGCTGCTCGATAGTGCTATCAACATATTTCATCACTTTGCTGATGACAGAGTAAACCGATGAGAACTTCTCTATGCTGATGCCTTGCTAGTCGCTCACATGGAAACTCTGCTACCAAGACGCATCAACTGTCTATCCCATGCCTGTAACTTGTTCTCCTTGACCAAGTCAAGAAAACTGTAGTCATGGGACAAGGTGTGGCATTTCCACCCCTGCTCACACTAACCAGCCCCTAATAGAAGTAGTTAGCAGATTCTGCAACCTTGGTTCCAGAGTGACAGACCATCTATTCCTTGATGCAGAGGTCGATACACACATAGGGAAAGCAGCTACCATCTTTGACTGACTCACAAAAGGTGCATGGGATAACACTAAGCTGACCCTTAGGACCAAGCAAATAGTTATAAGAGCCATGATGTACAGCTATGGAATATGGGCAACTTACAGCTACCAGGAAAACCTTGATAATTTCCATCTTTGCTGTCTGCGGTGTATTATGGATATACTGGCAGGACAAAATACAGGAGTCCTCGCTAAGATAGAGCTCCCAAGTGCATTGGCACTAATTAAAGAGGCTACTTCGGTGGATTGAACGTGTCCACAGGATGGAAGACGGTCACATACTCAAGATCCTTCTGTATGGTTAGATAGCCAGATGATCAGTGGGGAGCCCAAAACTCCGCTTCAAGGATTCTTGCAAGTGAGAACTGAAGGCCCTAAACGTTAACAAACTGCACTTGGGAGTCACTAGCTGATGAGAGGGAAACGGCGATACATCCTGTGGACTGGCATGCACTATCACGACTACCAGTGGCTACAGCAGCTTGGCAACAGGTGCCAATGCCAAAAACAACTCAGCGTCACTTGGCAGCTTCACATACATGCAGCACTTGTGGCAAAATCTCTTCACAGCCAAAGGTGCACCAAGAGAAGACACCCCACCTAATGGATTGTTTGTTGAATGTCCATCTTTTGTAGATGGAAAGATACCAACCAACTGAGAGTAGACTGATGGGGCAGTAACTGTCTGGATTGGATTTATCCTGCTTTTTGTGGATAGGACAGAACAGACTTGGGGGAATTTTCCAAATTGTCAGTAGATGCCAGTGTTGTCATGTACTGGAACAGCTTGGCTAGGGGTGCAGCTAGTTCTGGAGCTCAAGTCTTCAGTACTACAGCTGGGATGTTTTCAGGGCCAATAGTCTTTACTGTATTCAGTGCCTTCAGCGTTTCTTGATACGTGACGGGAACTGAATTGACTGAAGACTGGCATTTGTGATGCTGGGGACCTCAGGAGAAGGCAGAGAAGGATCAACAACTCACAACCATCTTTAGCCAGAATTGCCAAGTGCTTCAACCTTGTCTTTTGAACTGATGTGCTGGGCTCCCTCATCGAGGTTGGGGATATGGCAGAACAGCAGAGCTTTGATCTGATCTGCCGGTTTTGGGATCGCTTAGCTATCTATAAGCATGCTGCGTCTGCTCTTTAGCATGAGGTCCTGTGTTGTAGCTTCACCAGGTTCCACCTCATTTTAGGTATGCCTGGTGCAGCTCCTGGCATCCTCTCCTACACCGGAGAGGGACAGAGCGAGAGGGGTGATTTAAAAAATGTGCCAAAAGCCCAGAGTTGGAGACCGAAAAGACAGCGAGAGAGAGGAGTGGGGGTGGGGGGGGGCGCAGGGGAGAAAACGAAAAAAGTGACATCAACCAACACAGAGCAGGGAAGCTGCTACCTGTTTGTCTATGTACGGAGAAGGGCAACAGGAAATAAAAAACGGCAGAGAGCCCCTTCTACCTGTCAGAGCCAGTGCGACGTCACAAGAAAACAGGTAGGTGATTGCTGGGTATCTCTTCCATGTCTCTTTTTGGCCAAGTGGTTTAGATCAAGAAACCTTATTGCAGCAAGGTTAAGGACATCTCTTCTGGGCTGGAGAGGAAGGATCCAGTTGTCGTGGTGGACATAGGTGCCAAGGACATAGGAAAGAGATTCTGCTGAGGGACAATGAGCAGCTCGGGACTATATTAAAAATCAGAACCACAAAGGTAATCTCTGGATTACTATCTGAGCCACATGCAAACTGGCATAGGGTAAATATGATGAGAAAGGTAAACGCATGGCTCAGATTGGTGTGCAGAAATGGGTTCCGAGTCATGGGACATTGGGGGAGGAGAGCTGTTCCGTTGGGACGGGCTTCATTTGAACCATGCTGGGAGCAGTGTCCTGGCAAATCGTATAACTAAGACTGTAGCTAGGACTTTAAAATAATTGGCAGGGGGTGGGTGGGGGGGGGGGGGGGAGGGTTCAACTGAAGGGAAGTTTAAAAATCAAAAGAAATGAGAGAGGAGAGGTACAAGGTAGTGAAGAGGCGAACGGTAATCAAAGTGTAACAGGAAGGGGCAGAAAATAGAAGAGTGCAGCAGAAATTAGAACCAGAATAAGTAATAATGGTAAAAAGTCAAAGCTTAAGGCTCTTTATCTAAATGCACAGAGCATTTGTAACAAGACAGATGAGTTGACGGCACAAAAAGAAATAAATGAATTATGACTTGATAGCTATTAGAGACATGGTTGCAGGGTGACCAAGACCTGGAACTCAATATTCAAGGGTATTCAGCGTTCTGGAAAAATAGGCAAAAAGGAAAAGGAGGTGGGGTAGCTTTGTTAATAAATATCAGCGCGGTGGTGAGTAGTGATATAGGTGCAAGAGATCGTGATGCAAAATCAGTTTGGGTCATAATAAGAAATAGCAAGGGGGAAGAAGTCACGGCCCTCGAAAAGTTGCCTCACTGTAGGACAAAGTATAAATCGGGAAATAATGGAGGCATGTAAGAAGGGCACTATGGGTGATTTTAATCAGCATATTGACTGGACAAATCAGATTGGCAGAGCTAACATGGAAGACGAAATTGTAGAGTGCATCAGGGATTGTTACTTAAAGCAATACGTTACAGAACCTACCCGGGAAGAGGCTATTTTAGATCTAGTAATGTGTAATGAGGTAGGATTAATGAGATATCGTAGTTAAGGATCCTGTAGGGGGTAGTGATGACAACATGGTAGAATTTCAAATTCAGTTTGAGGGCGAGCACCTCAGGTCTCAAACCAGTGCCCTCAACTTAAACAGGGTAATTACAGTGATATGAAGAAAGTTGTCTAAAGCAGGCTGGGAAAATAGACTAAGGGGAAGGTCAGTGGATGAGCAATGGCGGACATTTAAGCAGATATTTAAGCAAATATTTCATAACGCACAGCAAACTTTTATCCTAGTCAAAAAGAAGGACTCTTATGAGAAGCATGAACCACAGTGGTTAACAAAGGCAGTCAAGGAGAGTATCCAATCAAAACCTAAGGCATACAAGACGACGAAAACTAGTGGTAGGCCGGAGGTTTGGGAATTTTTTTTGTTAAAAGGACCAGCCGCGGATGACCAAAAAGCTAAAGAAGAGGGAGAAAATTTATGAAAATAAATTGGCAAGAAATATAAAAAACGAACAGCAAGAGCATCTACAGGTATATAAAGAGTAGCTAAAGTGAGCGTGGGACCCTTGGAGGATGCGACTGGAGAATGGATAACAGGGAACTAGCAGATAATTTAAACCAATATTTTGCATCGGACTTCACTGTGGAGGACACTATAAACATCCCACAGATATCAGATAAGCAAGGAGCTAATGGGAGGAAACATCTTGCAACAGTCTCTATCACAAGGGACAAAGTATTTGACGAACTAATGGGACTAAAGGCAGACAAGTCGCCAAGACCTGATGGCCTACATCCAGAGTTTTAAAAGAAATGGCTGCAGGGATAGTGGAAGCATTGATCGAAATATTCCAGAACTCACTGGATTCCAGGAGGGTCCCAGCGGATTGGAAAACCGCTAATGTGATGCCCCTATTCGAGAAGGGGAGACAAAAAGCAGGAAACTATAGGTCAGTCAGCCTAATATCGGTCATTGGGAAAATGCTAGAGTCCATCATTAAGAAATAGCAAAACATTTAACACAATCAAACAGTCAACATGGTTTCGTGAAAGGGAAATCATGTTTGACAAATTTGCTAGAGTGCTTTGAGGATATAACAAGCAGAGTTGATAAAGGGAAACTGGTAGATGTAGTGTACTTGGATTTCTAGAAGGCATTCGATAAGGTGCCACATAAAAGATTATTGCACAAGATAGGAGCTCATGGTATTGGGGATAACATATTAGCATGGATTGAGGATTGGTTAACACAGAAGACAGTCAGGATTAATGAGTCTTTTTCAGGTTGGAAAGACATAACTAGTGGAGTGCCACAAGGATCAGTCCTAGGGCCTCAATTATTTACTATCTATATTAATGACTTGGAGGAGGGGCAGAGTGTAATATATACAAATTTGCTGACGATACAAAATAGGTGGGAGGGCATGTTGTGATGAGGACATAAGGAATCTGCAAGGGGATATAGATAGGCTGAGTGAGTGGGCAAAAACTTGGCAGATAGAGTTTAATGTAGGAAAGTGAGAGGTCATGCACTTTGGTGGGAAGAATCAAAAGGCAGACCATTATTTAAATGGACAAACATTTCAAAAGAGTGCAGCACAGAGGGATCTGGGTGTTCTTGAGCTTGAAACACAAAAAGTTAGTATGCAGGTGCAGCAACAAATTAAGGCAGCAAATGGAATTTTGGTCTTTATTGTTAGGGGTTGGAGTTTAAAAATAGGGAAGCCTTGTTACAACTGTACAGGGTGTTGGTGAGGCGCACCTGGAGTACTGCGTAGTTTTGGTCACCGTATTTAAGAAAGGATATAGTGGCATTGGAGGTAGTTCAAAAGGGATTCACGAGGCTGATTCCTGGGATGAAGGGGTTGACTTATCAAGAATGGCTAAACAGGTTAGGCCTTTATTCATTAATTAGTGTTTAGAAGAACGAGGGTCGATCTTATTGAAACGTACAAGATTCTGAGGGGGCTTGACAGGGTAGATGTTGAGATGATGCTTACACTAGTGGGGGAATCTCAAACTAGGAGACATACAGAATAAGGGGTCATTTAAAACTGAGATCCGAAGGAACTTCTCCAGGGGTGGTGAATCTCTGGAATTCTCTACCTCAGAGTTGTGGAGGCTGGGTCACTGAATGTATTTGAGGAGATAGTTAAGATTTTTGAAATCTCAGTGTTATGCGGAGCAGGCCCAAAAGAGGAGTTGAGGCCCGGGACAGATCAGCCATGATCTTATTGAATGGTGGGGCAGAATTGAGGAGCTGAATGGCCTACTCCTATTTCTTATGGCGCCCGGTGACCAGCCAGTGAAATTAATCAACAGGAAGGGCTTCCACTCCCTCAATGTTCATCTGGTCTGTGACCACAACAGGAGCTTCCTCCATTTGTGCGTTCACCATCCTGGCAGCTGCCATGACTCTTTCCCTTCACCATTCCAGGCTGCCACTGCTCTTCACTCCATCACCCCAAACTCTGCAGATGGATTCTAGGGGACAAGGGATATCCCTTGAACAGATGGCTACTCAGAGTCTGAGACAGAGGCGCTACAACCAAAGCCATCTGCTCACTAGGACAACCACTGAGCAGGCCATCGGGTTTCTGAAGATGCGGTTCCAGTGCCTGGACCAGTTGGGTGGCACCCTGTAGCACACACCTGTAAGGGACTCACTGTGAGGGTCTGCTGCGCTCTCCACAACATGGCCCTCCAGAGAGGCGTGGACCTTGAAGAGGGTGAGGCCCTGGAAGGACACAGCTCTTCAGAGGAAGAGGAGGGGCAGGACGTGGACAAGGAGCCAGCGGAAGGGGAAGAGGAGGCTGGGCCCGATGCGGGGCTCAAGGCTATCATCAGGACGCCAATAACGTCAGGGATCATGAGCTGCTGAGCTAACACTTTCATTGAAGACGCAGCCTGGAACACGTAAAGTCTAACCAACAATGAAGGATGGCAATCTGCCCAGAGGTGGGGGAATGTCGAAGTAGGGGACATAGTTACAGAATAACAGGACACTCATTTAAAACTGAGATGCGAAGGAATTTCTTCAGAGGGTAGCGAATGTCTGGAATTCTCTACCCCAGAGTTTAGAGGCTAGATCACTGAAAGTATTTAAAAAGGAGATAGATTTTTGAAATATCGGGAAGTTGAGGGCTATGAGGAGCTGGCATGAAAAGAGTTGAGGTCTGAGGCAGATTAGCCATGATCTTATTGAATGGCAGGGGAGGCTTGAAGGGCCAAATGGCCTACTCCTGCTCCTATTTCTTATGTTCTTACATCAACCAGGGTTGGAGGAGTGAGGGATACACCCTGCCATGAGGATACAGATTGTGGTTGAATACTACTCTGCTACTGCTGATGGCTCACAGTGCCTCATGGATGACCAGTTGAGCTGCTAAATTTGTTCTGAATCTATCCCATTTAACAGTGGTAGTGCTACACAAGATTGAGGGTATCCTCAGTGAAGACAGGAATTCACCTCCACAATGGCTGCGTGGTGGTCACTCCTAATAATACTGCCATGGACAGATGCATCTGCAACAGGTGGATTGGAGAGGACAAAGTCAAGTAAGTTTGTCCCTGTTTGGTTCTCTCATCCACAGGCCCAGTCTAACAGGTATGTCCTTCAGGACACAGCCTGCTCAGTCAGTAGTGGCGCTGTCAAGTCACCCTTGGTGATGGACATTGAAGTCCCCCCCCACCCAAAGTACATTCTATACTCTTGCTACCCTCAGTGCTTCTTGCAAGTGGTGTTTAACATGGAGGAGCACTGATTCTTCAGTTGAAGATAATCAGGTTTCTTTGTCAGGCTTACTGGCTCGAGTTACTCACTTTCTCTTCCTCCTTTGTTGAACTGCAAGGTTACATTGCTACCTTCCAAGGGGACCATTGCAGAATTCTCTAGATTCTAGAAGCTCAAAACCAATGCAGCCACTCTCTCTAGCTACTTCTTAAAATCCTAGGATGCAGGCCATCAGATCCTGGGGATTTGTTGAATTTTATTGGACATGAATTAACCCTGATTGCACAATATGAGATCCACAACAACCTATTCCCTAGTTGGTTCCTCGACATACTGATCTGGAAAACTATTCTGTATGCATCCCATGAACTCGTCCTCCACACTATTGCAAATTTGGTTTGCCCAGCCTGTAAGATTAATGCCCTCCATGATTACTGTATTACTATTACATGCACCTCTTAAAATTTCCTAATTTATACTTTGCCCCACACTACAACTGCTGTTGGGCAGGGGGGGGGGGGGCTATAAACTACTCCCAACAGGGGTTTCTGCCTTTTGTTTCTTAGCTCCATCCAAACTGATTCTCTCTCTACTATCTATCCCATGCTTATCAGGGCTACCCCACCTCCATTTCAGTTTTGCCCATCTCTTCTGAAAGTCAAATACCCTGGAGTATTTTGGTCCCTGCAACCACTCTTTGTAATGGTTATTAGATCACACCCATTAATTTTTATTAATTTATCTATTTTGTTGTGACTGCTTTGTGCAGACATAATGCCTTTAGCTTCGATTTTTGCCTATTGTTCCTTTGTCACCTTAGTCACTTATGCCATATTACCTATTCTGTCTCTTGACAGACTGCTTATTTTTATCCAAATCACTCCTCCCGACTTGACACCAAGTCAAAGGAGGAGCAGTGACAAAGTTTGGTCTAAGAGGTATGTTTTCAGGAGAGTGGCAAAGGACGAGAGAAGCGGAAAGAGAGGGAATTCAAGAGCTTGGGTCCTAGGCAGCGGCAGAACGACAGGAGATGGGGGTATGCACATAAGGCAAAGTTCTCAATGGCTGCAAAGCTCAGAAGGTAACAGAAATAGGGTGGAGACAAGACCATGAAAGGATCTGAACACTAAAATGAAAATGTTTTAATCGAAGGGGGTGGGGACCAGCAGCCTATGCAGGTCAGCGAGCACAGGAGTGACAGCCAAGTGGAATTTGGTTCAAGTACAAATTTTGAATGAGCTGAAGTTTCTGGATGATGCAGAATGGGAGGCCAGCCACAAAAGCATTGCAAGAAACATGTCTCCAAAAGGCAGGCAATGTTAGAGGCAAAAGGAGGAGAAAATAGTTCAGTTCACAAACCAAGCCTGGGCATTCCCACTCAGCTGGACACTGGAAGGGAGGACTTGGAGGATGGTGGAGTCAATCATATCAAAAGGATGCAGAGAGCTCAAGGGGAGAAGAGGGATAGTGCACCGGTCATATTGGTGATCATTTGTGGCTGATTCGGGCCATTTATAGCACTGTGGCAGGAAAAGAAAACTGATTGGAGATTCAAATTGGGGGGGGGGGGCGGGGGGTCAGCAAGAGAAGGCAGTAACCGAGTACAAGAAACCATTTAATTGACAGCCAACATGGGAGCCAGGTGATGAAACTGGGCGGTCAGCAGCTTTGTAGAAATAGGAGCTCAGAAAACGTAAGGAAAGACAGGAATGAAACAAAGACACAGGTTCAGGGCTAGGGCAACTGAACTGATGGCCTCAATCTTGGCGGCAATGCAGTCCATGAACTCACGTTGTTGGAGATGAAGGCTGAAGAGGCAGGTGAGAGGGGTTTAAGGAGACAGTTTGTGGTGAAAAGAATCTGCGAGCTTCTTTGCAAATGAGGATAATTAGTTTTGGCAGAGGATAGCAGGGCTATAGAGTCTTGTGTAGTACAGCCAGATCTGGTAATGAATGGCTAAGCCAGTTGCGCACCAGATATGTTCAAATCTGTGCACTTTGGATGGAGAGTGGGTCAAAGATGGGACACATACTAGGGGAATAACCATGGGCAGAGATTAAAGGCTTTTACTTGGAGGCAAAGGCATGTAAGGCAGCAGTACTGGAGTGTTTATGCAGAGTGACAGCTAAAATAGTGAAATGGAAAGAGGTATACAGTTGGGAATTTTTTCTCTAAGGGAGGATACAGGAGGTAATGGTGTCAGAAGGGGGACAAGTGGAGAGTAATGCAAACAATTTTGTCTTAACAGACGAGGCTATGAAAAGAGACCACATGGGAAGGCAAGATCAAGGGAGCAGCCATGAATATGGTTAGAGGATTTTATATGGGAGGGAGGTTATGGAAGGACAGGAAGGCAAATTTGTGCAATTCTGTTAATGGTACTGAAATTTTAATCTAAACCATTCTACCATGTTAATTCTATTGTATACAAATGCTCTACAGTTTAGTGATTGGTTACAGTGCAGTTAAAAGTGTACAAAATCTTAAGATTCTTAAATACAAGTATAGATAGCAACTTCATGATCTCACAACTTATCCTTCCATTTTCCATCTCCCAAAGTCAAATTATGAGCTTTTACGTTATGGCAAAAATATTTTCTTAACCAATTAGGGGAAAGGAGAACTCTTATCCTTACATCACCCCAACCCATCAGATGGGCTTAAAACTTTGCCTCAAAGTCCAGATTTCAGCCCAGGCTGAGCAAATATAATGACTAGCTTCCAACAGACGTCCTGGTGATGGTTAACCATATGGTCTTACACCTGGTAACAGTGCACCTTTTGAGTGCCAAATTGACATAGCTGAACTATATACATTCACCCTTCCCCAAGAATGCAAGCACAAAACCTCTATCCATAATGGCAAGACAAATGCCCTTTCCACTTACAGGGCCAATTCCATGAGGGTTTCAATAAATCACTATTTTGTTCTTTATCCAATACAGAATTTTGAGCAGTATTGATAGGTCTAGTAATTAATAAGCTAATGGAACTACAGTTATCAAATATGCTAGAATACATACTGTGCAAGACATCAAAATATCTACATTTGTAGTAAAACATCAGGCCATGTAATCAGCTACTTTAATATATAACAGCTGCAGCTTTGCCAACAAGCACTGCATATTGAAATCAGAATACATACCAACATGCCAGGTCTACAAACACTTAGACCTGTGTTAACTCAATCCAGTGACCAAGACTCAGCACTTCTGCATTCATCCTCACCATCTCCTTTAATAATGTTGACAGACCATATGAACCCAAGGGGTGTAAACAAGCAAGTTAGTGCTGCAGCAAAATTTGAAGTCAACTCCAAAAGTTGTAGAAAATTTCTATTTTCAAATGTCACAAGCTAGTTTCCATCTTACTTACCAATTCTGATGCAAATAGTTACTGCCATTAGATTCAACTAATTTATCCACAAATAAGCAACTCTGCATGTTTTAGCAAAATATCCAGCTACCCTTAAACATTTCCTCAGGTCTGGCAGCATCTATGTAGAGAGAAACAGAATTAACATTTCAGGACTGTGACCCTTCATCAGAAGCAGACCTGAAACATTAACTCGGTTTCTCTCTACACAGATGCTGCCAGACCTGCTGAGTATTTTCGGCATTTTCTGTTCTCATTTCAGAGTTCCAGCATTCACACTATTTTGCTCTGAAAGATCTCCTTCCTAGATTTGGTGTAAGGAGAACATTTGCAATAAAGTCCAACTGAGAAGAGAAAAAGAATTGTGGACTGTGGCTAAAAGGTAAACAAAGCACACAAATAGCAGCAGTAAAGTGATGCACTTTTTGGAGCTTAACTGGACTGATATTTGAATAGTCTGAACAATACGAAGTCTAAGGCTTAACTAGAGTTTTGCATTCTGCATCCACAGTAGCTTGCTTTTTAATAAACTCCCTATGTAATTTTACATGAAAGTGTACATTACTGTTCAGATATACCAGGAAAAACAAGTCCAATGCAGGTAATATCCTTGGCTGAACGAAGGAAAACCTCAACAAACCCAAAGGATGGCAAACATTTCTCTACTGCGAGCAAAAGATGCTTAAACAATGTGATACTTAGTCTTTACCATATTTGGCATGATTAAGTGATCCCTACACTTTCCATAGTTGGGAAGGTCACAATGATCCTGCTTATTACAAGACTCAAAAGGTCCTTTGAAGTGAACTCTTCCAGAAATGAAATTAAACAATGCGACTTGGTCATTTGAAAATTCATAACATTGTGATCAAAAGATCACAGCTTTCTCTTGATCGATTTTATGGCCCACAACCACCTTTGGGGAAAGAAGCTTGTGCCCGCTCTGACGTGGAAGACGGCGCCCTCCCACCACAGCTTAGCTGAACTGCAGAGTCATGCCATACAGGCCTGAAGGGAATGGGGGAGGGGGGTAAAGCAGAACAGACACAAAAACCACAAGAGGAAGGAAGAAAAAACCCACTTTTGCAGTATTAACTGCACAAACCTGTAAAACCACCACCACCAAAAAGCATAATTCCTGGAGAGCTTCACTGAAGAGCAATCCCTGGAGAGCTTCATTGAACAGTAATTCCTTGCAAACAATAGCAATTTTGTGCACACAACAGCAATTCCTTGCACATATTTGAGCAAAGATGGGGACTCAACAATCAAATAAGCGTCAGGCTCAAATGGGCTTCAATTGAATTTAAAGCTATGCAAACTCCTTCACACTGGGAGTCGGACTACATTGCTTCCCCACCCCCCCCCCCCTCCAAAAAAACTGCATAACTTCACTAATTCATGAACCCCTAACAGAGCAAGAACGGTTGAAGAAAGCCATGTTTAGGCTATTCATCCTATTTGAAGGAAACCGTTCCTCTTCGCCCAATCTTTCTGCAGTGTTAAGGATCCAGACCAAAAAAAAAACGAAAATCAAACAATTCCCTCCAAATGTGCGAGAGATTCGTAAACTACAGAGAAAAAATAAGCACTGCTGGCTCTCGTTGCCCAATGAAAATCCTTAATTTGCACCGTTAGGAAGGAGAAAATTTAACTGAAAGTCTCCATCGCTACGTACTGAAGACGATGGGCTGGCCACACACACAGCAAGTTTTCCAGAATTTTCTATCAGAACCGGCGATCTGCCTTGGCATTGAAAATGCAACCATCCTCTCAAAGCAAAGTAAAAAGCAACATCGAAAATAATTACGTTCTTTTATATTTTAATAGTGCACTTTTGGCCTCAAATATTTTTTTTTTAATATTTTGTTTTTAAAAAAGGTACGAGATTAAAAAGCCACTCCCCAACTGAGATTTATCTACAAAGGAGGGGAGCCAATTATTTAAAAAGCAGAGTTTGGAAATGATCATTGAAGAGGTGGAAAGAAAGAGAAAAAAAGAAACAAGGTTCCCCCCAGCCCTTGCCGTTATTCTGAGGAGAGACGAGTTCAATGCCCACCCCGAGTGACCACGGCATGAAATCAGGGAGAAGGAGAAAGGGAGGGAAGGAGGAAAGGAGAGAGAAGGAAGGAGGGAGGGGGAAAGGGGGAGAGGAGGGAAGGAGGGAGGGAAGGGGGGGCAAAGGGGGAAACAAGGGGAGAGGAAGGAGAGGGAAAGAGGGGGACAGGAGAAAGAGAGGTGGTGGTGGGTGGTGGGTGGTGGGTGGTGGTGGTGGGTGGTGGGTGGTGGGTGGTGGGGAAAGAGGAGAAGGAGCCGCCGCCATCTTACAGCCCGAGCCGCTCACCCCGGCATCATAACGACCGGGGCCCGGGCAAGAGGCGGCGGCTTTTCGAACCCCCACCTCCACCTACCTTCCCTCAAAACATAATTAACCCATTTTGCTTTTATAATTAATCCACCTCCCTTCTCAAAAAAAAAATACGGTGCGATTTAATTTTTCTTATGCCTTTTTTTTTCCGAACCTGTAAACAAAATCTTTAAACAAAAAACACACGAAGCGAAAGATATCTTTTCCTTCAGAGAAAAACAATCGATACTCACCGTCTCCTTCAAAAACATTTCAGGAAAAAAAATGTCAAATATTTCCTATATTTTCGATTTTTTTTTTAAAAAAAAAAGCTCTTCCATTTTTCCCAGATAGAATTCGCTCATTATTTTTTTAACCGCACCATATTTAACGCTTTCTTCCAACCCCTCCACCACCATCACTCAACATATATTTTTTTTTTGTTTTATTTTTCCTCCCTTTTCCTTACCGTTACCACAGAGAAGGTGCCTCCGGGCGTCGCTGCCCAGACGTACTTGGCGTCCGTGTAGCCGACGACGGCCGACTCCTGGCAGTTTCCATCGGCCATCAGGTTGTCGACATAACTGTTCCAGCCAGCCATGGTCGCTCGGTAAAAGAGGAAAAGAACGGGTTGGCGGGCGAGGGTTTATATTAAAAAAAAAACTCCCAGCTAACGGATGGTGTGTGTGTGAAGGGGGAGGAGAAAGGAGGAGGGATGGGAAAAAATTATGGGTTTGCTTTCAGGGGGGGGGGAAACTTTGAGGAAAAAAAAAAGGGAAAGTCGACGGATAATTTTTTTTGTCCCCTTTCCCCAATTTGCTCTCCTTTTGTTTTTTTTTCCCCCAAAAAAAAAATGATGTAACTTTTTTTTTTGTTTAAAGTTATTTATTTTTTTTCTTCCCCCGACTGCTACTAGTCCACCGCTGTCGCTCGGTCTGGGGACTGAGGGCGGGCTGGGCTCTCGGTTAAAATGAGGCGAGACAGGATGGAGGGAGGGCAGCGCGAGGAAATGAGGGCGGGCGGGGGTGGTTGTTGGGGGGCGGAGCGCGTGCGCGCCAGGCGCGCGCTCGGGGCGGGGGCGCGCTCCCGCTCCCGCTCCCGCCCGCGTGGACGCAGCGCGGGGGGCGAGCGCAAGGTGCACGGAGTCTCCGAGAGACGGCATGAATGGAGAGAGGGAGCTGCAGCATCCCCAACATTTAACTGCACTCGCACTGGAAGGAGAGTGGATCTCATTGAAACCCAAATAGACTGGAGAAGTTGGGACTGTTTTCCTTGCAGGAGAAGGCTTGAGAGGCGATTTGTTGGAAGTATTCAAAATCATGAGGGGTCTGGACAGAGTAGATGGGGGGAGACTGTAAAGTAAAAGCAAAATGCTGCGGATGTCAGCAATCTGAAATAAAACAGAAAGCGCTGGAAATACTCAGTGTGTCTGGCAGCATCTGTGGAGAGAGAAACTGAGAACTCTGATGAAAGGTCACAGACCTATAACGTTAACTGTTTCTGTCGCCACAGATGCTGCCAGACCTGTTGAGTATTTCCAGCCTTGCTGTTTGTATTATAGGGGAAAACTCTTCCAACTCGTGAAAGGATCGAGAATGAAAGGGCACAGATTTAAAGTAATTGGCAAAAGTAGCAAAAGCGACATGAAAAACTTTTTCACGCAGCGAGTGGTTAAGGTCTGGAATGCACTGCCTGAGACTGGTGGAGACTGGTTCAATTGAGTTATTCAAAAAGGAATTTGATAGTTATCTGAAAAGGAAGAATGTGCAGGGTACAGGGAGAAGGCGGGGGGAAATGGCACTAGGTGAGTTGCTCATTCGGAGAGCCAGTGCAGACACGATGGGCCGAATAGTCTCCTTCTGTGCTGTAATAATTCTGTGATTCTGTGATGTAAAATTCTTAAGGAGGCTTGATAGGGTGGATGCTCAGAAAATGTTTCCCCTATCCTGGCTGTGAAATCTAGAACACAGGCTCACAGTCTCAGGATAAAGGGTCGGTCACTTAGCAATGAGATGAAGAGAAATTTCTTCACTCAAAGGATTATGAATCTTTGGAATTCCCTACCAGCCTGTGGATGCTCAGTAGTTGAGTATATTCAAGACAGAGATGATAGATTTTTGGGTACTAACAGAGTTAAGGGATATGCGACTACTGCAGAAAGGTGGAGTTCAAACATAGAAACATAGAAAATAGGAGCAGGAGTAGGCCATTTGGCCCTTCGAGCCTGCTCCGCCATTCATTATGATCATGGCTGACCATCCAACTCAGTAACCTGTTCCCGATTTCCCCCCATACCCTTTGATCCCTTTATACCCAAGAGCTATATCTAATTCCTTTTTGAAAACATTCCATGTTTTGACCTCAACTGCTTTCTGTGGTAGCGAATTCCACAGGCTCACCACTCTCTGGGTGAAGAAATTTCTCCTCATCTCAGTCCTGAAAGGTTTACACCGTATCCTCAGACTATGACTCCTGGTTCTGGACTCCCCCACCATCGGGAACATCCTTCCTGCATCTACCCTGTCAAGTCCTGTTAGAATTTTATACGTTTCTATGAGATTCCCCCCTCACTCTTCAGTCCCGCCATCCCAGGAATCAGTCTGGTAATCCTTCACTGCACTCCCTCTAAAGCAAGAACATCCTTCCTCAGATAAGGAGACTAAAACTGCACACAATATTCCGGGTGTGGCCTTACCAAGGCCCTGTATAATTGCAGCAAGACATACCTGCTTCTGTACTCTAATCCTCTCGCTATGAAGGCCAACATACCATTTGCCTTTTTTACCGCCTGTTGCATCTGCATGCTTACCTTCAGTGACTGGTGTATGAGAACACCCAGGTCTCGCTGCATATTCCCCTCTCTCAGTTTATAGCCATTCAGGTAATAATCTGCCTTCTTGTTTTTGCTATCAAAGTGGATAACCTCACATTTATCCACATTATACTGCAGCTGCTATGGATTAGCCCACTCACTCAACTTGTCCAAATCACCCTGAAGCCTCTCTGCATCCTCCTCACAACTCACCCTCCCACCCAGTTTTGTGTCATCTGCAAATTTGGAGATATTACATTTAGTTCCCTCATCTAAATCATTAATGTATATTGTGAATAGCTGGGGTCCTAGCACCAATCCCTGAGGTACCCCACTAGGCACTGCCTGCCATTTGGAAAAAGATCCATTTATCCCTACTCTTTGTTTCCTGTCTGCCAACCAATTTTCTATCCATTGCAATACACTACCCCCAATCCCATGCGCTTTCATTTTACATGCTAATCTCTTATGTGAGACTTTGTCGAAAGCCTTCCGAAAGTCCAAATAAACCACATCCACTGGCTCCCCCTCATCAACTCTACTAGTTACATCCTTCGAAGAATTCTAGTAGATTTGTCAAGCATGATTTCCCTTTCGTAAATCAATGCTGACTCTGTCCAATTCCACCACTGTTCTCCAAGTGCTCTGCTGTAAAATCTTTGATAATGGACTCTAGAACTTTCCCCACTACTGACGTCAGGCTGACTGGTCTATAATTCCCTGCTTTCTCTCTACCTCCCTTTTTAAATAGTGGGGTTAGATTAGCTACCCTTCAATCTGTAGGAACTGTTCCAGAGTCTATAGAATCTTGGAAGATTCGTCCACTATTTCTCGGGCCACTTCCTTAAGTACTCTGGGATGCAGACCATCAGGCCCTGGGGATTTATCGGCCTTCAATCCCATCAATTTGCCCAACACCATTTCTCTACTAATACTGATTTCTTTCAGTTCCTCTCTCTCACTAATCCCTGTGTTCCCCAACATAGAGATAGATGATCAGCCATGATATTGAATGGTGGAACAGACTTCAAGGGCAAATGGCCTACTCCTGCTCCTATTTCTTATGTTTTTAGTTTGCACTACTCTTAAGCAAATGGCTCATCATCATAAACGGTTTGCATTGTCTTCTGCAGGCTTTTTATTATAACTGCAGACCAATACAAAAGTAATCCAAGTAGTTACTTATATATAACCATGAAACCAGATACCCGGTTGTGTATATTACACCTAAAACATTACAGTAACGATTGACAGGATAACTCAACTGGTTGTAAACTTTTACAGAGGTGAGCTCGTTTGTGACCATTTATTACAAGAAAATATTCCAGATTTTGATACACAAAAATACTTAACTATACAAGTATTTGTGTGCAGTGTAGAGTATAATTGCCTACATATATCTGAACTTATGCATGTATCTTAATTATTTCAATTAGCTGTCAACCTTGATACTTGTTACTTCAGCAATTACTATGATCATCCATTATGAACATATTTTTGTAAATATTGTTACAGATCATCAATAAGTAGACAATATAGCCAGCTGTGCAATACACGGTGAGGCTTGGTGGACTATGAGTTAATATAATTGGGAGGCTCATTTCACAATTGATCAGCAACAAAATGGTATGCAAGTTTTGTTCAATGTTAGTACCATATGGTTGTTCACTACTTAATTCAGGTTGTACTATACTTTAATAAAGTGATTCAGATTGAAATGCTGAATAAAAAGTTATAATTTAGATCTAAATTAAATTGATAGAGATTGTTTGGTGGCATTCTTATGATGTTACCTCTGAGGAATATGAAAATATTTTATAAAAATTATATTGACTTGTACTATTTGAGGGTATAGCTGCTCAAGCAAAGTCTCACTGTTGTTCATGGCACATTGAAAATAAACAAAACTCAATGAGTGTATGTAATACCAAATAAAAAGAATTTGAAACTGTTGTGGCAATTACATGCTACGATAAGTTATTGTAGCGCTTATATGTTGTAATTACACATTTCATTTCTGTACAATTACAGAATATGCAGTTGTACTTTCTGTACTTACACATTTTGTAAATTGGCTGTTAGGATAATTTCATTCAAGCACGTGCAGTATATGTATGTATGGTTATACTCCAGCAATGTTGTGTGATATATGTACTCAATTAATAAATGTTTAATTAATAAAGCTTACTATATTTGAAATTAATAATCTGTTTGAAGAAGAATTTTGCAATTAATAGTACTGTTATACCATTAATATATTAATAGTCAAAGCTTGAATAATGCTGAAAAAAGACATGATGTTGAAGCTTTTTGTCTTGCACACATCAGGACAGATGCATTTGGCAAAGTTGACATTCTTGCGTCTGTTCTGGTGAGTGCAAGATGGAAAACTTCGACAGCATGTCTCCTTTTCAGTAATACATTAATATATTGTGAATAAAGTCGAATTATATATTAATAAATATTCTACATTAACTTTCTTAGTCCATTTGTGTGCAGTTTGACTTCTCACTCTCAGTATATATCTCAATAATATGCACAGCTATCCCCAGATACTCATGTATATATCTGTACAATCTTGTCAATGAATTGACCTTCCAAACCCGTGACCTCGACAACCGAGAAGGACAAGGGCAGCAGATGCATGGGAACACCGCCCAAGTTCCCCTCCAAGTCACACACCATCCTGACTTGGAGCTATATCGCCATTACTTCACTGTCGCTGAATCAAAATCCTGGAACTCCCTTCCTAACAGCACCGTGGGTGGACCTACATCCCAATGACTGCAGCGGTTCAAGAAGGCAGCTCACCACCACCTTCTCAAGGGCAATTAGGAATGGACAATAAATGCTAGCCTAGCCAGTGACACCCACATCCCACGAACGAATAAAAAATTTCTTAGTATCGAATGAAGAGAGCAGACACTGGGTCAAATTAAAAAGTTTATTTACAGGAGTCTTCTTACTACAGTATCTACATGAACACTGATTAGCACCAAGTACAGACTCATGACATCACATCCTATGATGGTCTATGTACATAATCTACCCAGCAACAGTTTATGTACATACTACAGTATCTGTCTACATATATGAGGTATTCATTTAGCAGTTTAATAATTTCAAATTAGATTTTTCATGATTGTATTTTAATATCTTGGAATTCTAATGCAAGTCTTTTTTTTTATTTCTGTGATGGCTGTAACAATATTAACTACCCTAGATTGTAACTGAGTTGTCTGAATCGAGTGTCTTGTAAATGTGAAAGACTGTATTTCAGCAGAATAGAGATGATTCTTGCCAGGCGCCTCCAAAAGGCAGATACATTGAAGTACTAAATTGGCTGGGAATGTGACTTTAAATTTTTGAATGGAGCAGTCAAGGTGCTACTTTTCACATAAAAGTGGCACCAAAAAAAACCCCATCACTGCTCAGTCTTATTAAGAAAGAACAACTATTCTAAGAATGGATCTAGTAATCTGCCTGAGATAGAGAGGAACGTGATTTGCAAAAGAGTCGGGGGGGGGGGGGGGGGGGGACTCGTTGCAGAGGCGGAAGGATTTCTTTTTGTTTCTCTCCTGGTGGAGGATGACGTCATTGTGCTGAGTCACGCGGGCGCGCTCCCGCGACTAATTGGCAGCATGTTATGGGGGAGGGGGAAGGGGGGAAAGGTTTAACAGGGATATTTGTTTTAAATGCTGCAAGTTATTAACATATGATGCATGTGCCGACTTAATAACGGGATGCGTTCCACATCTTTGCAGTAGATGTCACGCATTGATTGCATGCACCCTTTTTATATAAATAAATGCCGTTAACAAGTCTTTGCAGCTAAATGAGGCAGATTTTTTTTTTAAATGCTCAGCCATCTATTTTTAAATGCGTTTGATAACGCCGCTCACTCTCACATCATTGCATCTGGACCCGTACAGTTTTGGTGTATAAGACTGCATCAGACTTTATTACCTCTTCCCAAACACTTCGGGCAATGGGGCATGAATTATCAGAGGGTCCACGTGCGCGCGAAACAATGCATTGGATTATCCAGTTGGAATTTAACCAGCTGATTGTAAAAGAAAAGGCCCAACACTTCAGTGCGGCATTGCACAGCAACGGAACACGCTTTCAATCGCCAAACCTTACGCTTTTCTCCATTTAGGAGAACGATAAATAATGTATTGGATAAGATCAGGCTCAGCTGATTTCCCCATCCCCCTCCTATCCAGCCCATAAACGGATTGCAATGCTCAGGCGAAACCTTCCGGGAGGGAGGGAATAATTTGTACATAAATGCAATGGAAACTATGCATGAACGACAGCAGAAAAAAAAATTCTTCATAGAATTTTTGGAAATATTTAGGAAAGTTCCTTAGATTAGTTATGACTTCCATTTAATGCTTAGTATTTAGAAATCATTATGCAATTCTCTTCATTAAGAAAGATGAGTTAAAGATAACGACCAAAAAAAGAGAATACTCCTGCATCCTAAGAATTTTACTGCAATTTTATAGTGAATTGTATATTTGAGTTTATATGTAGTGTCTTATTACGTGAATGAAAGGGCTCAAAGTATTTTATACAATGCTTTTACTCGGGAGTGTAGCAAATCTTTTTACGTGTGTAGAATTTTGTTAGCGTATGGGAAGTTTTTTCTTTAAATTAACAGAAACCTTTGCTCTTTAGCACACTTTCCATCACTAAAAGAATTGAAATATGGTTCCCTATCCAAAAATCAGACTTTCAGTGTTGTAACAGACAGTATACTCCAGTATAACGAAATCTGATTTCCTGGGATGATTTAAGCATCAAGAAACAGAACAGTACATAACATTGGAACACAACCATTCCGTTCTCGTTGACTGGAAACAATGGGGGCCATACACAAGGCAACAAATCTCAGTACTGGCTGGTCAGTATGACTTTTACATGCAAAGGAGAACTTCCATTGTTTCTATGTGAGGGAAGTGCTGTCTGATGTCAAATCTCTTGGTATTTTTTGTTGCTGATGGGTTTAACCAAATTATATTTTGTGCAATATTCTATTAATGTTTCATAATCTTTTTTATCTAGGCTTTCAGAAATAAAAAAAACTTTGTTTTTGTACTTGCCTTTTCTGACAAAGTCCTTCTCCTTTATAATTTTCTTGGCCAGGTAACTTGGTTTGACTTAGCTACGGTCGTCATTCCTTGGTTGCATACAATTTTACAACGCAGTTACCGGCCATTTGACACATCAAGCCTATGCTGGTGTTTATGCTGCACACAAGCCTCCTCCCAACTTACTTCATCCCATCCTATCAACGTATCCTTTCATTCCTTTCTCCCTCATGTACTTCAACAAAAGCAAAAGACTGTGCATATTGGAAATCCGAAATAAAAACAGAAAATGCTGGAAAAACTCAGCAAGTCAGGCAACAACTGTGGCAAGAGAACGCGAGTTAATGTTTGAGGCTAATGAAAGGTCATTAACTGGAAACATTAATTTTGTTTCTCTCACCACAGATGCTGCTGAGTATTTCCAGCATTTTCTGTTTTGATTCCTCATATACTTATCTAGCTTCCCTTAAATGCATCAATGTAATTCACCTTAAGCACTCCATGCATTAGTGAGTTCTGCATTTTTACCATTAGTTGAATTTCCAGAGGGTGTGCCTGTGTGGTATTGGCAACATCCCCAAAATAAAAGAGAGATCTTGCATTTATATAGCAACTTTCTATGTCTTAAGGATGTCAAAGCAAATAATGGATTAGTTTTGAAGTGTAATCACAATTATTATTATTGTACCAAGTTCCGTTGACCCAGCTTTCTGATCTACTTTGCCTCCCGGTTAAACAACCCTCAAATATAAAATTCTCAACATTGTGTTAAAATCCTTCCATGGCCTTATCCCTCCCGATCTCTGTAACCTCCTCCAGCCCGACAACCTACTAAGATCTGTGCATTCCTCCAAACCAGGTCTCTTGTGCATCCCCAGATGCCATTGCTCCTTGTGGCTGCACCTTGGCCCTAAGATCTGGAATTCCCTACCTGAAACTCTCTGTGGGCTAAATTGGATAGCCTCTGAAATTGTGATGCACGATTACTCCACGCCCATTTGAAAGGATGCAGGCAGCCATGCAAACTTCGAGCTGCCTGCTCATTTCCATGATTGTGCCATGCAGCCCAGGTCTGAGCATGCTTCTGAGCTGCTGCGTGCTCAGCAGGGGGCCCAAGTTCATGCGTTTAGTACCACTTAAAGCTAGCCTGCACTACTTAAAGCTAGACCGCACCTCTTAAAGATGAGAATTCTGGCTGCAGCAGTGGCTAAAACCGCATGGAAAAGATTTGAAGACCCGGAGGAAAGAGCGGAAATGGTGCAACAGGCCACAGAGTGTGCCCCCAGGCTTTCGGATGCTGTGCTGGTGTTGTTGATGCAGCAGCTCAACCAGAGGAGAGAGATTCCTTTCCATTAGGGGACCAGCAGGCCCTCCAGACAAGGTCTCAGAAGGCAATGGGAGCAGGTGGCTGTGGCGGTCAATGCCATCTGTCTGGCATTGAGGACCCGGAAGAAGTTTAATGGCCTCACATGCGTGGTCAAGATCAGTGAATGCATCCTTTGCAGTGAGTGCAAATCCTGCACCACTAGCCTCACGCACTGCTCCATTCATCACACCCCCTTCATTTGCCTGCCAACAATCTATAGCAACCACAACTCAAACGTCATATTCATATGCTTCACCTCACCTCACCCTCACACTCTTAGCCCTGTTGTAAGCCACACACTCACATCTCACAGCTGGCACACAGTGCCAGTTATTCAACTGTGACAGGCACATAACCCAAGCATATTACCCCACACTCACTGGCACACTTCCCTCTTTTGCAGAGCAAGGTGGCCCATAATAGACGGCAGCAGCAGTAAACTGACGGGGGCAGGCACATCTGCATGTGCTGATCCCCTCTTGAGGTGACAGCGCTGGAAATAATTGGAGCGGCCATCACTGAGGCCATGGCCAGCGGCGTCACTGAAGGCAACAAGGATGACAGTATGTTCCTGCCTAATGCACCTTTTCAAATCCCACTTCATCCTCATCCTGCAACTTGATATGATGTCCAAGGTGCAGATGGTGTAACTATGCACCTCTTGTTTCTGCCCCCCTTTCCCTCATCCCAACCCTCTCCTTGTGCATTTATGCTTTCAGATACTCAAAAACTGCCACCTGTTAGGCAGTGGTGCCTGAAGCTGAAGACATGAAAGGAGAACAGACTGAAGAGAATTACTTGATCTGACATTGGCAGCCCCCAGCCCAGATACTGGCACTGCACATACTTTAGAGGGTAGAAGGATCGGCACATGGTGAGTCACTGGGCACGTTTGGGCTATAGCTGACAAGATAGTGCCAGCAACACACAAATTCTGCTGCAGAGGACTCAGATGAAGACTTTGGTGGGGCAGCGTATCAAAACAGAAATGTTTGGTGCATTGTCAGATCTGCCAGAGAGCCTGTTATCACTATCAAGCATGGAGGAGTCTGGCTCCAACTTGGCAAAGGGCTTCCCACAGAGCTCAGAGTCCATCCGAGTGGAGCAGCCTCTACCTCTCTTCCTCTCTCTCCTTTAAGGCGTTCTTTAGGACCTACCTCTTTGACCAAAGCTTAGGTCACCTGCCCCAATATCTGTTATGTAGTTTGGTGTCAAATTCGGCAACATTCTTGTGAAGCATGTTGCAACATTTTGCTGTTTTATAAGCACTATTTAAATGCAAGTTGTTATGCAAGCAAATGTGGCAACCACTCTGCACACATGAAGTTCCAGCCTAAAACAAACTAATGAATGACCATATAATATTTTTGATGGTAATCGTTAAGGAAGGATTGTTGGCCAGGACATCAGGGGAAATCCTTGCTGTCCTTCAAATAATGCCACGGGATCTTTTAAATCCACTTGAATAGGCAGATGGTGCCGAAGTTTAAGATCTCATCCAAAAGACAGCACCTCTGACAATGCAGCATTCACTCCCACAATACTGCCTAGCAGTGTCAGTTTGGATTAGGTGCTCAAATTACCAGAGGTTTCCCCTTTCCCAAACAACTTATTGAAGATTGTCGAGGTGTCCTCCTAGCCCAGCAAAACTCGAGAGAAAGCGTGTCATCTAAAATTGAAATTTTAAACTGAGATTTCAATCTACTGTATAAGCATTAATATTGTAGTTTCTGAGCTACCTGGATACTTTTGACTTAAACAAATATTGAACAGCAATTATTTTTCAACAAATGTTACATTAAGGTGTCAGCCGTGGCTCAGCTGGTAGCGCTCTCACCCCAGAAGTTTCTGCGTTCAAGTCCCACTCCAAGGCTTGAGCACATAAATCAAGGCGAACACTCCAGTGTAGCATCAAGGGAGCGCTGCACTGTCGGAGGTGCTGTCTTTCAGATGAGACGTTAAATTGAAGCCCCATCTGCTTGCTTTGGTGGATGTAAAAGATCCTAATGCACTATTTCAAAGAAAAGCAGGGGAGTTATCCCTGGTGCCCTGGCCAATATTTATCCCTCAGTCAACATCACAAAAACAGATTATCTGGTCATTATCATATTGTTGTTTGTGGGCGTTTGCTGTACGCATAATGGCTGCCGAGTTTCCTGCATTACTACCATGATCACGGTTCAAAAAGTACTTCATTGGCTGTAAAGTGCTTTGAGATGTCCGGTGGTTTTGAAAGGCACTACATAAATGAAAGTCTTTCTTTCTTTAATAGTTTATCACGTATTTCATGTGAGATATCATTAATGTTATGGTGCTGAGAGTTGCCCATTTGCTACTGACCCTTGATGTTCATATGCTTTATTGAAACCAATTCTCCATCCAGAAAATTGTAGCAGTAATCCAAAATCCTGGAGGTAGGTGGTGTGCATCTGTAGGACCATTCCTGCCTGTCAAATGTTTGCATTTTACCCAACACTTTTCCCATCATATGACATTGTACAATGCATAACATGTTCTGGATTTTCATTTTTTTCTTACTGCTACCACTCCAGAATGTCAAAATGCATACTTCTTATAATAATGTTTTTCATTCATGTAACTGGCCCAGAATAGTAACAGTTGTTGCGTTTGGATACAGTCGGCGAGGGTGTCTGATGACAAAGGGCAGCGATTGAGTTGGTGAACTGTACACTTTGCCAACTGGTAGCATCAATGTGGTACTGCTTACTGAACTCTTTCACTGTGAAACAGTACACTTTGTGTTTCCTTTTTCATCTTTGGGCTTTCTGCCCTGAAGGGAAATAATTAAAGCTGCAGCCTGGTCCACCCTTTAGATGAAAGAAGGATATAATTTTAACTTGTCATATTACAAGATATGTCCTTTGATTTGGTAGCTTTTTAATCTTGTCAACTAATCCACCACTGACAACTAAAAACAAGTAATTTAACTTTATAAGGCATTTTCTTACAACAAGTCATCATAAAAAAACAGTGAAATATTACTTTAATGTTGCTTTAAGATGCATGTCTAAGCCAGTTTATTTAATTTTTCGCTACCTCCGTATCACACGTTGTGGTGCCAGCGACCACATGAACAAAACGTTAGTAAATCTGTATAACAGTGGTGAAATAGAGAGGGGAAAAACATTTTATCCATTACAGTAATAGTGTCAGAAACATCCAGCAAATTAGTCCAACTATTCATAGTTATGAAGGGGCAATATTTAAAAAATCACTTTTAGATTTGTGTTGATTAGTTACGTCAGTCTCCCCCCAATCTCAGCTCCTTTGTGCCTTCACCTCCCTAATTCTTTGCCCCTCTACTATCTCTGCTTGTTTATGATGCTCCTTAAAACCTACCTCTCTGACCTGTCACCTGTCCTAATATCTCCTTATGTGACTCGGTGTCAAATTTTGTTTGCTAATCGCTCCCTTGATGCACCTTGGGTCATTTTACTACATTAATGGTGCTATATAATCTAAGTTGTTGTTTTTGACAATTTTACTTTCAAAGAAAAATATCATTGTGTTGCACTGCTAAGTGCACCCAGGAAATCACCATTTCTTCACTGTTGCTGAAGTCCAATGAGAGAAATTCTTCACAGATGACACATGTAGACATTGATAGGTACCAGCTAAAATTCCTTGCAGATACAGAGAAGCAATATTTAGTGTAGTCAAAATTAGGAGAATACTCCACTGAGAAAAATGCGTTGCATTGAACTTTGAAATGTGAATCACAGTATTTACAGCAAAGGTTAGAAAAAAAGACACCATTTACATTGGAAGTAACTATGCCACTAAATCATCTATGAACTAAATTATCCCAAAAAGGTGGGATTCCCTTAATGATTCAATGAATAAATGTACCATCTGGTGTGATACTGATATTCACAGACCATGAAGATCTTAGGTTCAATCCCTAAGCTGTGCTTAACAGGCTGAATTTTCAGGTCTCACTGGGGGCAGGAACAGAGGCAGACAAGGGTTGAAAATACCAGTACTGACCGGCATGCCAGTTTCCTGACACCATTCCCAGCACCAACGAGTTTCACCAGGGAAAGGGAGGGCGGCTCCAAGATCATGCCCCATCCATTAACAACAGCAATTAAAATTGTTAAAGAGCTCAATGACAAATCATTAAGGGGCATGTTCTGATTTTGATGAGGGCACACTGGTTGTATGCGCTGCCTGGGGCAGACCAGGTGATGGAGGTAGACACACAGTGGTGGGCCAGTAATGACCGCCCCAGGGAATTAGGTGAGCCCCATGGAAAGGGTGACTGGTGCAGAGGGGGCCTCAGTTATTGGGACGCAGGTACTATCGGGTCAGCGCAGGTTGCGGGGAGAGTGGTCAGTAAGCGCTCGGACAGTACAGGGGGTCATCACCCTGCTGGTATTGGGAGTCCATAAGAGGAGGGGGAAGGGCTGCCAAACACAATTGCGGGGGGGTGGGTGGGGAGGCACCTGTGCACAAGGAAGGCAGCTGACAATGGGAGCACAACTCTCAGATTTTGGGTCCAGGGACAATGAGGGCACACGGGTTGTATGCGCTGCCTGGGGCAGACCAGGTGATGGAGGTAGACACACAGTGGTGGGCCAGACACTCTCCGCGGGAAGTGCGGAGCACCAGGCATCAGGAAGGCAAAGGAGAGGGACGAGGGGCAGGAAGGACATGGAGATCATACCCTCAGCATAGGATCTACTGACGAAAAAGGAGCTAATCTGAGATGACCGAGAACCAGTGCCGCAGGAGACTGTGACTCTCCAGACAGATGGTCACAGAGATATCTGCACTTGTCACCAAAGCCCTCACACCTGACAGCACTGGTCACCATGCCCTGCTATTAGCTGTCAAAGTCACTGTGGCCTTGAATATCTTCACTTCTGGCTCCTTCCAAGAATCAGCTGCAGACCCTGGTGGCATCTCACAAGCTGCTGCACACCACAACATCTCACAGGTCACTGATGCCCTATTTGTGAGAGCTGGATAGTACATTCAATTCCAGACTGACGTGACCTCGCAGGCACAGAGGGCTGGGGGTTTCAGCACCATCGCTGGATTCCCCCAAGTGCAAGGCATTATCAATTTCACCCATGTGGCCATCAAGGCGTCTGGTGACCAGCCAGTGAGATCCATCAACAGGAAGGGTTTCCACTCCCTCAATGTTCATCTGGTCTGTGACCACAACAGGAGCTTCCTCCATTTGTGTGTTCACTTACCTGGCAGCTGCCATGACTCCTTTCCTCCACCATTCCAGGCTGCCGCAGCTCTTCACTCCATCACCCCGATCTCTGCGGGTGGATTCTAGGGAACAAGGGATATTCCTTGAAGAGATGGCCACTTACTGAGAGTCTGAGACAGAGGCGCTACAACCAAAGCCATCTGCTCACTAGGACAACCATTGACCAGGACATTGGGTTTCTGAAGATGCGGTTCCAGTGCCTGGACCAGTTGGGTGGTGCCCTGCAGCACACAGCTGCAAGGAACTCTCTCATTGTGATGGTCTGCTGCGCTCTCCATAGCATGACCCTCCAGAGAGGTGTGGACCTTGAAGAGGGTGAGGCCCTGGAAGGACACAGCTCTTCAGAGGAAGAGGAGGGGCAGGACGTGGAAGAGGATCCTCTCTGGCCATAGGAGAGGTACCAGAGGATTGGAGGACAGCAAATGTGGTACCATTATTCAAGAAGGATAGCAGGGATAAACCAGGTAATTACAGGTCAGTGAGTCTAACATCAGTGGTAGGGAAATTATTGGAAAAACTTCTGAGAGACAGGATTAATCTCCACTTGGAGAGGCAGGGATTAATCAGGGATAGTCAACATGGCTTTGTCAGGGGGAGATCGTGTCCAACAAATTTGATTGAATTTTTCGAGGTGGTAACTAGATGTGTAGATGAGGGTAAAGCAGTTGGTGTAATCTACATGGACTTCAGTAAGGCTTTTGATAAGGTCCCGCATGGGAGATTGGTTAAGAAAGTAGAAGCCCATGGGATCCAGGGTAATTTAGGAAATTGGATTCAAGATTGGCTTAGTGGAAGGAGGCAGAGGGTGATGGTTGAGGGTTGTTTTTGTGAATGGAGGCCTGTGACCAGTGGGGTACCACAGGGAATGGTGCTGGGACCCTTACTGTTTGTAGTGTACATTAATGTTTTAGATGTGCATATAGGAGGTATGATCAGTAAGTTCGCAAACGACACGAAAATTGGTGGTGTCGTAAATAGTGAGGAGGAAAGCCTTAGACTACAGGATGATATAGATGGGCTGGCGGAGCAATGGCAAATGGAGTTTAATCCTGAGAAGTTTGAGGTGATGCACTTCGGGAGGTCTAACAAGGCAATAGAATATACAATGGATGGTAGGACCCTAGGGAGTACAGAGGGTCAGAGGGACCTTGGGTGCTTGTCCATAGATCACTGAAGGCAGCAGCACAGGTATATAAGGTGGTTAGGAAGGCATACGGGATACTTGCCTTTATTAGCCGAGGCATAGAATATAAGAGCAGGGAGGTTATGATGGAGCTGTATAAAACGCTGGTTCGGCCACAGCTGGAGTACTGTGTATAGTTCTTGTCACCACACTGTAGGAAGGATGTGATTGCAATGGTGAGGGTGCAGAGGAAATTCACCAGGATGTTGCCTGGGCTGGAGCATTTCAGTTATGAAGACAGACTGGATAGGCTGGGGTTGTTTTCCTTGGAGTGGCGAAGGCTGAGGGGGGGACCTGATTGAGGTATACAAGATTATGAGGGGCATTGATAGGATAGATAGAAAGAAACTTTTTCCCTTAGCGGCGGTGTCAATAACTAGGGGACATAGATTTAAGGTAAGGGGCAGAAGGTTTAGAGGGAGTTGAGGAGAAATTTTTTCACCCAGAGGGTGATTGAAATCTGGAATACGCTGCCTGAAGAGGTGGTAGGGGCAGGAACACTCACGACATTCAAGAAGTATTTAGATGAACACTTGAAACGCCATAGCATAGAAGGCTACGGGCCAAGTGCGGGGAAATGGGATTCGTTAGGATGGGTGCTTGATGATCAGTGCAGGCGCGTTGGGCTGATGGGTCTGTTTCTGTTCTGTAAACCTCAATGACTCTATGTCTCTATGACTCTAGAAGGAGGCAGAAGGGAACGAGGTGGCTGGGCCCACTGCGGGGCTCAAGGCTGTCGTCAGGATGCCATTAACGTCAGGGATCATCTGATTCAGCCTGATTTCGACGGAGCGCCTCTGACACAGGTGCAACAGAATGATTTGGAGTTCACTCTGAGCTGCTGCGCTAACACTTTCATTGTTTCTTTGTTCTTTGTTCTTTGAAGTTGCAGTCTGGAACATGTAACCTCTTACATGAAGGATGCGCATCTGCCCAGAGGTTTCACCATCAATGTAGGTGGACCCTTGCTCACCTTCACCACTTTCCCTCTCCAACATTAATAAAAAGAAGCTCACACCTCTGGCTAAATAGTGCTCATAAAGGCAAACAGTGCACAGTTACAGATAGAAGGCACTCCAGTGACCTACTCAGTTCTCTGCCCGATGCAGTGGCCTCCGCTTTCAACCACTTCTTCACTGTGCTCCCTTTGTGGCCTCAGAGGAGGTGCAAGCAGCCTGCTCACTTGTCTCTGCTTGCGGCTGAGATGCACGTGGCGGCCATTCTCGTTGTGGAAGTGCCAGTGGGGGCACCTCCAGAGGTTGCTGCACTGGCATCAATGCAGGGGCAGGCTCCGTCACTGGGTCCTGCTGCACCGATGCTCCCTCTGTCAAGGGGGTAAGCAGGCTGATGATGACGATAATGGTGCCCTGTGTGGGGTGGCACCCTCATCCACTTCAATAACACCCTCAGATTTTGACTGGTGCTAGATGGCTGGAGGGGACCACCAGCTGAGGTGCAACTGACATCCTCCCTAGACATCCCTGCACCATCAATGCCACTGACTGGTCAAGGCTACAAGGTGTGGCATGCGTCCTGTGTACGTCAGTCCGCAGTTCCTGCATGCACTCCGAGTGCTGCCGCATATGGCTCTCCATGAGGTTGGCCATTCTGTCAATGAAGGAGCTCATGTTCTCAAAGCCCTGAGACATGGTGCCACACATGAGCTGGATGGCCTCCTCCATTCTCAGCCCATGTCCGTGCACTGCCTCAGGGAACTCCGACATGTGTGAACACATCTACTGCTGCTGGTCTAGGTGGAGCTTCCTTTCCTGTGATTCCTGAATCCCTGGATCTGTGCCCAGCTAACCAGGGCCGTGTCTGTGCTCCTTCCTGCGAGGGGGATTGGCCACAGCTGCCTGTGCCCCAGCACCTCTAATGCTGTGCTCATCGCCTAGTGCCACCCTATCCAACTGCATACGAGGACCCACCGAGTTGACTGTATCTGTGCCGGTAGAGGGTACGCTTGTAAAGTGTGACGGTGCTTCTTCTGAGTTCTGCTGCTTCTGCGCTTGATGATGGTGCGGGAGTTGACCTAATTGCCTCAATGTCTGCATCTGTGGGAGACACAAGAAGAGATTGTGAGAACTAGCTTTGGAGAGCAGAAGCCTCGGCATTGCTGAGGCTTCCCAATGCAGCACAATCTTCGGTGTGCTATCGGACAGGGTGCAGTGTATTGCACCACCTTAATGAACGCATTGAAATCTAATCAACATCTCCACCACAGATACCCATTTTGCCTTGCCTGACTTCCTCATGGTCCGTGACCCTGGCGATGTCCATTCGTTCCTCCTCCAAGGTGGTGATCAGGTCCAGGTTTGGAACCCTTCCTCCCGTCTGGACCCTCTTCTGGGCATTATGAGCCCACTTCTCCTGCAAGGATAAACGAGAGAGAGATAAGGCAATGTTGGCCTCTATGGTCAGTGCCAGTTGCTCCTATTCATTAGAAGTTGCATGCTTCAGCACTGGCAGGTCCTCAGCAGCACTATTCCTCTGAGCCATTCTGAGGGGTCAGTAAGTGCCCATGGCACACACTCCTCCCATGTTCAGGAGCAGAATACGCTCTGAGGCCCCTCAGCTGGTGTATCTGCTGGAAGCTGAATACACAGAGGCCTGACCTGAGGGTTCAGCGTTGCACTCACCTTCCCAGAGCAAATCAGGTCATTGAATCTCTTCCTACACTGAACCCAGTTTCTGGGCATAACAGTCCGTCCAATCACAGTGTCAGCTATCTCCATCCAGGCCTGCTTAGTTTGGGTGGGTGGCCTCCTCGTGCCACCCTCCGGGAAGAGGACCTCCCTCCTTTCCCTCACGACCTTGAGGAAGACCTCCAGGCTCGCATCCATGAATTGATGGTCTGCCCTGCCCAGGGTTCCAGGCCTCTGCCTTAGACATCTTTCAAACAGAAGGTAAAGTAATGAAATGGCAGTCAAAGTAATGGCTGCCATGATCTGCTTAAATTGGGCTTGCACATGCACAGTGCCTCCTCCGTTGCCACCCCCCCCCCCAACCCCCGCACGACTGCTAATTGGCCGCCAAACCTGTCTCCAAGCCAATTAAGGGTACGCCCCTGTGAAGATCGGGGCAGGTGACTGCTTCGCCATTGTGGTGTGTTCAGGTCCCAAAAACAGTCCCGACGTCTGTTGCCCCAGAAGGAAAATCTTGCCCAACATATCTAAAGTAGGATGGAAGTGGTGTGGCTTTTAGCCTCCTTCTGCTTCTTCTTGGCCCAGGAAGGGGGGAAATTAGAGAGGGTCCCTTCTCCTGATTATTATCCTTCTGCTTGGATGCTTCAGAGATATGACAGAATCACAGAATTGTTACAGCGCAGAAGGAAGCCATTCGGCCCATTGTGGCTGCACTAGCTCTCCGAATGAGCAATTCACCTAATGCCATTCCCTGGCCTTCTCCCTGTAACCCTGCACATTCTTTCTTTCAAGAGAACAGTCTAATTCCTTTTTGAATGCCTTGATTAAACCTGCCTCCACACACACTCAGGCAGTGCAATCCAGACCATAACAGCTTGCTGCGTGAAAAAGATTTTCCTCATGTCACTTTTGCTTCTTTTGCCAGTTACTTTAAATCTGTGCCCTCTCGTTCTTGATCCTTTCATGAGTGGGAACAGTTTTTCCCTATCTATTCTGTCCAGAACCCTCATGATTTTGAATACCTCTATCTAACCTCCTCTCAGCCTTCTCTTCTCCAAGGAAAACAGTCCCAACTTCTATCACAGTGTCTATTTTCCTAACTGAATCTTGTGACTATTTTCTGCACTCTCTCCAATGCTTTCAGGATTCTGCTTTATTACAACGCTCTGTCCCTTCGTTTAGGTTGTTTAGGCTCACACTTGAATAATCTAGGCAATAACCTGGAGGACTGCCATATCTCCAGCCTGGATTAGCACAGGGGAGAAGAGGAAAAGAAATGGGGCAAAAAGATTGCCAGCTGTTAGATAACATGTGTCTTTGCCGGGACTGGAAAAATGCAGCTGTGAGGAAAGATTGGATAGGCTGGGATTGTTCTCCTTGGAACAGAGAAGGCTGAGGGGAGATTTGATTGAAATGTACAAAATTGTGAGGGGCCTGGAGAGAGTGGATGTGAAGGGCCTATTTACCTTAGCAGAGAGATCGGTGACTAGGGGGCATAGATTTGATTTGATAGGTTGAAAAATTAGAGGGGAGATGAGGAAAAAACTTTTCACCTAGAGATGGGGGTCTGGAACTCACTACCTGAAAGGGTAGTAGAGGCAGAAACTCTCAACTCATTTAAATGGTGTCTGGATATGCATCACATGAGCCATTTTCCGCTTCATCTGGGGATCTAAAATGGACCGGGTCCGGAGGGACACGATGTTCAAATCTCTGGACAAGGGCGGGAAAAATGTACCCAACGTGGCCCTCATCCTGATGACCACCTTCGTGTGGGGCTGCATCAAGTTGTGTGTAGATCTCCAGTATGCAAACTCCAAGTGTCACTACGTGCTGAAGTTCTATCTGTTGCGAAGGATGGGCCTGGTCACATTGCCGCGGAACGCTCCGTGCAGTTGGGCGGTGCCGTACCACCTATCCTTCGTGGAGCAGTTTCTGCGGGAAAACACCTTTGACCACCGGTCCATCAGGCAGTGGTCTGCACGGAATGTCCTCAAGGCCCTACGGGAAAAGGAAACGGTGGATCCTGTCGGATGGTTCCCCGAGCAGACCGTCAAAGTCATTTGGCGGAATGCCTCATCACCAGAACTTTCAAACAAGCACCAAGACGTAGCTTGGCTGGTGGTGAGAAGGGCCCTCCCCGTCAGATCCTTCATGCACACCCGAAGTCTCGCCCCCTCCGCACAGGGCCCCCGCGTTGGCTGTGGTGGGGAAGAGACGGTCGCACACCTCCTCCTGGAATGTGCCTTTGCAAAGCAGGTGTGGAAAGAGATGCAGTGGTTTTTGTCAAGGTTCATCCCAAGCAGCTCTGTAACACAGGAGTCTGTGCTCTACGGGCTGTTCCCAGGGACGCACACCGAGACAAACATCAACTGCTGCTGGAGGACTATCAATTCGGTGAAAGACGCCCTTTGGTCTGCCCGTAACTTGCTGGTCTTCCAGCGCAACGAGTTGTCCACCACCGAATGTTGCAGACTGGCACATTCCAAGGTCCAGGACTACGTGCTGAGGGACGCACTAAAGCTTGGGGCAGCCGCAGCAAAGGCTCAATGGGGAAAGACCACAGTGTAAGGTTCCCCCACCAAGCTGGACTGAGGGGCTGGATCAATGGGAAACCACTCGAACTGTATTGTTAATATTCTGAATTGCTGTAAATGTAAAACTGTAATTGACATGACAATTGTGAAACGGAAGGGTTGGGAAGAAACTCATGACAGCATTGAAGGAAACTGATCTCCTTTGCAATGTTTGTATTTTTTGGTGCTGTTTGGAAACTGTTTGGCAATGTAATTTTTACAGATTTTTATGAATAAAGTATATTTTGGAAATTAAAAAAAAATGTGCCGTAACCTGCAGGGCTACTGACCAAATGCTGGAAGGTGGGAATTGACTCGGTGGCTCATTTTTTCGGTCGGCGCAGACATGATGGGCCAAGTGGACTCTTTCTGCGCCGTAAACTTTCTATGATTCTATTCTATTCTAAAGGCTCTAAATTTCAAATTGTAACGGTCAGATTCAGTCTAAAACATAATTGCTCCTTGGATATAAAGAGTTAGCTCTCTGCATTAACAAAAGGAAATCAATATTTGTATTCACATAGGACTTTGTCACATTAAACCATCTCAAAGTGCTTCACACAATCATTTTTATTAAATGCAGTGATTATTGTTATCTGGCAACACAGCCAATTCTACACCAACAACAGCCCACAAACAACCATGGAGAACCAGTTAATCTTTTTGTTGTTGTTGTTGGTGCAATTGGTTGAGGGCCAGGACTGCTTTTCTTCAAATAATACATAGCAATTCCTCAGTCGTGTGCTGGAATCAGAGCCCTAGATTATGCAGAGAAGCCTCAGGGTTAAAGTTTAACCCACGATTTTCAGACTCAGAGGGGAGAGTCCTACCAATTCAGACAAGCTATGATGCAATACCCTTTCCTGCAAACTTCAGCAAAGTTTTACAACCTGAATGCAGCTAATATCAGCTGGTCTGTAAGATTGTCCCAAGGTCTGTGCTCAGGAAGAAGATAAGAATTTTGTTAAGAACCAGAAAAGGCTATTATAATTAGAGCCAGCCCACGTGTCCCTCTCTGACTAATCCCAATTCTTTAAGTTATCACCTTATCTTTCAACCATCCACCCTCCAGAAAATATCAAGTTGCCTTTTGAATCTATTACAGTGTCAGCTGTGGCTCAGTCGGTTGCACTTTCATCTCTGAGTCAGAAGATTGTGGCTTCAACTCCCAGTCCAGAGACTTGAGCACAAAAATCTAGGCTGGCATTTCAGTGCTGGATTGTGGGAGTGCTGCACTGTTGCAGGTGCTGCCTTTCGGATGAAATGTTAAACTGATGCCCTGTCTGCCCTCTCAGGTGGATGTAAAAGACCCCATGGCACTATTTTGAAGAAGAGCATGGGAGTTATCCCTGGTGTCTTACTAAATGTTTATCCCTCAATCAACATCAAGGGAAACAATCTAGTCATTATCACATTGTGGGAGCTTTCCGTGTCCAAGTTGGCTGCCACATTTCCGACAAAAGTGACTCTTTCTTCTTTTTTTCTTTTGGGCCTCCTTATCTCGAGAGACAATGGATACGCGCCTGGAGGTGGTCAGTGGCTTGTGAAGCAGCGCCTGGAGTGGCTATAAAGGCCAATTCTGGAGTGACAGGCTCTTCCACAGGTGCTGCAGAGAAATTTGTTTGTCGGGGCTGTTGCACAGTTGGCTCTCCCCTTGCGCCTCTGTCTTTTTTCCTGCCAACTACTAAGTCTCTTCGACTCGCCACAATTTAGCCCTGTCTTTATGGCTGCCCGCCAGCTCTGGCGAATGCTGGAAACTGACTCCCACGACTTGTGATCAATGTCACACGATTTCATGTCGCGTTTGCACTTCAATAAAGTACTTATGACCTGAGGTCATGAAAGACATTATATAAATGCAAGTGTTTTGTCTTTTTTCTTTGTTTATACTGCTCACTTCAATGGCAACATTTCAAAATGTGCTTCACAGGTAATTCTTTATGTCTGACAAACATTTGTGATTTAGAATCATAGATTCCACAGCATTAGGACATATAGGCCTCTTGGAGAATTGACATATTACCCACTAGGACACCTGCTGCTGCCTCAACAAAGCCAACAGCTTCACTGAACTCCAGAATAATCTGGCTACCAATACCTCTGAGCAGTCAGAGAAGAATGGCAGGTGGCATATGAATGCAATAAGAAGAATGACAATAAAGTTAATCAGTTCACAGAGCAGCACCAAGTCAACTTGCCCAACGTAAAGCAAGAATGTAATTTCACCATGCAACAGGTTGAATCCAGCTACAAAAACATTTTTAAACCTTCAGAGCACTCCTTGTAGGAATATATGGGCTGGGGTGTGGTTTGGAGATGCACCTCTTAATTGCCTGTACCTGATATGATGTCCCTTCATGATTTCCTAGTGCAAACAAGTAACCATAGATCCAGAGACATTTATAGTGCAGAAGGAGGCCATTGAGCCTATTATGTCTGTACTGGTTCTTTGCTGAAGGAATTTTAAGCTAATTTTACGACTCTACTCTCTCCCCATGTCTTCCTCTGCTTCAAATGTTTAGCTATTCTCTCCTTACAATGGGAATTAAAATTATACATTGGACAGATAATCAACTTTGCAGATTGTCGCTGAGGTGGTGAAGGCAAGAATTTACTCCAAATTATCTGCAATTCAAGATCTTTCTGCTCCTCCAATCTTGTTAAGATCTGCCATTTAGGGTGTATTTACTTTCACTCTTCTTTCATCCAAGTTGTGCTACTTTACATTTCTTTTCACTGAACTGCATTTGTCAGTTAGTCTGAGAACCTGATCAATGATGACCCCGGGATGTTGATCGTGGGGGATTCAACAATGGTAATGCAATTGAACGTCAAGGGGAAATGGTTAGATTCTCTCTTGTTTGGGATGGTCATTATCTGGCACTTGTGTGGCGCGAATGTTACTTGCCACTTATCAGCCTATACCGTCCTATAATCTTCCTCATAGGTTGCCATGCCCAGAGAGTAGTTAGAATGTGGATCTCACTACCACAATTAGTAATTTTTTTTATTCATTCGGGGGATGTGGGCTTCACTGACTAGGCCAGCATTTATTGCCCATCCCTAATTGCCCTTGAGAAGGTGGTTGTGAGCTGCCTTCTTGAACTGCTACAGTCCATGTGGGGTAGGTACACCAACAATGCTGTTAAGAAGGGAGTTCCAGGATTTTGACACAGCAACAGTGAAGGAACGGCAATATAGTTCCAAGTCAGGATGGTGTATGGCTTGGAGGGGAACTTGCAGTTGGTGGTGTTCCCATGCATCTGCTGCCCTTTATCCTTCTAGGTGGTAGTAGTCATGGGTCTGGAAGATGTTATCGAAGGAACCTTGGTGAGTTGCTGCAGTGCATCTTGTATGTGGTACACACTGCTGCCACTGTGCGTCGGTGGTGGAGGGAGTGAAAGTTGAATGTGGTGGATGGGGTGACAGGCAAGCGGGGTGACTTGTCCTGGTTAGCGTCGAGCTTCTTGAGTGTTGTTGGAGCTGCACTCATCCAGGCAAGTGCAGAGTATTCCATCACACTCCTGAATTGTGCCTTGCAGATTGTGGACAGGCATTAGGGAGTCAGGAGGTGAGTTACTCGCCACAGAATTCCCGGCCTCTGCCTGCTCTTGTAGCCACAGCATTTGTGTGGCTGGTCCTGTTCAGTTTCTGGTCAATAGTGACTTTCAGGATGTTGGTAGTGGCAGATTCAATAATGGTAATGCCATTGAACATTAAGGGGAGATGGTTAGATTCTTTCTTGTTTGAGATTGTCATTGCCTGGCACTTGTGTGGCGCAAATGTTGCTTGCCACTTATCAGCCCAAGCCTGGACGTTGTCCAGGTCTTGCTGCATATTGACATGGCTGTTTCAGTATCTGAGGAGTCGTGAATGGTGCTGAACATTGTGCAATCATCTGCGAACATCCCCACATCTGACCTTATGATGGAGCGAAGGTATTGATAAAGCAGCTGAAGATGGTTGGGCCTGGGACACTACCCTGAGGAACTCCTGCAGTGATGCTTTGGAGCTGAGATAATTGACCAACAACCACAACCATTTTTCTTTGTGCTAGGTATGACTCCAACCAATGGGCGGTACAGTGGCGCACTGGTTAGCAGCGCAGCCTCACAGCTCCAGGGACCCGGGTTCGATTCTGGGTACTGCCTGTGCGGAGTTTGCAAGTTCTCCCTGTGTCTGTGTGGGTTTTCACCGGGTGCTCTGGTTTCCTCCCACACCCAAAAGACTTGCAGGTGATAGGTAAATTGGCTGTTGTAAATTGCCCCTAGTATAGGTAGGTGATAGGGAATATGGGATTACTGTAGGGTTAGTATAAATGGGTGGTTGTTGGTTGACACAGACTCGGTGGGCCGAAGGGCCTGTTTCAGTGCTGTATCAATAAATTAAAAAAATAAATGGAGAGTTTCCCCCCTGATTCCCATTGACTCCAGTTTTGCTAGGGTTCCTGATGCCATACTCGGTCAAATGCTGCCTTGATATCAAGGGCAGTCGCTCTCACCTCACCTCTGGAGTTCAGCTCTTTTGTCTATGTTTGGACAAAGGCTGCAATGAGGCCAGGGGCTGAGTGCCCCTGGTGGAACCCAAACTGAGCATCAGTGAACAGGTTATTGCTGAGCAACTGCCGTTTGATAGCACTGTCGACGGCAACTTGCATCATTTTGCTGATGATCGGGAGTAGACCGATAGGGTGGTAATTGGCTGGGTTGGATTTGTCCTGCTTTTTGTAGACAGGACAAATCTGGGCAATTTTCCACATTGCCGGATAGATTCCAGTGTTGTCGCTGTACTCGAACAGCTAGGCTCGGGTCATGGCTAGTTCTGGAGCACAAGTCTTCAGTACTATTGCCAGAATGTTGTCAGGGCCCATAGCCAGTGAATGAGATTGGCACCTGTGATGCTAGGTAAAAGCCGGCTACTCGACCCAAACCCGATGGGACCCGACGACATGTGTCAGGTTCGGGTTGGGTCGCACTTCCGGGTCCGGCATTCGGGCTTGGGTCGGGTTGGGCCAGGTCAGACATGGTCTATCACAACCTCAGGTAAGTGGCTCCACTGTTAATGCAATTTCTGGACTCAAAAGGTGGTTTTGTTACAGTTACTTTAAGCTTGTGCAGATCAGCAACAAAGTGAAAAACGGAAGGTAGGTTAACTGATGGTCAGATCGGGTCGGGTTGGGCGCGGGAAAAAATGGAAGGACTCGGGCCGGGTCTAGCTCGGGGTAGGATGTGGTTCTGTCGGGCTCAGGTCGGGTTTCGTTTGCAGACCTGAGCCGGCCTTTAATGCTCGGGACCTCAGGAGGAAGTCGAGATGAATCATCCACTCGGCACGTCTGGCTGAAGATGGATGCAAATGCTTCAGTTTTGTCTTTTGCATGGATGTGCTGGGCTCCCCCACCGTTGAGGATGTGGATATTTGTGGAGCCTCCGTCTCCTGTTAGTTGTTTAATTGGCCACCAACATTCACAACTGGATATAGCAGGACTGCAGAGTTTGGATCTGATCCGTTGGTTGTGGGATCACTTAGCCCTGTCTATTGCATGCTGCTTCCGCCTGTTTAGCATGCAAGTTGTTCTGTGCTGTAGCTTCACCAGGCTGACACCTCATTTTTATGTATGCCTAGTGCTGCTCCTGGCAAGCCATGCTGGTCCTGGCAAGCCCTCCTGCACTGTTCATTGAACCAGGGTTGGCCCCCCGGCTTGACGGTAATAGTAGAGTAGGTGATGTGCTGGGTCATGAGGTTATAGATTGTGGTTGAATACAATTTTGCTGCTGCTGATGGCCCACAGCGTCTCATGGATGCCCAGTTTTGAGTTGCTAGATCTATTCGATATCTATTCCACTTAGCACAGTGGTAGTGCTACACAACAAGATAGTTGGTACCCTCAGTGTGAAGATGAGACGTCGTCTCCACAAGGACTGTGCGGTGGTCACTCCTACCAATACTGTCATGGACAGATGCATCTGCGACAGATAGATTGGTGAGGACAAGGTCAAGTATGTTTTTCGCTCTTGTTGGTTCCCTCACCACCTGCCACAGACCCAGTCTAGTAGCTCTGTCCTTTAGGACTCGACCAGCTCAGTCACTGGTGGTGCTACCAAGCCACTTTTGGTGATGGACATTGAAGTCATTTGCGTAGTGCCCTTGCTACCATCAGTGCTTCTTCCAATTGGTATTCAACATGGAGAAGCACGGATTCATCGGCTGGTGGAGGGTGGGGGTGGGTGGGCAGTAGGTGGTAATCAGCAGGAGGTTTCCTTGCCATGTTTGACCTGACGCCATGAGACTTCATGGGGTCTGGAGTCAATGTTGAGGATTCCCAGGGCAACTCCTTCCTGACTGTATACCACTGTGCCGCCACCTCAGGGATAGTGATGGTGGTGTCTGGAAGGTATGATTCCATGGGTATGACTATGTCAGGGTGTTGCTTGACTAGTCTGTGGGACGGCTCTCCCAATTTTGGCACAAGCTCCCAGATGTTAGGGCAATTTTGCAGGGTCGACAGGGCTGGGTTTGCCATTGTTGTTTCCTGTGCCTAGGTCGATGGCAGGTGATCTGTCCGGTTTCATTCCTTTTCTTAGACTTTGTAGCAGTTTGATACAACTGAGTGGCTTGCTAGACCATTTAAGAATCAACCACATTGCTGTGGGTCTGGAGTCACATGTAGGCCAGACCAGGTAAGGACAGCAGATTTCCTTCCCTAATGGGCATTAGTGAAAGAGATGGATTTTTACAACAATCAACAATGGTTTCATGGTCACCACTGGACTAGCTTTTTTAATTCCAGATTTATTAATTGAATTCAAATTGCACCATCAAACCCATGTCCCCAGGGTATTAGCCTGGGGGTCTGGGTTATTAGTCTAGTGATATTATTGCTACACCACCTTCTCTTGAGGCAAATAGTGCAGATTTGTAATGTAGATAAAGGAATAGAAGGATATACTGATGGGATGAGATGAAGTAAGGTGTAGGAGGTTCATGTGAAACAAAACACCAGCAAAGAGCAGTTGGGCCAAAATGCCTGTTGCTGTTCTGTATATTCTAGGTCATTCTTTGTGATTTACTATTATAAGAAACTTCAGTATTATTCATCTTGGCTTGCGTCCAAATCATTTATGTAAATGAAAAGAAGTGATTCAGCATCCTGCCAATTCCAAACACAATCCATACTTGCTCTCTCTTGATTAGCCATACCTCAAATCATTCAACTACATTCCCTTTAATACCACCTGTCTTAATTCTCAAAACAAGTTACTTTTGTGGCACCTTTTCAAACAGCTTCTGAAAATTCACATATTCAAAATACATCACATTCTCTCTGATCTCCTGAAGAAATTAATCAAGAATAACACCCTTTACAAATCTCCACTGACTATGATTTTATTAATTTTTGGGATGTGAGCACACTGGCAAGGCCAGCATTTATTGCCCTTGAGCAGGTGGTGATGAGCCACCTGCAACCGAGTGGTTTGCTAGGCCATTTCAGAGGACAGGTGAGAGTCAACCACAATGCTGGTCTGGAGTTACATGTAGACCAGACTGGGTAAGGACAGCAGATTTCCTCTCCCAAAGAACATTATTGAGCCAAATAGGTTTCCATGAAAATCTGGTAGTTTCTAATCACTATTAATGAGACTATAATTTTATTCATTAATTGAATTTAAGTTTTTCCAGTAGCCATGGTGGGTTTTGAACTTATCTCTTCAGAATATCAGTCAGTGTTTTTGGATTATTAGTCTAGTAACATTAGCACTGTGCTACCATTCCCCCATTGCTGATTAGTCCATTTTATGCAGTGAGTAGTTGTGATCTAGAAAACACTGCCTGAAAGGTGATGGAAGCAGGTAAAATAGTAATTTTCAAAAAGGAATTGGATATATACTTGAAAAGGAAAACCTCCTCTCTTAATTCCTTCTCTGTCTCTTCCAGAAAAAGTTATAACCAGGAATATTTAGGTCCTAGTTTCACCTCAGCTGAAGCCATGTTTCTGTCCAGACAACAATTTTAGGGCTTTGCATTCTGATTAGTGCTTCTAGTTTCCTGGCTTTACTTTTAGTACTTTGCATATTTGCATGGGGTAAACACTGTGGCCTAGAAATTGGGTCATGCAGCACCCATTATGCAGGCACTATGTGTTCCCCACACTAACCCCAAAATGTTGGGCAGCAAGCCACACCTGAAGCAGGCATTAAGTTTTTTTTAAAAATGCAAGTAAGGGGCCTAATCCCTGCTTCATTTTACCGCTGCAACATTGGTTTGCCCTGAGGCAGCATCACTCAAGAAAACCAACCCTAAACATTGCCTGGAAAGATAGGTAAGTTGCATAACTTTAATGCACCATTTTGATTGCTGCTGCTCTCAGTCCCCATGGCCCTGAGATCCCTGATCCCCTGGCCTCCCATCACTCCCCTTCCTGGCTATCAATCACCACGCCCTGCCCCCACCAACTGGAGTACAGTACAGAAGTAGTACTTACCACAAGTAACTAGTTTTCAGATATGTTATGGTACGCATTTGCCTTTCTTGTAAGCAGATAAATGAAAATGTCACTTGGGCTGCATTGATTTGACGAACCTTTAACTACTTATGTATGTATGCAATGTAAAACAGCTGCATTGTAACATAACTAAAGTACTTAGGCACAAATGCAAGAATACGTTACACTTGCGCACACTAGCTGGGAAATTAGACCATATTCTAATATAAAAGCAAAATACTGCAGATGCTGGAAATCTGAAATAAAAACAAGAAATGCTGGAAATACTCAGCAGGTCTGGAAGCATCTGTGGAGAGAGAAGCAGAGTTAATGTTTCAGGTCAAAGACCCTTCTTCAGAACTGGCAAATATTAGAAATGTAAAAGGTTTTAAGCAAAGCGGGGGTGGGGCAAGAGATAACAAAGGTGAAGGTGTTGATAGGACAAGGTCACAGAGAATAACAGAGAAGGTCATGGAACAAAGGCGAACAGTATGTTAATGCTGTGCTGAAAGACAAAGCATTAGTACAGATAGGATGTGAATGACTGTAAAGCACAGAGCACTCCAAGCACAAACATAAAAAAACACATTTAAAAAACCAAAACAGTGGGTAAGCACAGTGGAAACAAACTGAAAAACCTAAAATAAAGTAACCAAATAAAAAAGGAAAATGAAAAGAAGAAAAAATAACTAAGCATAAAAAGGGGGACCCGTCATGCTCTGAAATTATTGAACTCAAAATTATTGGCTGTAGTGTGCCTAATCGGTAAATGAGATGCTGTTCCTCGAGCTTGCGTTGATGTTCATTGGAACGCTGCAGCAATCCCAGGACAGAGATGTGAGCATGAGAGCAGGGGTGTGTGTTGAAATGGCCAGCAACCGGAAGCTCGGGGTCATGCTTGCAGACTGAGCAGAGGTGTTCCGCAAAGCGGTCACCCAGTCTGTGTTTGGTCTCCCCAATGTAGAGGAGACCACACTGTGAGCAGCAAATACAGTATACTAAATTGAAAGAAGTACAAGTAAATCGCTGCTTCACCTGAAAGGAGTGTTTGGGGCCAGGGATAGTGAGGAGAGAGGAGGTAAGTGGGTGGGTATTACACCTCCTGCGATTGCAGGGGAAGGTGCTGTGGGAAGGGGACGAGGTGATGGGGGTAATGGAGGAGTGGATGAAGGTGTCGCGGAGAGAACGATCCCTTTGGAATGCTGATGGGGAAGGGAGGGGAAGATGCATTTGGTAGTGACATCATGCTAGATGTGGCGGAAGTGGCGGAGGATGATCCTTTGGATCTGGAGGCTGATGGGGTGGAAAGTTAGGACAAGGGGAACCCTGTCCCGGTTCTGGGAGGGGAAGGGGTGAGGGTAGAGGTGCGGGAAATGGGCCGGATATGGTTGAGGGCCCTGTCAACCATATTCTGCCTGTTTTTGGGGCATAAAATGGGTGGTAAACTACCAATTTCGCAGGACTATACCCTGTAAACCAAAGACACCTGAAGTAAATTCAACTCCATATTGAGTCAGTGGATATTCAGGCATCCCTGGTAGCCACCTAAAACAGGCATTAGTCCCTTTATATATGCTGATAAGGGGCTTAACGCCTGTTTTAGGACACCTCTCCTAAATTGGTCAGTGTGCCAGGCTTGCTGCTGCATTTGTGGGCAACACAGTGGCCAACAAAAAAGTAACTGTGATATGCAGTTACCTTCGTGTACTTTTCCCAGCTTCACAGTGCTGTGGGCTGCTGTCGGTACACACCAGCCGACTTTCCATTCTCCCCCTTCCTCCTCCCAGGCCTTATGTGAGGGCCGATGCCAGCAAGGTAGCTGGCGCAAGTTGGAGACCAGTACTGGAGACTCTACAGGTGCCTGCAGCTCTTCAGAAATATGCTGATGAGGCCGGAGGCCCAATTTCAGACGAGTCTTGGGCCTCTGGCTTCTGGTGCATGTTTCTAGCACACCAAACCATTTCAGCCCTGCAAAAGGGACAAAATCAACTTCTAGACCATTCCGCACATATTTTCTGCTCATACGTTGTGTAACATTTTATGAATTTTAGCCTAAGGCTTCAGATTCAGGCTTTTGTTCATGAGCAGCTGGCAGTTGCACATCTGTATCCACCTGAGCACATTAAATATGGCTCTGTGAGTAGCGATGTGTGCCTAGCAGCTTTATAGCATTATGATGCCTATTTGTGCATTGAGTCAAACTTGGTAGGGTTTTCATTCACAGTTCTTTGCAGAGTAAAGTCGGCCAGGAAGATACTAAACAAATTCAAACATGTCTTCAAAGGGAGAAAGAGAAATCAGTGGATGAGTAGGTTTTGGCTAAATTCAAGTGCCTGTTGATGATCAACAACTACTTACATTTCTATAGTGCCCTTTATGTAGTACAAGGTCCCAAGGCGCTTCACAGGAGTGTTATCAAACAAAATTTGACGCTGAGCCACATAAGGAGATATTAGGGCAGATGACCAAAACCTGGGTCAAAGAGGTAGGTTTTAAGGAGCATCTTAAAGGAGGGAAGGGAGGTAGAGAAGTGGAGAGGTTAAGGGAAGAGATTCCAGAGCTTAAGGTCACTGCGCTGAAGGCATAGCCACCAATGGTGGAGCGATTAAAATCGGGGATGATAAGAAGGCTGAGTTGGAGGAGCAAAGATATTTTGGAGGGTTGGAGGGTTGGAGGAGGTTACATAGATATGGAGATGCAATGTCATGAAGGGATTTAAAAACAAGGATAAGAATGTTAAAATCAGCAAAAAGCAGATTTAGGGAGAGGCCTGAGAAGCAGGTTAGCCACCAGCTGTTGGAAATACCTGGACGGTAATCTGGTGGAGCATATTGCCGGTCCTGTGAAATCCTTTCATTCTATTGTTCTATGTCTTAGGAATATAGTACAGTGGTCAATCTGACTGGTCTTTTTTCAGTTGCTATATGTGCAGTATAGTTGCATCAGATTACAGAAACATTTTATGTTTGGTCGAGTTGAAAAAGTAAAATTCAGTTCAGTAGCAATGTCCCTTCTTTTCTGGACTTTGTTTTCCTCATTTGTTATGAATGGGTCTTGGAGAGGAATTCTAAATGACCTATGGTCATTACCTCATTGCTATTCGCTATTTGTGGGACATTGCTGTGTACAAATTGGATGCCACATTTCCTACCTCACAACAAGGACTACACTTCCAAAGTACTTTATTAGCTGCCAAGTGCTTTGGGCTGTCCTGAAAGCCATATTAATTGAAGTCATCCATTTTCATCTTTCAGAAGGCAATGTCCTCGCTATTCGGATAAGGATATGCAACTGCTATTCAGTGCATTTTATCCTGCCCTTTGCTTTTTGCCGCCTTGTTTGAGACTGGATTGTCACAATGTGACAAATTGTAAGAAAGAACCTGGATTTCACCATTTTTTTGACAAACCCATCAAAACTCCAAAGAACTGGGCGTTGGTTCCTATGCTAAGAATTTCTAAAGTTTACTCCAATGCCAAAATTTTAATTTAGGCCTGCTTTGATTTATAGAAAGAGCAGGAAAATGAAGGTGCAAGTAAATTAAATGACGAATCATGAAGGAGTAGTAGGTGTTAACAATAATTGGTTCATATTCTGGAAAAATAAATTGTCTTCACACCAGCAGTGTTATCTGCCTAGCTCCAATCCAGCCAGTCAGGCACAATGCTTCCCCTTTCTGGTAAGTAAATCTTTAACTCCTTGATATACCATATCAACATGATTAGGAGTCTGTCACTGTCTGATTGGACAAAGAACATACGACGCCCAAATATACAGCACTGCTCTCCATAAGCAAACAGCATACTACGCCCAAACAAAATATTTGCCCTTTGCTAACTTTTATTGTTGAATAATTGATGATAATCCTGTCTGAGAAGCCAACAAGGAACCTCAATGGGTAGAAGCCATCAGCTGCAAATAAATTACTTTTAGTCAGTTCATTTTTGATGTCAATTTTTTTGCACTGTCTCCAAAGATCTGTCTTTCCTAATACTCTGATATTTTAACAGAATGATATCAGGAATAAAAGGATTAAATTATGAGGAAATGTTGCATAGTTAAAATAAGCACAAAAGTTGCTTATGTTACCTCAAATATAGCAGATTAATGGGTGGCCTAGTTGTAGTGTTTACATAGATTAAAGAATTTGATAGGGTAGACAGAAACAATCTATTTCCTCTGATGGGGTAGTTTAGAACAAGAGGGCATAACCTTAAAATTAGAACTAGATCATTCAAGGGTGATGTCAGGAAGCACTTCTTCACACAAAGGGTAGTGGAAATCTGGAACTCTGTCCCTCAAAAAGCTGTTGAGGTTGGGGTTCAAATGAAAATTGCAAAACTGAGCTTGCTAGATTTTTGTTGGGTAAGGGAATTAAGGGTTACAGAACCACAGTGGATTGGTAGAGTTAAGCTACAGATCAGCCATGATCTAATTGAATGGTGGAAAAGGCTCGAGGGGCTGAATAACCCACTCTTGTTGCTATGCCTAATGGTGACCTCTATCACTAATACATACTACTATATTTCTCTAAATACATTTTAAACTCTGCTTTATTGAACTGCTATATCAATGACAAAGATCCAGAGAGTCAATAGCAAGATTGTATTATCCAATATAGACCACTAAAGAAGCTTTCAAGCCAGCTATTTTTTTCAAATCTGCCAATTAATGTTACACTGACATGCCCACTGAAGAACAGAGGAACGTTAATAGTTAAGAGCTTTATTTGGTTAACTGCTTAATTGTGCATTCATTGTTCTGATTTAGAAGTGGTCAGTTTGATGGGTAGCCAAAGCTTTCCAATCTGTTCCTGCAAAGTTCACTTTCATAACGCTCCTCTGAAAGGAGCATGGCATGTTTCTGACTAGGTGTAGAGATAGAGGGAGATAATCTTTTGCATTACTTATTCTTGAGATGTCACTGCTCTGGCTTGGTCAGCATTGACAGCCCATTCCTAGCTGCACTGAGTAGATGGTGGACAGTTTTCTCCTTGAACCACTGCAATTTATGTGATGGTTGGATACAACTGAGTGGCTTGCTAGGCCACATTAGTGGGCAGTTAAAAGTCAACCACACTAGTGTGGAACTGGACTCACATATAGGCCAGAATGGGCCAGAAGAGAGCATCATTCCTTCCCTAAATTACGTTAAGCTTTTATGACAATCCAACAGCTTCATGGTCACTTTTACTGATACCTGGTTCTTGTTTCTAGATTTTATGAACTGAATTCAAATTCTCAAACTTCCATGGTGGGATTTGAACTCTTCTTCCCAAGATTATTAGTCCAAGTCTTTGAATTGCGAGTCACATAATATGACCATTACACTGCCATACCCTAATGAATTCCATGATGTAATGATATCTCTGATCAAGTCCTGTGTTATATACTTGATACTTTAATGAATGTATAAACACTGTCCTGTATTAGCTAAATTGATGTAATAAAGTTGCACAATTTTAATAGATTATAGTGTACATTTTCCTAATGCCAGTATCAATCCCATCAACAGGATGCAGGCCTGAGAGAGGCAACAAAAATTGTCAGTCATGGTCCCTGCTTCGATCCTGGTGGAAAGTTGCCACATACGATTTTGCGATATGGCCGTGTGCTAATGTTATTTAGACTCAATAATTCACAACAGTAAGATTACATCATATGCCTATTCCTTCAATGCTTTTACTTGCAACAATGCCCAAAGTAGGATTCTCTAAGGGATTCAAGAGCTTGCAACTTATGTCCCCTTGTATCATGTACTATCTTGTGCAAGTAGAGAAATAATCTTGACATGATGTATGTTGAAAAGCACATACATAACGACAGATACGTGCCCTAACTGCAGCACAACCTGCATGCCAGTAAGTGAGCATGCGTCATACAGCTGGATTGCATTGTAATGTCTCTTATCTGTGAAACTGCATTGTTTCCTCACATAAAATTCTTAAAGGGTTTGACAGGGTAGATGCTGAAAAAATGTTTTCATGGCTGGGGAATCTAGAACATGGAGTCACAGTTTCAGAATAATGGGTTGGCCATTTAATACTGAGTTGAGGAGAAATTTCTTCACTCAGAGAGTTGTGAATCTTTGGAATTCTTCATGCCAGTTGGCTGTGGATGTTCAGTCATTGAGAATGTTTAAGAGAGAGGTCGATAGATTTTTGGATACTAAGGGAATTAAGGAATATGGGTATGGTGCGCGAAGGTGGAATGAGGTAAAAGATCAGCCATGATCTTATTGAATGGTGGAGCAGGATTGAGTGGCCAAATGGCTTCATCCAGCTTTTATTTACGTTCTTTTGTTCTTAAGCCCTTTGCGGATGTGAGTGCACCAAGGCTTTCAGTTATAAAGACAGCTTACATGTATGTTAGACTGTAAGCTTGTCTAAGGGCTTTCAAAGGGCCATTCATAAATAGGGAGCAAGTTGTTAGCCAGTACAAGATGGGAAGCATATATGGGACAACTTCCTGGTATATGGCACTTTTGGGTAGATTTAGCTTAGCAGCTTCCATAAGGTATACCAGCTTCTGCATTTAAAAAAAAAAATAGAATTTTACTGCAGACTACCAGCCTGTGTTCTGGCTCTCTGAAAGACCTGTCTACTTACTTCCATTCCTTGCTGTTCTCATAACCTTTGATGTTTTCTCTTTTACAAATATTTACCCACTTCTCTTTTGAAGCTTTCATGAATTCTGCTACTACCATTGTTTCTGGTACAGCATTCCATATAACCTTTCCTTATAACGCTTTGCATAAAATCATTTCTCCTAACCTCTCCTTTCACTTGGTATTGATCTGAAATTTATGCTCTGTAGTTACTGACTCACTGACCAGTGAAAATAACTTTTCCCTACTTATCTTAAAATAACCTCTTATAAACGTTAACACTTCCACCAGATCTCTTAACCTACTCTGTCTTAATGAAAAGAGCTCCAAATTCTCTCATCTGTCCTTGTAATGAAAGTTTCTCATCTCTGATGGTCTCTTAGTGAATCTCTTCTGCACACTTCCTAAAGTAGGGTACCCAAAACTGATGATTTTTCTTGACCATTAAAAGGACGGAGGGAAAAAAACAGGTTGACAAATACGGAAGTGGAAAGCACTGGCCAATATTGCAACAGTGGTCTCAACAATTACAATCAGTTTCGTATTTCCTCTTTGGTACTTTTTTATATTCATTTACAGGATGTGAGCATTGCTGGCTAGGCTAGCATTTGTTGCCCATCCCTAACTCACAGAATCACAGAATCGTTACAATGCAGCAGGAGGCCATTCGGCCCATCATGTCCGCACTGGCTTTCTGAAAGAACAACTCCCTCAGTTCCATTCCCCTGCCTTCTCCCCATAACCCTGCACATTCTTCCTTTTCATATAACTGTCTAATTCCCTTTTGAATGCTTCAGTTGACCCTGCCTCCACCACGTTCTCAGGCAGCTCGCTGCACGTAAAAGTTTTTCCTCATGTCACTTTTGCTTCTCTCACCAAATTCTTTAAATCTGTGCCCTCTCGTTTTGATCCTTTCATGAGTGGGAACAGTTTCTCTCTATCTACTCTGTCCACACCATTCATGATTTTGAATGCCTCTATCAAATCACCTCTCAGCCTTCTCTTCTCCAAGGAAAACAGTTCTAACTTCTCCAGTCTATCTTCATAACAGAAATTAATCATCCCTGGAACCATTCTCGTGAATCTTTTCTGTACCCTCTTCAATGCCCTCATATCTTTCCTCAAGTGAGGCGCCCAGAATTGGACGCAATATTCCAGCTGACGCTGAACTAGTGTCTTATATAAGTTCAACATAACTTCCTTGCTCTTGTATTCTATGCCCCTATTAATAAAGCCAACGATATTGTATGCTTTATTAACCGTTCTCTCAACCTGTCCTGCCATCTTCAATGGCTTATGCACATATACACCTAGGTCTCTCTGCTCCTGCACCCCCTTTAGAATTCTACCCTTTATTCTATATTGTCTCTCCATGCTCTTCCTACCAAAATGAATCACTTCATCTGCCACCTGTCTGCCCATTCCACCAACTATGTCGATGTCCTTTTGAAGTTCTACACTATCCTCCTCACAGTTCACAATGCTTGCAAATTTTGTATCATCTGCAAACTTTGAAATTGTGCCCTGTACACCAAGGTCTAGGTCATTAATATATATCAGGAAAAGCATGGGTCCCAACACTGATCCCTGGGGAACTCCACTATAAACCTTCTTCCAGCCTGAAAAATATCCATTAACCACAACTCTTTGCTTCCTGTCACTCAGCCAATTTCATATCCATGTTGCTACCGTCCCTTTTATTCCATGAGCTGCAAGTTTGCTCAGAAGTCTGTTGTGTGGCATTGTAACAAACACCCGTTGAAAGTCCATGTACACCACATCAACAGCATTGCCCTTATCAACTCTTTCTGTTACCTCCTCAAAAAACTCCAGCAAGTTAGTTAAACATGATTTTCCCTGAAGAAATCCATGCTGTCTTTCCTTAATTAACTCACATTTGTCCATGTGACTATTGATTTTGTCCCGAATTATTTTTTCTAGAAGTTTTCCCACCAATAAAGGCTTATCGAAACACCCTTTTTTGAACAAGGGTGTAATGTTTGCAATTCTCCAGTCCTCTGGCACCGCCCCTGGTCTCAGGAAGACTGAAAAATTATAGCCAGTGCCTCTGCGATTTCCACCCTCACTTCCCTCAGTATCCTTGGATGCATCTCATCTGGCCATGGTGCTTTCTCCACTTTAAGTACAGACAGCCTATCTAATACTTCCTCTTTATCAATTTTAAACCCCTCCAGTGTCTGGCTTACTTCCTCTTTCAACATTGCCTGGGTTGCATCTTCTTCCTTAGTAAAGACAGATGCAAAGTATTCATTTAATACCTCAGCGAGCTCCTCTGCCTCCATGTGTAAATCCCCTTTCTGGTCCTTAATCGGCCCCATTCCCCCTTTTACTATTTATATACCTATATAAAGCTTTGGGATTTCCTTTAATACTAGCTGCCAGTCTCTTTTCATGCTCTCTCTTTGCTTCTCTTATTTGCTTTTTCACTTCCCCTCTGGACCTTCTATATTCAGCCTGGTTCTCAATAGTATTTTCTACCTGGCATCTGTCATAAGCACATTTTTTCTTCTTTATCTTAATTTCTACCTCTTTTGTCATCCAGGGAGCATTGGATTTGTTTGCTCTACTTTTCCCCTTCGAGGGAACATACCTTGACTGTGCCTGAAAAATCTCTTCTTTGAAGGTAGCCCATTGTTCATCTACCGGTTTTCCTGCCAGCTTTTGATTCCAATTTATTTGCCTCAGTTCCATTCTTACCCCATTGATGTTGGCTTTCCCCCAGTTAATGATTCTTACTCTGAATTGCTCTTTGTCCTTTTCCATAGTCAGCCTAAATCTTATGATACAATGATCGCTATCTCCCAAATGCTCTCCTACTGATACTTGATCCACTTGGCCACCTCATTCCCAAGAATCAGATCTAGCAGTGCCTCCTTTCTCGTTGGACTAGCAATATACTGTTGTAGAAAGTATTCCTAAACACACTCTAGGAACTCTTACCCTTCACTGCCCTTTACACTACTATTATCCGAGTCTATGTTTGGATAATTAAAGTCCCCCATTATAACTACCCTATAATTTTTGAACCTCTTTTTCACCTCAAGAAAGCAAATGCACATGGGATACAGGGTAACTTGATAAGGTGGATTCAAAATTGGCTTAGCTGTAGGAGACAGAGAGTGATGACAGACAGCTGTTTTAGTGACTGGAAGCCAGTGTCCAGTGGCGTACCACAGGGATCTGTGCTGGGTTCCCTATTGTTTGTCATTTATATAAACGACATAGATGACTATATGGGGGGTAGGATCAGTACATTCGCAGATGACACAAAGATTGGCCGAGTGGTTAACAGTGAGGTGGAGTGTCTTAGGTTACAGGAAGATATAGACGGGATGGTCAAATGGGCAGAAAAGTGGCAGATGGAATTTAACGCTGAAAAGTGTGAGGTGATACACTTTGGAAGGAGTAATGTGACACGGAAGTACTCAATGAATGGCCTGACACTAGGAAGTTCCGAGGAACAAAGGGACCTTGGTGTGTTTGTCCATAGATCTCTGAAGGCAGAAGGGCAGGTTAATAGGGTGGTGAAAAAGGCATATGGGACACTTGCCTTTATCAATCGAGGCATAGATTACAAAAGCAGGGAGGTCATGTTGGAGTTGTACAGAACTTTGGTAAGGCCAGAGCTGGAGTACTGTGTGCAATTCTGGTCGCCACATTATAGCAAGGATGTGACTGCATTGGAGGGGGTGCATAGGCGATTCACCAGGGTGGTGCCTGGGATGGAACATTAAAGCTATGAAGAGAGGTTGGATAGGCTTGGGTTCTTTTCGCTGGAGCAGAGAAGACTGAGGGGTGACCTGATCGAGGTGTACAAGATTATAAGTGGCATGGATAGGGTGGATAGGGAGCAGCTGTTCCCCTTAGTTGAAGGGTCAGTTACGAGGCGTCACAAGTTTAAGGTGAGGGGTGGGAGGTTTAAGGGGGATTTGAGGAAGAACGTTTTTACCCAGAGGGTGGTGACGGTCTGGAATGCCCTGCCTGGGAGGGTGGTAGAGGCGGGTTGCCTCACATCCTTTAGAAAGTACCTGAATGAGCACTTGGCACGTCATAACATTCATGGCTATGGGCCAAGTGCTGGCAAATGGGATTAGGTAGACAGGTCAGGTGTCTTTAATGCATCGGTACAGACTCGATGGGCCGAAGAGCCTCTTCTGCACTGTATTATTCTGTGATTCTCTGTAATTTCCTTGCAAATTTGTTCCTCCACGTCCTTCTCACTAGCTGGTGGCCGATAGATAATACTGAGCAATGTAACAGCACCTTTTTTGTTCCTTAGCTCTATCCAAATTGATTCAGTCCTCCACCCCTCTGGGACATCCTTTTTCTCCAGCACTGTAATGCTTTCCTTAATTGTCCTTGAGAAGATGGTGGTGAGCTGCCTTCTTGAACCGCTGCAATCCTTGGGGTGTAGGTACACTCATAGTGCTGTTAGGAAGAGAGTTCCAGGATTTTGACCCAGCGACAGTGAAGGAACGGGGATAGTTCCAAGTCAGGATGGTGTGCAGCTTGGAGGGGAACATGCAGGTGGTGGTGTTCCCATGCATCTGCTGCCCTTGTTCTTCTAGATGGTAGAAGTCGTGGGTTTGTAAGGTGCTGTTGAAGGAATTTTGGTGAGTTGCTGCAGTGCATCGTTTAGATGGTACACACTGTTGCCACTGTGCGTTGGTGGTGAAGGGAGTGAATGTTGAAGGTGGTGGATGGGGTGCCAGTCAAGCGGGCTGCTTTGTCCTGGATGGTGTCGAGCATCTTGAGTGTTGTTGGAGCTGCACCCATCTAGGCAAGTGGAGAGTAGTCCATCACACTCCTGACTTGTGCCTTGTAGATGTTGGACAGGCATTGGGGAGTCAGGAGGTGTGTTACTCGCCGCAGGATTCCTAGCCTCGGACCTTTTCTTGTGGCCACCATATTTATGTGGCTAGTCCAGTTCAGTTTCTGATCAATGGTAACCCCCAAGATGTTGATAGTGGGGGATTCAACAATCGTAATGCCATTGAATGTCAAGGGGAGATGGTTAGATTCTCTCTTGTTGGAGATGGTCATTGCCTGGCACTTGTGTGGCGCAAATGTTACTTGTCACTTATCAGCCCAAGCCTGGATATTGTCCAGGTCTTGCTGCATATGGACATGGGCTGCTTCATTATCTGAGGAGTTGTGAATGGTGCTGAACATTGTGTAATCATCAGCGAACATCCCCACATCTGACGTTATGATGGAGGAAAGGTCATTGATGAAGCAGCTGAAGATGGTTGGGCCTGGGACACTACCCAGAGGAACTCCTGCAGTGATATCCTGGGACTGAGATAATTAACCTCCAACAGCCACAACCATCTTCCTTTGTGCTAGGTATGACTCCAACCAGTGGAGAGTTTTCCCCCGATTCCCATTTACTCCAGTTTTGCTAGGGTTCCTTGCTGTCATACTTGGTCAAATGCTGCCTTGGTGTCAAGGGCAGTCATTCTCACCTCACCTTTGGAGTTCAGTTCTTTTGTCCATGTTTGGACACCGGCTTTAATGAGGTCAGGAGCTGTGTGCCCCTGGTGGAACGTAAACTGAACATCAGTGAGCAGGATATTACTGAGCTTGATAGCACTATTGACAACCCTTTCCTTCACTTTGCTGATAATCGAGAGTAGACTGATAGGGCAGTAATTGGCCAGGTTGGATTTGTCCTGCTTTTTGTGTACAGGACATACTTGGGCAATTTTCCACATTGCCAGGTAGATGTCCTGGAACAGCTTGGCTAAGGGCATGGCTAGTTCTGGAGCACAAATCTTCAGTACTATTGCCGGAATGTTGGCAGGGTCCATAGAATTTGCAGTATCCAATGCCTTCAGCCGTTTCTTGATATCATGTGGAGTGAATCAGATTGGCTGAAGACTGGCACCTGTGATGCCGGGATCCTCAGGAGGAGGCTGGGATGGATCATCCACTCCTCCCCCTATTTATTAAACCTAAAAACCCACATGCTTTTTTCTCAACTTTAGCACCTTTTCCTGGCAATTTTCAAGAATTCTGCACCTGAATCCCTACTCCATTGTTCTTCTACTCCTTTCAACATTTAATATATCTTTTGTCTCCTTACTCTCCCTGCCAAAATATATCATTGCACATTTCTTTGCATTGAACTTCACCCGACATCAATGCAGTCCAAATACTTCCCCATACAGAAGGTGGTAAAGGTAGAATCACAGTCACCTTTAAATGCTCTTGTGAACCTCCTGGATTGCCAGCTATGCATCAACACTGGCCGCACGCACTGGAGGAGGCTGGCATGTCTGGTGTAGGGAGAAGAAAAAGCGCAAGGAAAATAATTTCCCACACAGCCCCTCCCAAAAATAGTACAGGGATGGTGTTGCTTCAGACACAATTTATACTTCTATCTGTGTAGAGAGAAACCAGTCTGTAAAACAGATGTCCTATCTGCATAGAATGTTTACTTCTCGTTTGACAGCTTCTCTTATTGTGCAACTATTGGACAATGTAAATGTTACATCGTCACATGTAGTTAATGCAGAATTAAAAGTTTGGTGCTTACAGCACGATATAATAAAGTGTCAACAAACATACTGTACAATATCACCACTTCCACCAACTCGGGTAACCTGCTGAAGGTTTATGCTCAAATAATGGTTAAAACTGTCGCCGCACATCCTTCACAGCAATGCTTTTTAAGAAAAAAAGCCATACTTGTCGCACTTGCCAGCTTTACGCTGACAGACGAGTGAATCAGACTTTCATGTGGACCAGCGAATAAAAGCAGAATCATTATCTAAGAGGAAACTCAGTGGCTGCTTCGGTTTCTGTGGGATAAAGTAATCATGGTGCACTGACACTACAAAGTACAGGATTGCATAGTTTGATAGCAGCAAACTTCTGTATACTGTCTGAGCCTTTGAGCTGCACCTAAGCTGCATTAGTACAGTCCAATACACTACTGCTCAAATAAGCCTATGCAGTAATATAAGTCCTTTTAGCTGTCCCTTTACTCATTGCAAACTATATTAGAATGCATACGTGTATTGGAAGCATGATTTACGGATGATTCTACTTATTGCTTTGAAACCCATTATGAAAGTTAAAGAACATCAGTAAATGAAGCATCCATTTCTCCCTTCGCTAACCCCACCCAACCCCCCACCCCCCACCCCCCCCCCCTGCCGCAACACCACCGCCACCCCCACCCCCCATTTTTCACTTGTTTTATTGCTTGGGTAAGCTCCTCCCTGATACACCTTGATTGAGAGACCAGACAACATTGATCTCATTCCAACCTCTGCCAGTGCAACTCAGTAGCTAGTGGGGTGTAAATCAGTGACATGATTGAATCTCCTATTACAAATCAGGCTTCCTCCCAATTCCTCTGTCTTGTGTTCATGGCGAAAAGAACAAGTCCCTCATGATCCAATCTTGTGCCCTTGTACATGCTGTGTATTGGGATTAACAATTACTCCCCTAATTACAGTATATAGTACACTGGAAATCACATGGGATATGCAATTGTTTTTCCCTCTTGCCTTTGAAAGGTTGAAAATACCACACAATCAGACCAACATGTACAGGCTAAATGTACCAGTCAGATTTATTTGCAGGTTGAATAATACAATGAAGAAATAAGGAGCTGCTGGTGCAGGAGATGTCGCATAACAGTGTTGGTGCAGAAGAGCACTGTCCTGTTTAGGCTGCTTTGGAAAATATCTAAGTGGAATTGGTGGAGCAACTCAACTCAGTCTCTAATATCTGTAGGAATTTGAAGCAAATGAGGAAGAGATTTTCAAGCATTTGGGTGAAGGATAACCAGATATCTTTAAGATTATGAAAAGTTTTAGCAGGCTAGATGTAGAGAAGAAGTTTCCACTTGTGGGAGAGACAACTAAACTCAATAAATATAAGTCCATAAATATAAGATAGTCACTAATAAATCCAATAAAGATTTTGGGAGAAATTCGTTTACTCAGAGATTGGTTAGACTGTGGAACCGGTTACCACAAGGAGTAGCTCAGGCGAAGAGCATAGATGCATTTAAGGTGAAGCTCGATAAACACATGAGGGATAAAGCAATGGAGGATATATTGATAGGTTTAGATGAAGTAGGGTTGGAGGAGGCTCGTGTGACACTCCAGTGCAGTACTGAGGGAGTGCTGCACTGTCAGAGGTGCTGTCTTTAGAATGAGACTTTAAACCAAGGTCCCATCTGCTTGCTCAGGTGAATGTAAAAGATCCCATGGAACTCTTTTGAAGAATAGTAGGGGAGTTATGCCTGGTGTACTGGACAATAATTATCCCTCAGTCAACATCACAAACACAGATTATCTGGTCATTATCACATTGCTGTTTGTGGGGGTTAATTGTGCGTATACTGGCTGCCACGTTTCCTGCATTACAACAATGACTATACTTCAAAAAAAAGTGCTTCATTGGCTATAAAGTGCTTTGAGACATCCAGTGGTTGGGAAAGGTGCTATATAAATGCAGGTCTTTCTTTTTGTGTGGAGCATAAGCACTGGTATGGACTCGTTGGGCTGAATGGCCTTTTTCTATGCTGTAAATAGTTTGTAACAAAATATTTAAGCAATGAAAGAAGATTTTAATGATCTACCAAAAATAAAATTAAAGTTGGGTAAGTAATAAAGGTTTGCCAGACACTTGCATCTCTGCTTTGTAGTTGGAATCAAAAGCATTGGTACACAGACATAAAATTCTAGCACCACGGCTAAGGGGCATCAAAGACTAACTTGAGAGATTTTTATGGATTCTTGTATGTCCAAATGATGTTCAATGTTGAGGGACAGATAATACCATTTGAGGGACTGAATGACAAAAGGGAGATAGAAATAAGTGACTGTCCTTCAGAGAAGCAGGTGAGATGCCTGTGAGCTTAAAGAAGAAAAGCCCTGGCAGCTGTGCGCTGTCCAATTGCACAGCTCTGCTGCATGTTTTTTTTTTCCTTTCCCCAAGTAGGAGACCACAGAAAAATCATTTGATTGTTATTAACTGATCTATTTAAGGATGCCCGGCTGGGACATATCAAGCTGTAGTTTCTGGTCCTGGCACTAAAACAGACTAATGAATTATTCATAGTGGGCTCCTGGCCTATACTGGGCCTGGCGTTGGGAGCTTTCCAAAGAATGTGTGGGGGAAAAGAAAATCACTCATGTGACTCAAGTACTGCCTTGTGGGCGTCTCGGGAGAGACCAAGGCTAAGGGAGTAAACCCTAACAGAAAATCGGAGGCGGAACCCCGAAGGCGGTCATGTGTCACCATTGGCATGTTTCCGGCAGTTCCTGCAGCCATACCGGTGCCAAACATTGTGCTCTGCACTCCTTTGGACCCCACCAGGAAGGCCGAGAGGGGGGTTTTGATGCTTGGGCAACTCACAACCTCCATACATCCGCCCAGGCATGTGCCATGGAGAGGTCACTCCATAGTCGCCTCACAGCAACCAAAACAACACGAAAGGCAGCAGTTACGTCCAGCTGAATTGGCGTAGAGATTGGGCGCCATGGGTTGCCTTTGTCGGAGGGAGAGGTCATCGCATCTCACTGGACAGCTACCGCCCGCCTCAAACCGGGCAGCCCCCGGTCAGTAAGGTTCTGTCCCGCCACAGTCCACCTGCTTCAATGGGTGCTTGGAGCTCAGGGTCATTGCCCGAAAAGTGGACTGCAACACCGCACCAAACATAGTGACAAAAAAAGGAAAGAAGGTACCAGCCCTTCGTTTTGCAAGCTGGAATGTCAGAACTATGTGTCCTGGCGTGTCAGATGATCTTACAGAAATCAATGATTCTCGGAAGACTGCCATCATTAACAACGAGCTCAGTAGACTCAACGTGGACATTGCAGCACTTCAGGAGACACGCCTCCCTGCGAGCGGATCTCCAAGAGAGCAAGACTACACCTTCTTCTCCAGGGTAGGGATTCGTCATCAGAAACTCTTTGCTCAGCATGATAGAGCCACCCTCAAATGGCTCGGAAAGCATGCTGTCCATCTGACTGCTCACTGCCTCTGGTCTAGTACACCTACTCAGCATCTATGCTCCAACACTTGGCTCCCCACCTGAAGCTAAAGACCAGTTCTACAAGGAACTCCATAATATCATTAGGAGCATCCCCAATATCGAACATCTGTTCCTGCTGGGGGACTTTAATGCCAGGTTTGGGGCCGACCATGACTCATGGCCCTCCTGCCTTGGGCGCTATGGCTTTGAAAGGATGAATGAGAATGGACAGAGACTGCTTGAGTTGTGTACCTATCATAACCTCTGCATCACCAACTCGTTCTTTCACACTAAACCCTGTCATCAGGTTTCATGGAGGCACCCAAGATCACGTCGTTGGCACCAGCTAGACCTCATCGTCACAAGGCGAGCCTCTTTAAACAGCGTTCAAATCACACGCAGCTTCCACAGTGTGGACTGCGACACCGACCACTCCCTGGTGTGCAGCAAGGTTAGACTCAAACCAAAGAAGCTGCATCACTCCAAGCAGAAGGGTCGCCCGAGCATCAACATTAGCAGAATTTCTTATCCACAGCTGTTACATAAGTTTGTAAATTGACTTGAAAAAACCCTTCAAAACACTCCTACAGGGGATGCAGAGACTAAGTGGGCCCACATCAGAGGCGCCATCTATGACTCAGCAATGACCACCTATGGCAAACGTGTGAAGCAGAATGCAGACTGGTTTCAATCCCACTTTGAAGAGCTGGAACCTGTCATAGCCGCTAAGAGCATTGCACTGCTGAACTTCAAGAAAGCCCCCAGCGAGTTAACATCCGTAGCACTCAAAGCAGCCAGAAGCGCTGCACAAAGAACAGCCAGGCGCTGCGCAAATGACTACTGGCAACACCTATGCTGTCATATTCAGCTGGCCTCTGACACCGGAAACATCAGAGGAATATACAATGGCATTAAGAGAGCTTTTGGGCCAACCATGAAGTAGATCGCCCCCCTCAAATCTAAATCAGGGGACACATTCACTGACCAACGCAAGCAAATGGACCCCTGGGTGCAGCACTACCTAGAACTGTACGCCAGGGAAAATGTTGTCACTGAGACCGCCCTCAACGCAGCCCATGGAAGATGGCAGGATCCCCAAGGGCACATTGTACAGCGAGCTCGTCACTGGTATCAGACCCACCGGCCGTCCATGTCTCCGCTTTAAAGATGTCTGCAAACGCGACATGAGGTCCATTGACATTGATCACAAGTCGTGGGAGTCAGTTGCCAGTGATCGCCAGAGCTGGCGGGCAGCCATAAAGACGGGGCTAAAGTGTGGTGAGTCGAAGAGACTTAGCAGTTGGCAGGAAAAAAGACAGCCGCGCAAGGGGAGAGCCAACTGTGTAACAGCCCCGACAACCAATTTTATCTGCAGCACCTGTGGAAAGTCTGTCACATATAGCCACTCATATGCTGCTCCACAAACCACTAGCCACCTCCAGGCGCTTACCCATTGTCTCTCGAGACAAGGAGGCCAAAGAAGAAGAAAAAGACTGGCTGCCGCGTTTCCTGCATTACAACAATGACTGTACTTCAAAAAAAAAGTACTCCATTGGCTATAAAGTGCTTTGAGACGTCCAGTGGTTGGGAAAGGTGCTATATAAATGCAGGTCTTTCTTTTTGTGTGGAGCATAAGCACTGGTATGGACTCGTTGGGCTGAATGGCCTTTTTCTATGCTGTAAATAGTTTGTAACAAAATATTTAAGCAATGAAAGAAGATTTTAATGATCTACCAAAAATAAAATTAAAGTTGGGTAAGTAATAAAGGTTTGCTAGGCACTTGCATCTCTGCTTTGTAGTTGGAATCAAAAGCATTGGTACACAGACATAAAATTCTAGCACCACGGCTAAGGGGCATCAAAGACTAACTTGAGAGATTTTTATGGATTCTTGTATGTCCAAATGATGTTCAATGTTGAGGGACAGATAATACCATTTGAGGGACTGAATGACAAAAGGGAGATAGAAATAAGTGACTGTCCTTCAGAGGAGCAGGTGAGATGCCTGTGAGCTTAAAGAAGAAAAGCCCTGGCAGCTGTGCGCTGTCCAATTGCACAGCTCTGCTGCATGTTTTTTTTTTCCTTTCCCCAAGTAGGAGACCACAGAAAAATCATTTGATTGTTATTAACTGATCTATTTAAGGATGCCCGGCTGGGACATATCAAGCTGTAGTTTCTGGTCCTGGCACTAAAACAGACTAATGAATTATTCATAGTGGGCTCCTGGCCTATACTGGGCCTGGCGTTGGGAGCTTTCCAAAGAATGTGTGGGGGAAAAGAAAATCACTGATGTGACTCACCCTTAAAGGGCTCCACCTAAAATGTTAACCGAGGGCAGGTATACACACCTTCTGTCAGCCTAATACAGAGTGGCATTGATATGGGTTTTCGAACAGTTTAATTTCTCACTTTCTTGGTTGAAAAATGATTCATGGTGTAAAAAAAAATCTAGCCTGTTTAAAAACTGGAAAGAATTACAAAAAAAAAATGGCAAGTGAATAATCAATGAATACACAAAAGTATAAAAGATTCTGGTTTTCAACAACAACGACTTCCATTTATATCGGTCCTTTAGTGTAGTAAAATAACCTGAGGCGCTTCACAGGAACATTATCAAACAAAATTTGACACAGAACCATCTAAGGAGATATTAGGACAGGTGACCAAAAGCTTGGTCAAAGGGGTCGGTTGCAAGTAGCGTCTTGAAAGAGGAGAGAGAGGTAGAGAGGTTTACAGAGAGAATTCCAGAATTTAGGTCTTAGGCAACTGAAGGCGCAGCCACCTCCAGTGGAGCAATGAAAATCAGGAGTGCTTAAGGGGGTCACAATTGGAGGAGCACAGAGGGCTGAGGAGGTCACAGAAACAGGGTGCATTGGAAAAAACCAGAGGTCACATCCAGAATCATGAAGGAATTTGAAAACAAGGATGAGAATTTTAAAATTTACATCGTAGGAAGAGTCTGAAATAAATTCTTTCCATCAACAACTTAATCTTTTGTGTAGCTGCCTCTGCTGTGTGATGACATACATTTATGACTGAGGAAAGCTAGGATTATCAGATAGCTTGTATTTCAGTATGCGAAGAGAAGTATTAGTGAGCAGGACACCTGACTGTTTTTTGCTCCAGCATTTGTCACTCCAGGTGGCGATAAGACCTTTGTGCAGTATTTACTCTGTATCAGATATGTCAGAGACCATTGTGGTCAGTTTGTTTACTCCCATGCTCAGTATTGTTCATCAGTTTGAAGATAATTTTCCCATTGTTGGTAATATTTGCAAAAAAGTCCAGGATGAGTTCACTATCTCTCATTTTGTACTTGTCCCAACTTTTCCATTCAAATGATCATTATGAATGACATTGAGGGGGTGTTGTTTATGTTATGAGCCTTACTGGCCAACTTAAACCTCATTACACGGTTAAAATATATTAAAATTGGTCCCATGCTAGATCTTGCAGCTTTCTTGCCACTTTCCCACTCATGCTGCTGCTTGTTCATTTACAACAGGCCCAGTAATGTATGTATATTCTGGCCTACAGCAAGATTGAAACACTTGAAGGCAAGAGCATTGTTCGGTTTTGCACTAAATTGATGCTATTATTCACACAGCCTATTGTTTCAATAATTTGTTCACCCATTTAAATTTTAATTTGCCTATCACTTTCTCTTATGTTTTGTACATATAACATTGAATCTTCAGCACAAATACAGGCCATTCGGCCCAACTGGTCTGTGCTTATGTTGATGCTCCACATGAGCCTCCTTGTCCTTCTTCCAAATTCCCTCCTCTAGCTTTGAGACATGACTCCAGGGACATTCCTGTTGCTTTAGATGCAGCTGGAATTATCCCTTACTGATTGTAATACAAACACTGTTGGGAATTATTTTTCAATCGTAAAGCCATGTTTCTGTTTCAAGCTTAAACTGAAATGAAGGTTTATTGAACTAGGTAGGGCCTGAAGGTATCTTGCGTTTATGGTCTACACTTGAGGTATTACCCAGTTATTTTTGACAGTGAAGAATGGGACATTTCTGTACAATTGTATATATGTTGGAACATGTAGTTTTCTGTTGAAATCGAGGATGGTCCGGAAACGGTTATGCACAGTTAGGGCTGAATTTAGTCGTGTGGTGGGGGTCCCAGCACCAGGCCAAAAAGGCAATGGGATCCCTGCCTCGGCCCTTCGGAGCCTCCCCCCACCCCCCAGCGCAATTCAACTGCGCTTGGGCAATTAACTGCCTGGCGCTGGGGCCCCCGCCCTTTAAGGTGCCAGCCAAACAGAGGCTGGAGCCCCGGACCCAGGGTAAGTGAGGCGGGGTTGCCAGGGCCAGTCTGGCATGCCCCGGCAAGGGAGGAAGTGGTAGGCCTTTTGGATGAGGAGGCGTTAATGGAGTGGTGGCCTTTGCCACAGATTGCCCACGGAGGAGCACCTACCCCCCCCCCTCCCCAAGCCCGCAGGGAGACCACCTTGTTTCACTGGGTGACCCCCCCTCACATGGCGGGAGCCCCCCCCACCACTGGTTTCTTTCCAACGGCAGTGGGAAGAGGTCCTTAACTGGCTAATGATTGGCTACTTAAAGGCCTCAATTGGCCTCTGGATGGTAAGGCTATCTTAGGCATTTCACACCCCCGACTTAATTGCAGTGCAATGGGAAGGCCCTCCACCCTCGCCTTCCGTTGCAATTCTATGGGCCCCCCTGCCTCCTGGCCCGTCTCCCGGGGGCCCGTCAAATTCTGCTCTAGATTTTAATTTTCAGGGAATGAAACATAGAAACGTAGAAAATAGGAGCAGGAGTAGGCCATTCGGCCCTTCGAGACTGTTCCACCATTCATTATGATCATGGCTGATCATCCAACTCAGTAACCTGTTCCCGCTTTCCCCCCATATCCTTTGATCTCTTTCACCCCAAGAGCTATATCTAACTCCTTCTTGAAAACGTACAATGTTTTGGCCTCAACTGCTTTCTGTGGTAGCAAATTCCACAGGCTCACCACTCTCTGGGTGAAGTAATTTCTCCTCATGTCAGTCCTGAAAGGTTTACCCTGTATCCTTAGACTATGACCCCTGGTTCTGGACTCCCCCACCATCGGAAACATCCTTCCTGCATCTACCCTGTCAAGTCCTGTTAGAATTTTATAGGTTTCTATGAGATCCCCCCTCACTCTTCTGAACTCCAGTGAATATAATCCTAACCGACTCAATCTCTCCTCATACATCAGTCCCGCCATCCCAGGAATTAGTCTGGTAAACCTTTGCTGCACTCCCTCCATAGCAAGAACATCCTTCCTCAGAAAAGGAGACCAAAACTGCACACAATATTCCAGGTGTGGCCTCACCAAGGCCCTGTATAATTGCAGCAAGACATCCCTGCTCCTCTCGCTATGAAGCCCAACGTACCATTTGCCTTTTTTTACCGCCTGTTGCACCTGCATGCTTACCTTCAGCGACTGGCGTACGAGAACACCCAGATCTCGTTGCATATTCCCCTCTCTCAGTTTATAGCCGTTCAGATAATAATGTGCCTTCCTGTTTTTGTTACCAAAGTAGATAACCTCACATTTATCCACATTATACTGCAGCTGCCATGCATTTACCCACTCACTCAACTTGTCCAAATTACCCTGAAGCCTCTCTTCATCCTTCTCACAATTCACCCTCTCACCCAGTTTTGTGTCATCTGCAAATTTGGAGATATTACATTTAGTTCCCTCATCTAAATCATTAATATATATTGTGAATAGCTGGGGTCCTAGCACCGATCCCTGTGGTACCCTACTAGTCACTGCCTGCCATTCGAAAAAAGACCTGTTTATTCCTACTCTTTGTTTCCTGTCTGCCAACCAATTTTCTATCGATCGCAATACACTACCCCCAATCCCATGCGCTTTAATTTTACATGCTAATCTCATATGTGAGACTTTGTCGAAAGTTACATTACATAGAATTTTACAGCCACAGGAACAGGCCATTTGGCCCAATAGGTCTATGCCAGTGTTTATTCTCCGCATGAGCGTCCTCCCATCTTACTTCATCTCACCCTGTCCTTCATCAACATATATTTGCACATCAGAGTGTTTCTTGAATGTAATACAGACACATGCTAACATCTGTAACACATGCTGACCATAAGTAATAAAGCAGTAAATCTTTCACAAGAGCTTGATGGCCGCCTGAAAAATGCAACTGGTATAAGATATATGGACCAGTATCAATGCTGTGTTATACTGATCCAAAGGATTGATCGGACGTTTGCCTTTTATCTTTAATGAAATAGTTTTCTAATTATTAATGGAAACCCAGGCACTTCTTCGACATTCTACCTACCAAATGCCAGTCAGTAAAAATGAAAACACATGTAGATTACATATATTACGTCAGTTTCCTGGAAGTATCTTCTTGAAATTTCATTTTGTTTCATATCATTATTATTATTTTAACATTAATTAATAAGCATTAATTTATAAATGCTTATGCAGAAGATCTGAAAGTGATGGTTTGGCATGTTTCAGGAATGGATACGACTAGAATATTTTCTATGGCTTTGTATACAGAGGTACATGGATCGAGAAGCTGAGGAAAACCAAGAAAGCATTGGGTAGACAGTGTTGAGAGCAACCTGTCACAAAAATTGACTGAAGTGGACAGCTTATTTCAGAACTGACAACAGTGGAGTGAATTCATTTGACCCCATCATTGCTGCAGAGCTGACAGATAGGAGTTTTGTAGTAGTTGTTAACTAATAATTAGTAGTAATTAGCAGATAATAATTATCGGTAATTAATCATTAATAATTATCAGTAATTCATAAACAACTGCAGCTTCCTCTGATGTCTTGGTAGCCAGCCATCAAAATAAAAGCTGGCATGTTGGATTTTTGGTCTATTGAGCTCAGTAGGAATGCTGTAATCAGCTACAGCATCCATTGGTGAGAGAAGACGAGAAATCATCTACGATTCTCCAAATTACCACGCAGTGACCTCTGCTGAGAAGTGCCCTCTATATTTGCATAGCCTGCAGTGCAGATCAAGAACTAATCATTGGATCAGCAGTGACGATTGGGTCCCCACACTCATGATGGTTGGAACATCATGAGTAGACATTTCCTATCTCCTCTCAGCCATGTACTCGCCTGAGAGAGGCAAAAAAAAGCTCTACTTCCTTCCCCGCTCGGCCATGTACTTACTGGTAGAGGCAAAGAAAACAGGAGAAAACCCAGGGCCAATAAGGGAAAGCAAATCGCTGGGAAACCCCATTTCTTAGAAATCAAAGAAGGTGGATCTTAACTAGAAATTAACAGTTATACAGCCTTAATTGGGAAATTAAGGGAGGGGGGTGGTGAGCCTACTTGTAAAAGAGGTAACACCCTATAAGTAAAAAGATTAGTTATGCAATTGAAAGCAGTATAAATACTGGAACCGCACAGTGGATTTTTAGATTAATTGGACTTGCTCCAACATGTTTCACAGTAAAGGTGAGGGCGGAGTAAGGCAATGATAATTCTCCCCTTAACTGGGACAGAGGTGTCTTGCTAAACTCTGTAACCTTCTACTCAGGGAATTAAGGTAATTGTTACTTTAATAACTGATGGATATCCTAAATATATTACTGTAACAACATTTAGATTTAAAAATTGGATTCTCTACTAAAAGCAAGATTATATTTTCTTTTCCTAGAACTATTAACGTTGCGATTGACTGTCTCACCAATTGTGAATGCATGTTCGATTCTTTTGGAAACATTTATATTTAGAAATTATATTGTCTGACATAGTCTTCTGTATTGCTAACTTGTGAACCTGTCTCAGTATACTCTTTGGTGGGGAGGTACATTACTGAGGAGAGACTCCCCTGGTTGGGGAGTCTAGAACCAGGGGACATAATTTCAAAATAAGAGGGAAGCCACTTAGGTCAGAGATGAGGAGAAATTTCTTTACTCAGAGGGTTGTGAATCTTTGGAACTCTCTACCCCAGAGGGCTGTGGAAGCTCAGTCATTGAGTATGTTTAAAGCAGAGATTGACAGATAGTGTGGGGATAAAGGCATTGAAGTGGATGATCAGCCATGATCATATTGAATGGCAGGGCAGGCTCGATGAGCTGAATGGCCTACTCCTGCTCCTATGTTCCTAATAGTATCCCGGTTACTATAATCTGGAAGAAACTTGTTAAAAGACTACGGTAATATTCTCAGCTTGTTCCTTTAATTTGGGGAAAGTTAGATCAGTAGATCCATTCGAGTGTCTGTGGGATCTGTCTTTCTCAACCTTAGGTTGAAAGTGATCATCTGAAAAGTATGCCTGACGCAGAATTCTGTCCAATGTCCTTGAAGCTGCCTATTAATGAAGCTTCTCAGGCACCCAGAATCTATGACTACCTTCATTTGATACACCTTCAATTTGTAAAATACCTTGGAACATTGTAGCAATGTTGAACATACTGTTACGACCAGGTGAGAAAGAAGTCTAGGGTTCCCTTTCAGCCTTCACCTGGTCTTACTGTAACAGGGTTTTTTTTTAATACACTGTGTTTTTAGCTCTCCTGTGGTTCGTCCTTGTTCTCCGCTTTCCAAATATAAGGCAAAGAAACCAGCACAACAGGTTTTCTCAGATTTAAAGAAGAAAAATGAAATTTATTAAACTTAAACTCTAATTTGGTTAATGCCTACAGATACACGATGCGCCCACACTAGCATGCATAGGCGATACACACATGCAGATAGGGACAGAAAGAGCAGAAGAAAAATAAAGTGAAAAAGTTTGAGGCAATATCTGAAGAGTTGTTGTTACGGTTCTTCGAGCACACTGTAGAGTCCTTGATTGTAGGTAGATCTGGATTTTCACTGGGGCCCAGTATTCTTCTTAAACCATGTTCACTGTGGGAGACTTTTCTCTCTTGGGGTTCATGTGTCTTCGGTGGGTTTTGGAGTTCTGTGAGAAAGAGATGGAAGCAGACAGGCAGGAGAGGAGGTCTGCTTCAGTCCAGGATCATTCTGCTTTCTGCAGGCTCTCAGTTCAAAACTGTACAATTCAGAAAAAGAAAAAAAAACAGACTGCCAAGCAGATTAGTCATGTGACTAACTGGTTTGACCACGTCTGTTTGTGGATTGTATTGGAGCAGGGGATCGCTCCTTTGTTCCGAAACATTGCCTGTTAATATGCAAAAATGTCATTCCAGCCAGGGGCCTGGCAACCCCTTGTAACAGGCCTTCTCTTCTTCCCAGCAACGATTTGAAATGTAATATCCATGTGGCGAAATTGATAGGCAGGTAGGGGCCTGCATGACAGTACTAAATAAATGTTATTGTTGACAGTGCCAGCGATGGTTCTGATGTTGATGCTGGTGGTGGTAGTAAGGGTTATGGTAGCAAAAGTGATGGTTGCAATGGAAATAGTGAAAGGGATAATCAGTTGATAATTAGAGGGATGGTGTCAGTGATAGTGGTGGTTGTGGTTGTGATGGTTCTGATGTTCATGTTGATGGAGCATGGTGAAGGTAATGATGATGGCAGGACTGATGCTTGTGATGGTATTTATGGAGGGGGCAGTGATGGTGAAGCTGATGCCTTTTAAACCTTTGATTTTCACAAGCACGATGAATGTTTATACAGTGAATGTGCCGATGTTTTTATTATTTTATTAGTATGGCTGAAAAAATGTTTATTTTATTCGTGTGGTTAAAAAGGGCATTGTCTTCAAGAAAAAGTGCTTGGCATGCCTTTGTTGGTTTAGATGAAAAATGTAACAATACAAATTGTGTCAAAACACATAAATGTGCCACCTGCGGGTAATGTCACCAGGGCAACGGTGGAAGCTGGGCCTTCTAGTTCCTCTTCCTGCCATGCAACACAGGTTTGTGAAACACTTTGGTGTAGAATTAATCTTGCTCCATCTAGGGTCATCTGCTGTTGCACAGATAAAATGAACTTTTCTCAGCACGATAGCAATAAAACTGTGCCAAAAGATACTGTGACTGATAAGGATTGCTAAATACCAACAATACATTCTAAGTTTCATAGGTTGGGAGTCGCTGACAAGAATTTATTGTCCATCCATAATTGCCCTTGAGAAGGTGTGGTGAGCTGCCTCCTTGAATTGCTGCAGTCCATGTGGTGTTGGTACACCTGCAGTGCTGTTCGGGAGGGAGTTCCAGGATTTTGACCCAGTGACAATGAAGGAACATTTCCAAGTCAGGATGGAAGGAACTTGCAGATGGTGGTGTTCCCATGCATCTGCCCTTGTTCCTCTAGGTGGTAGAGTTCACGGGTTCGGAGGGTGCTGGTGGAGTCAGTTCAGGGAAAAATTTGCTCTTGAAGCAGCTTATATTAACTTCTTTCATAGTGACAAGCAACAGTTCCAGGTGTCCGACAGTTTGAAAATGGCAGCATAACTTAGGAGTAAGGTTGACAATCAACCTCCCAAGTGTGGTAAGGGAGAGATGTGAAACCACCTTGAAAGTAGGTGGACTCATACAACTTCAACTTCATCCCAGGTACAGTGGATGTTCGGCCTGGTGTGAAGCTGATTTTAAAAGTGCCCCAACAATTGACCGCACGCCTTGGAAATTTAGATCAATTTATTTTTCACTGTTCTACCAAAAACTAGACAATCCCACCACGATCATATAACATTAAAAATTTATGACCCAAGTAAAGTGAAACTCCATTAATGTACACAAGTGTATACCTACAAATCTCCTGCCAAGTGCAAGGTGCAGTTCTCACTTGAACTGTAAAAAGAATAACTTGCATTTATATAGCACCTTTCACTACCTCAGGATGTCCCAAAGCATTTTCAGTCAATTTAGTACCTTTGAAGTCTAGGCACTGTTGTAATGTGGGAAACATGGCAGCAAATTTTCAGACAGCAAGGTCACACAAACAGCAATGTGATAAAAATTGACCAGATAATCTGTTCGAGTGATGATGGTTGAGAGGCAAACATTGCTTTTTATTCATTCATGGGATGTGGGCATCGCTGGCAAGGACAGCATTTATTGCCCATCCCTAATTGCCCTTGAGAAGGTGGTGGTGAGCTGCCTTCTTGAACCACTGCAGTCCATGTGGGGTAGGTACACCCACAGTGCTGTTAGGAAGGGAGTTCCAGGATTTTGACCCAGTGACAGCGAAGGAACGGCGATATAGTTCCACGTCAGGATGGTGTGTGGCTTGGAGGGGAACTTGCAGGTGGTGGTGCTGCCATGCATCTGCTGCCCTTGTCCTTCTAGATGTTAGAGGTTGCGGGTTTGGAAGGTGCTGTCTAAGGATCCTTGGTGCATTGCTGCCGTGCATCTTGTAAATGATACACACTGCTGCCACTGTGTGTCGGTGATGGAGGGAGTAAATGTTTGTGGATGGGGTACTAATCAAGTGGGCTGCTTTGTCCTGGATGGTGTCGAGCTTTTTGAGTGTTGTTGGATCTGCATCCATCCAGGCACGTGGAGAGTATTCCATCAGACTCCTGACTTGTGTCTTGTAGATGGTGGACAGGCTTTGGGGAGTTAGGAGGTGAGTTACTCGCCGCAGGATTCCTAGCCTCAGATCTGCTCTTGTAGCCACAGTATTTATATGGCTACTCCAGTTCAGTTTCTGGTCAATGGTAATCCCCAGGATGTTGATAGTGGGGGATTCAGCGATGGTACTGCCATTGCATGTCAAGGGGATATAATTAGATTCTCTCTTGTTGGAGATGGTCATTGCCTGGCCCTTGTGTGGCGCAAATGTTACTTGCCACTTATCAGCCCAAGCCTGGATGTTGTCCAGGTCTTGCTGCATTTCTGCACAGACTGCTTCAGCATCTGAGGAGTCACGAATGGTGCTGAACATTGTGCAATCATCAGTGAACATCCCCACTTCTGATCTTATGATTGAAGGAAGATCGTTGATGAAGCAGCTGAAGATGGTTGGGCCTAGGACACCAGGGAGAACTCCCCTACTTTTCTTCATAATTGCGCTATGGGATCATTAACATCCATCTGAGAGAGTGGACAGGGCCTCAATTTAACATTTAATCTAATAGATCAAACCTCTGACAGTGCAGCACTCCCTCAGTACTGCACATGATTATCGGCCTTTGGGCTCAATTCTCTGGAGTGGAATTTGTATCACAGTCTCCAGACTCAAAGGCACGATTGTACTCTGCCAATACCAACCTGCGACTGATAGCTGGAGTATAACTGCAGCCTAACACACGGCACCTTCCCTCAGTGCCTGTCTCACAGCATTAAATCATTATCATAATCATTTTATCTATACAGGAAAAGCTCAACATGAAGTAAATGCTTTCAATTACCATATGCTAGTTTGCACAAGTTGTCAGTAACCCTTTACCACAAGATCACAACACCACATTGCTTCCTGCAGCTGGTTGAAATATGGCAGTGAATCATAAATGCCAACAGACGAGGTCTTATCTTAATTAGAGATATCATATAAATGGCTTGTGATTAAACAGAAAAAAGGAGTGTCCTGTAGGTTGCAAAGTTTGGGCACTATTTTTGCATCAAAGGACATAAGGGAAGTTTGGACTTGAGCTACTGCCAAGCCCGTAAATTATATTTCCCAACTGACCACATTTTAGCTCAATGCTAATGAAATTTCTGAATGGAGCACTTTTATTTTTCAATTATTGTTTAACATCTGTCCTTCTTTGTACAATAGCAAGCTCATTTCCTGTCGCATAGCTTCTTATGTTCTTATAACTACCTTTTTACTGTACAGAATACAAATAACTAAATGTGAGCCCCAATTCTGTATGACCCCACCAATTTTGTTGAGTCTCACTGTGGTTGAGTACGAATGGCAAAATTGGGGACTGCATTTCATGAACAGATTATATGCAGAGATGTTGGAGGCTGTGTCACTGCAAGCCTAATGGAAGTTTCAATAATTATTGCAATTGGTCCCATGTTGGATCTTATAGCTTTCTCACTGGAAATGTCAACCACACATTAGAAAGGGCCACAGCAAAAGCAGGTGTCACTTCTTACATTTTTGATATGAAGGTTAGATTTTTAGACATATTTATATTGATTTATCTGCAATTTTATTGTTTTCTTTCGCTGTTTGGGACTGATTTTTTTGTATGGCAAGACTTAAACTGAGTTTCTAACCCCATATCCTCTCCATCACAAAGGCCCCCTACTTCCACCTCTATAACATTACCCACCTTCGTTGCTACCTGAGGTCATCTGCTACTTAAAGCATCCATGCTTTTGCCACCTTCTCACCTGCCTATTCCAATGCTTTTTTGGCATCCTCCACCGTCCAAAAACTTCCATTCATCCAAAGCTTTGCTGCCTATAACCTATTCTGCACTAAATCCCACTTGCCCATCACCCCTGTCCTCACTGACCTACATTGAGCCTTGGACTCCCAGTGCCTCATATTTGAAATTCTCATTGTGTCCCTTCATGGTTTTGCCTCTTCCTATCTCTGTAACCTCCAGACTCTCAAGTCCTCTGCCTCTGGCATCTTGTGCATTACTCCCCTCCCTTTTATAAGAATTAGGAGCAAGAGCAGGCCATTGGGCCCCTTGAGCCTGCTCCACCATTCAATAAGATCATGGCTGATCTGATTGTGGCCTGAACTCCACTTTCCTGCTTGGTCCCCATGACCCTTGACTCCCTTGTAGGTCAAAAATCTCTTTAACTCAGCCTGAAATATATTCAATGACCCAGCCTCCACTGCTCTCTGGGGAAGAGAATTCCAAAGATTAACGACCCTCCGAGAGAAGAAATTCCTGTTAATCTCCGTATTAATTGGGAGATCCCTTATTTTGAAACTGTGCCCCCTAGTTCTATATTCACCATGAGGGGAAACATCCTCTCAGCATCTACCCTGTCAAGTCCCCTCAGGATCTTATATGTTTCAATAAGATCACTTTTCATTTTCTAAACTCCAAGGATTGTAGGCACAACCTGCTCAACCGTTCCTAATAAAACAATCCATTCATCCCAGGAGTCAGCCTAGTGAACCTCCTCTGAACTGCTTCCAATGCAACTATATCCCTCCTTAAGTAAGGAGACCAAAACTGTACGCAGTCCTCTAGGCGCGGTCTCACCAATGCCCTGTACAGTTGTAGCAAGACTTCCCTACTTTTATACTCCACCCACCCTTGCAATAAAGGCCAACATTCCATTTGCCTTCCTAATTACTTGCTGTACCTACATGCTAACTTTTTGTGATTCCTGTACAAGGACACCCAGATCCCTCTGTACCATAGCATTCTGCAACCTCTCTCCATTTAAATAATATTTTACTTTTCTATTCTTCCCAACAAAGTGGACAACCTCCCACATTATACTTCATCTGCCAAAATTATGCCCACTCACTTAACCTATCTATATCCCTTTACAGACTCTTTGTGTCCTGCTCACAACTTGCTTTCCTACCTACCTTTGTGTCATCAGCAAATTTGGCTACAATACACTCCATCCCTTACCCCCTCCCCCTCCCACACCAGGACCTAAACCCCATAGAACCATAGAACAATTTCAGCACAGAAGGAGGCCATTCAACCCCTCGTGTCTGTGCTGGCCGAAAAAACTAGCCGCCCAATCTAATCCTACCTTCCAGCACCTGGTCCATAGCCTTGCAGGTTACAGCATTTCAGGTACATGTCCAAGTACTTTTTAAAAGAATTGAGGGTTTCTGCCTCCACCACCATTCCTGGCAGTGAATTCCAGACACCCACCACCTTCTGGATGAAAAAGTTATTCCTCATGTCCCCTCTAATCCTTCTACCAGTCACCTTAAATCTGTGTCCCCTGGTAACTGACCTCCCCGCCAGGGGATACAGGTCCTTCCTGTCTACTCTATCTAGGCCCCTCATAATTCTGTATACCTCAATTAAGTCACCCTTCAGCCTCCTCAGTTCCAGGGAAAACAACCCTTGCCTATCCGATCTTTCCTCATAGCTGCAACTTTCAAGTCCTGGCAATATTCTTGTAAATCTCCTCTGTACTCTCTCCAGAGCAATTATGTCCTTTCTGTAATGTGGTGACCAGAACTGTACTTAATACTCCAGCTGTGGCCGAACCAGCATTTTATACAGTTCCAGCATTACATCCCTGCTTTTATATACTATACCTCGGTCAATAAAGGAAAGCAATCCATATGCCTTCTTCACCACTCTAACTACCTGTCCTGCCACCTTCAGGGACCTATGGACATGCACACCACTTCTTCTATCCCTCTCAATATCCTCCCATTTACTGTGTAATCCCTTGCTTTATTTGCCCTCCCCAAATGCATTATCTCACACTTCTCCAGTTTAAATTCCATCTGCCACTTTTCCGCCCACTCAACCAAACCATTGATATCATTCTGGAGTCTACAGCTATCCTCTTCACTATCAACTACACGGCCAATTTTTGTGTAATCTGCAAATTTCCCAATCATGCCTCCCACATTTAAGTCCAAATCATTCATATATAGTTCTTATGATATACCACAAACAGCAAGGGACCCAACACTGAGCCCTATGGAACTCCACTGAAAATAGGTTTCCATTCACAAAAACATTCGTTGACTATTACCCTTTGTTTCCTGTCCCAGACCCAATTCTGGATCCAACCTGCCACATTCCCCTGTATCCCATGGACTTTCATTTTACTGATCAGTCTGCCATGCAAGACCTTGTCAAAAGCCTTAATAAAATCCACGTAAACCACATCCACTGCACTACCCTCATCAATCCTCCCTGTCACTTCCTCAAAAAACTTAATCAAGTTAGTGAGACATGACCTTCCCTTAACAAATCCATGCTGACTATCCCTAATTAATCCGTGACTTTCTAAGTGGCAGTTTATCCTGTCCCTCAGAATAGATTCTAACAATTTACCCACCACCGAAGTCAGACTGGCCTATAATTATTTGGCCTATTCCTCGCACCCTTTTTAAACAATGGTACAACATTCACAGATCTTCAATCATCCAGTACCTTGCCTGTATCTAGTAAGGATTTGAAGATGATCTTCAGCACATCCGTTATTTCCTCCGTGGCTTCATTTAACAACCTGGGATGCAATCCATCCAGCCCTGGTGATTTATCCACTTTCAAGAATGTCAGACCCTCTAGTACTTCCTCTCTAATTTTGCTTAACGTATCTAATATTTCACACTCCTCTTTAACTACAATGTCTGCATCAACCCTCTCCTTTGTGAAGACAGAGACAAAAAACTCATTCAGAATCCTGCCCACATCTTCTGGATCCACGCATAAGTTCCGTTGTACATCTCTGATCGGCCCTACCCTTTCCTTCGTTATCCTCTTGCTCTTAATGTACTGATAAAACATCTTTGCCCATGTTCTGGACTTCCCTCCCTAAACCCATCCACCTCACTACCTTCCTTTCCTCCTGTAAGACGATCCTTAAAAGCCACCACTTTGACCAAACTTTTGGTCATCTGTTCTGACATATCCTTCTTTGGCTCAGAATCAATTTCTAAAAAAATTATGGCTCTGAAATGCTGTGGATATTGTTGTATGTTAAAGGTGCAAAAGAAAGTCAAAGAGAGAATGAAATTGCACTGACTTCAATGGAATGAAGATTGGGTGGGTATTATTATGGGCACCAGTCTGCTCCATCAGACATACAAACAGCGAAGGTGAAAATGACCCATGTCTCAGGAAGAGATGATTTACTTGCAAAGTAAACTATGACTTGGCATTGGATTACATAAACTTATTCACCTGCTGGACTGATGGGCTGTATGGTCTAAAACTGCTTTGGGATCTGTTTCCTGTCTTATTTATGTTCCAACCTTCAGCAAACCATTTAAGCAATGAATCAACCTTGAAATTTTTAAGAAAACAAACACATTCCATCCAGTGACTTGCGCACTTTAAGTTAAAAGTTAGCCTATTCTAAGAAAGTATGAAAAAGGAGCAGGAGTAGGCCATTTGGCCCCTTGAGCCTGCTCCACTATTCAATAAGATCATGGCTGACCTTCTACCTCAACGCCACTTTCATGCCCTATCCCCATATCCCCCGATTAGTGTTCAAATATCTATCGATCTAAGTCTTCAATTTACGTGATGATTGAGCACCCACAGCTCTCCAGGGTAGAGCATTCCAAAGAATTGCAACCCTCTGAGTGAAGAAATTTGTCCTCATCTCAGTTCTAAATGGCTGATTCTTAACCTGAGACTGTGGCCCCGACTATTAGACTGTCAGCCTCTCAGCAGCTATCCTGTTAAACCCTCAAGAATTTTACAGATCATCAGGCTATTTCTTAATTAACAGTTGCTATCCAGGATCTCAAATGACTGATGTCGTGTGAGTAAACCCAGCAAGATTGATTTCTTCTTGCAAAATATGAAATTAATTTCATGCACTCTTTGAAACATTTTCCAAAATGTAATTCATCTCCTGATCTTCCTCACCTTTTTCTTCAAAGAGCTGTTGCATGGTAGAAATATTGATTGAAATGCTCATTATTTTTCAGTGCCCGTATTTGTCGAAGAAGGCAATGTAAAGGCTGCATACTGATTTTCATGGCTGGTGTTTGCCCTCACATTGCACATGCTTCAAGGCGTTAATTTCAGTGACTTTCACAGCCAACATTTGCACCAGATTGTGTGGATGATCTGTGTAAATGAAGTCACAATGACACACTTGGCTCAGTTGTCATGTTGATTGTTACAAATGCACAAAAAGCATGAACTCAAATTGACAAGTAAAGCTGCAAAGGCTTGGGTGCAGACTTCCCTGCCGAGCCCAAGCATTATAATTTTAAAGAGACAGTGTTACTTCTTTCTCTCTCTCTGCTTGTAAAACAGAAAGAAATAATTAGCATTTATTTAACATCTTTCACGACCTCAAGATGTCCCAAAGCACTTTACAGCCTATGAAGTACATTTGAAGTGTAGTCACTCTTGTAATGTAGGAAACACGGCAGCCAATTTGTGCACAGCAATGTCCCCAACAACAATGCGATAATGACCAGATAATCTGTTTTTTATTGATGTTGGCTGAGGGCTAAATGTTGACCAGGACACCATGGAGAAGGGTCACTGACTTGAAACGTTAACTCTGCTTCTCTCTCCACAGATGCTGCCAGACCTGCATTGGAGCATCACATAAGTGCCAGTGTTACTTGTGCAACTATGAAAATGATGTTTGTGTAATTAGATTGTGCAGTCTCACTCTGTGACTCTCTCAGTAAGACCCTATTTTTGTTATAAGGCTCCAAATACTCATGCTTGAGTAAGACAAAAACCTACCTCTTTGACCAAACTTCTGTCAATCTGTCTAATATCTCCTTCTGTGGCTCGATGTCAAATTTTGTTTGATCATCGTTCCTGTCAAGCACCTTGGGATGTTTTACTCCTTTAAAGACGCTATATAAATACAAGTTCTTGTTGTTATTTAGACACAGCAACAAATTATCAGACTGTACAACAACAAGCTAAGGCTCAACTCAAAAACTAAAATCAGACAAATGGTAATCTTCATCAGACTTGCAACTAGTAGAAACAAACAACTATCATATTTTTCATTTATTAGCCCCTTAAAGCAAGATAATATACACTTTAACACCTCAATACATCTGCTGACATTATGCATTCTTTTATATAGATTCTTTTGCAACTGGAAAGAGAGGGGAAGGGGTAGAGACTAAGCTCAGGGTTTGAGAAACTTGGGATTGTATCTGCCTATATATACCCCAGGATGTGCTGCAAATTGAATGAAACTCTATTAGGACAACCCTAATTAACAACAACCAATTGTATTTATGTAGTTCCTTTAATGTAGTGAAATTTCCCAAGGCACTTCACAGGAGCGTTATCAAACAAAATTTGGTAGAAAGCCAAATAAGGAGAAATGGTCAAAGAGGTAGGTTTTAAGGAGTGTTTTAAAGGAGGAAATCGAGATAGGGAGGCGGAGAGATTTAGAGAGGGAATTCCAGAGCTTAGATAACTTCTATAAGTTAATTCATCTCAATGCTGAGTTCATAGGATCCAAACCATACAATCCACCAGTAATGGCTCTGTGATTGGCCTACTGTGCAGAGTACAGATTGTTTGATGTGATGGCCTCAATAACCCCAATTCTGAAATGTTAAGGAACATCTGTTTCCAGAAGTTCAGGGGAATAGTTGGCACATGGGGGCAGATGTTTAGCTTTCCATTGCAGATCAGACATAGAAACTGAAATCAATGGACAGAGAGATGGGGCAGTTCTATAACTAGTGGACAATCTACAGCACCACTGTTGGAGATGGGATAAGAAGGCAGAGGATTTAATACCATTTCTTCCATAGCTGTATTGTCAATTTAATACACTTATGGTAATGGTGCAGGCCTATTTTTCAGCTACAAACATGCTTATTGTACGCTAGCATTCCTGCTGCCATTTTCAAATTGGTTGATCCACCTGAAAGTTAATAAAACGGAAATGAACAGCTTGCATTTATTTATGGAAGCAAATTACTTGTAACAATATAATTGAACAAGGTTTGCTGTAATGAGAAACAAATGCTTGATCTAAAGCAGTCAGGATAATTCTGATTTTAAAGGACAATTTTAGCAGTGGCAAGTTGTATTTTAGTTATATATCAGCATTAGTTGTATTGCTGTGATATTCTCAAAGGATTGTATTGTGGAGTTGCAAAGAGGGTTTGTGACTTTGTTTCCCAGTTTGGATAGAACAGGGGCATATCCGTTTCTGTATTTTTACTCCTTTGAACGGTCACAGACAGCAAAAATGTGGCCAATTCTGAGAGTAGCTGCAGCTTGTGCCAAGGGAAGTCATAAGGAGATAAAAAAAATATGTTTTTAGTAATTGAAGTTGCTCAGGGAGAGAGTATCCTCTGGTGCTGAACCAGCAAGGATGTTTTAAATGTGTTCATTTCCCCCATTGTATATCTTGCAGTCCTGTCACAAAGCCTGTGAAGACTATGGAGACGGCGTTATATAAAGCGGTGGTCAGCTGGAACTGAGTTAAAAGAATCGATTACTGCCCCTGATCAGCATCCAGTTCGGAAAAGGATACCCATCTCCGTTCTGTGGAAGCAGTTGGCTACTGACAAAGTAGAATGGGAATGCTGTGCAGAATGCCAGGTCTCCATGGTATTATGGTTATTGGATCCAACTGCACTTTGCTCCTAACGAGCAGTTATTGTTTTTTTCGAAATTGCAATTTAGGAAGACAATGGAGGAAGCGTTTTAAAAGTAAAGATCTTTCTATTCTATTCTCACTTCCCTCCCTCTGCCCTACCATTGACAGTGTTCTCCAAGTCACGTTCGTCCCACTCCCTGGAACTCCCAGCCCCCTCCATCTCCATTTCTTTCATGTGCAGTCATGTTGTGATCGGGGCATAAAAGAAATTAGTGTTCACTGTAACATATTTGGGCAAAAGAAATGTGCCACACCAGCCTAAATGTTGCACAAGTTCTCATTTAACAGATAGCAACAAAAATAATGTTATTTTGGAGGGACCATGTCCCTAATTTTATACATGTTTCTGAATGATTACTGAACGTGTAGTCCTCCATAACACAGGGCACAGGGAGCTAAAACCATGTTGCTAATATTCAGAGATAGCTATCAGCAAGTGTTTACTTCAGCTCCGAGCGCTTGTTGGCAAAGGCGAGGCTGACCTGTCAGCTGCAATAAAATTTGTGACTGAGCTGAACTAAACTCAAACTTACAGAGGAGTCCTTAAGCACTCACCATTTATTACGCTTGATCTTGCACGCTAACTACACACCATCAACATCCCGGAAGTGAATGCATACTGTGATGTCCTTACATCGTGAAGCACAGTGAAACTCACCAAGCCACTCAGCAGTGTGAGTCTGACCTCCACATGGAGGTCAGCAAGCAATCTACTCAGAAAGGCTGTCCTTGATAAAACCATGCATTTCTAAATACTTACTAATTGCATCTCAGATTACAGATTCAAAAGGCTTGATTTTAATGTGACACCCTGGCCCAATCTTCAATCACCCCCAACACCCCCTCCCATCCCACAGCACCTACTCTTTTACCTCCTCCTTTCCTTTCCCGCCATCCAGGGTCCCAAACACTCCTTCCAGGTGAAACAATGATTTACTTGTACCTCTTTCAAATTGGTATACTGTGTTTGCTGCTCATGGTTCAGTCTCCTCTACATTGAGGAGACCAAACAGAGATAGGGTGACTGCTTTGTGGAATACCTCCATTTAGTCCACAATTGTATAACCGGTCACCTGCCATTTTAGTTCTCTGCCCCAGTCCCACTCTGACCTCTCTGACCTCAGCCTCCTACACTGTTCCAATGAAGCTCAACATAAGCTTGAGGAACAGCACATTTTGCTCAGGCACTTTACAGCCTATCGGACTCAACACTGAGTTCAACAATTTCAGATAACATCTGATGAAAGATCACAGACTTGAAACGTTAACTCTGTTTCTCTCTCCACAGATGCTGCCAGACCTGCTGAGTATTTCTAGCACTTTCTGTTTTTATTTCAGATAACGTCTGCCCCATTTTGCTTTGTGTTTATAGTTTTGTTTCTGAATAGCAGCTGTTAGTTATCATTCTGCTTTGCCATTCACACCTCCTCTAGAAGCATCTATTGTTTATTTAAGTGTCCCATTATCACCCCCCTTTTTGTCATTTAATCCCTTCCCTCCACTTTTCCTTTCCCTTCCCTTTTGTTCTTACCCCCTTCCTCCCTTTCCTTGCCTCTGTACTTGCTTAAAACCTGTTGATTCAGTTCTGATGAAGGGTCATCAACCTGAAACGTTATCTCTACTTCTGTCTCCACAGATGCTGCCAGACCTGCTGAATATTTCCAACATTTTCTGTTTTTATGTCGCTTTTAACCAAATCTGCCCAGCAAGAATGGGTTGGGTTCCGGTCACATGCCAATTTACTCCCCACCCAAATATTTCCAACATTTTTTCACTGGACCGACGGAGGTGGAGGGGCAACATGATGGAGGTTTACAAAGTTATAAGCGGCATGGACAGAGTGGATAGTCAGAAGCCTTTTCCCAGGGTGGAAGAGTCAGTTACTAGGGGACATAGGTTTAAGGTGAGAGGGGCAAAGCTTAGAGGGGATGTGCGAGGCAAGTTCTTTACACAGAGGGTGGTGAGTGCCTGGAACTTGTTGCCGGGGGAGGTGATGGAAGCAGGTACCATAGAGACGTTTAAGAGGCATCTTGACAAATACATGAATAGGATGGGAATAGAGGGATACGGACCCCGGAAGTGCAGAAGGTTTTAGTTTAGGCAGGCATCAAGATCGTCGCAGGCTTGGAGGGCCGAATGGCCTGTTCCTGTGCTGTACTGTTCTTTGGTCTTTGTTTGTTCACCCAATTGACTCCAATGGAGCATTAAATTGGCCGTCCAAGCTAAACCTGCCAGGTCCTCCCGGGGAATAAAAGTTTGTCCACAATTGATGTTAAACAAACTGGGTATAGTTACTTGGTTTATCCTTCTCTCCCTTCTTCAGCACAGGTGTTACATTAGCCACTTTACAGGCCCACAGTACAAGTTGCATATTTAGGGAGGATTAGAAAATTGTGGTCACAGGTTCTGCTATCTCCTCTCTTGAAATGGCCTATGGTGCATGCCATCTTGGCCTGGTGACACCAACCTGAGTTCCTTCAGAAGTAACCACATTTTACAGTTATTTCTGACAGTTGCTTCACATCCTGCTCTAGTACATCTACAATTCTCACTGCTACAATCATTATTAGAAACTGATGCAAAATATTTATTTAATATATATGCCTCACTTTCATCCTCCACAATTACTCTCCCTTCTTCATCCCTGAGTGGTCCCTCTCTTTAACTATTCTTTCACTTTTTCACACACTTATAAAAGATCCGTACAATTTCTTTCCGTCACCTCTGCTAATCCCTGTCCCATCACTTGCTGCCTATTTCTCTTCTTATTTCTCTGTAAAGTGCCTTGGGATGTCTTGTTTTTTAAATGTAGTGTATTAATGCAAGCTGTTGTTTTCTGTTGCTATTAATAAATCTGTTCCATAGTTTATTGCTATAACCGCTGACCGAAGGAGTGTTTATTCTTCCACTCTCTGAATACTAGAAGTACATGACAGGGCTTGTGTCATATTTAGTAAGCTATACACATTAACAATGGCTTCTGATTAACCCTTTGGGCAATGCTGCAATAGCAGAATATTATGCTCGCACTTTGGTTTGTATGGTGCAAGGACTCATAGCCCTTGATTCTAAGGACAAGAAAAAAAAGTTCTGTGAAAGTCTAAAAATGTAACAGAACTGAAATATGCATAAACCTTTTCAGGGTGGTTATCTCCCTAGATCACACAATTACTAGGGAGTGTGTGCATGCTCAAAATATGCGAAGTATCAGGCTATACATCTCTAACCTCAGTATCAACGCAGTGAATAGGACGCATTAGTGTGCATCAAAGTTTGTTCTCCGTTGGTGTGTCATCTTCTTCCCAGAAGGTTGACTGCCATGGATCTCCACCTCTGTCTGTCCTATGCTGTCCTTACACATTCTGCATAGATAACTGCATCCAGTCCATTATATCCATCATCCATTTTCTTCTCTGCTTCCCTCTCCTACATTTTCCATTGATCTTTCCTTCCAATAATTATCTCTGTCTGTCTTCTGCTCTAATGATGTGACTGAAGTATTGTATCTTTCTCTCTTTAATGTTATGCACTAATTTCCTCTTTACTCCAGCCATTTCCAGCACTTCCTCATTAGTCTTTCTGTCTGCATAAGTTACGTGGATCATCCTCCGATATGTCCACATTTCGAATGCATTCAGCTTATCAATAGTCTCTTTATTTGTCGTCCATGTCTCCAAGGCATTTAACATAGATGATAAAATGTTACACCTCAGCATTCTCTTCCTAAGATTCAGGGTCAGTTTCTTTGATTTTAACAAGTCCTTCATTCTGACAAAGCTGGTCTTGGCTATCTCAATTCTCCTTTAGATCTCACAGTCAGATCTCCATTCATCTGTGAAAAGCTGCCCAAAGCATGTATCAAAGTATGTGTCAGGTTAATTATACTGAGACATATGCCATGAGTCTGTACTAGCTCTGTTTTTAGTGTCAGGCGTGGCTCAGTTGATATCGCACCCACCTTTGAGCCCGGAGTTTCTGGGTTCATAGTTCCACTGCAGAGACTTGAGCACAAAATTAGGTTGACACTCGAGTGCTGCACAGTTGGGGGTGCTGTTTCTTGGATGAGATGGTAAACTGCTCTCTCAGGTAGACATAAAGGATCCCCTGTCACTATTCTGAAGAAGAGTAGGGGAGTTAACTGTAATATTCTGACTACTGTTAGTCTAATCATCGTCATCGTCGGCTTTCCCTTGATTCGAGGATGACGTCTACTCAAGGTTGCTAGTTTCTGCCCTGACCCGCAGATCTTGGCGCACATGGGGCAGGACGTCCCACCAGGTAGTGAGATCTGGAGTGCAGGATTTTCTTCCTTTTCTTTCCTTCTCTGCAGCTGCTCTGCCTCATCATTAAGGCGTTTGGACTCAAAGCATGATGCAGCTTGATGAACAAGATGTCGCCATTTTGAACGATTGGTAGCAAGCTCCTCCCAGTCATCAATGTCAATGCTGCCATGATTCAAATAGAGCTTCAGAGTGTTTTTGAAGCATTTTCTTTGTCCCCCCCAGGAATGCTGGCCATTTGAAAGTTGAGAAAGAAGACTGGGAAGACGGTTTTTGGCCATCCGGACACAGTATCCAGTCAATCGAAGTTACCTACAGCTAAGCCATAATCAATTTGCCACCGTCATCAGCGCTTATGCCCTTGACTTCGATGAAGACGTTAAGGAAATGTTCTATTCTGACTTTGATGAAGTCCTCACTGCCATCCCAAAAGAGGAGATCATCCTGCTGGGGACTTTAATTCCAGCATTGGCTGTGACTCTGATGCCTGGAGAGGAACCAATGGGAAAAATGGGGTGGGAAAAGTCAATACAAATGGTGTCCTACTGATAAAGTGTGCTCAACATAGCCTCATTATAACAAACCTCCTCTTCCGCCAGAAGGACAAATACAAAAATCACACTGAGGGATCCAAGATCATAGACTCTGGAACAGTTCCAACGGATTGGAGGGTAGCTAATGTAATCCCAATATTTAAAAAGGAGGTAGAGAGAAAACAGGGAATTATAGACCTGTTAGCCTGACATCAGTAGTGGGGAAAATGCTAGAGTCCATTATAAAAGATGTAATAGCAGAGCACTTGGAAAACAATGAATGAATCGGACAAAGTCAACATGAACTTACGAAAGGGGAATCATGCTTGACAAATCTACTGGAATTTTTTGAGGATGTAACTAGTAGAATAGATGAGAGAGAACCAGTGGATGTGGTGTATTTGGACTTTCAGAAGGCGTTTGATAAGGTCCCATATAAGAGATTAGCGTGCAAAATTAAAGCATGTGGGATTGGGGGTAAGGTACTGACATGGATAGAGAACTGGTTGGCAGACAGGAAACAAAGAGTAGGAATAAACGGGTCTTTTTCCGAGTGGCAGGCAGTGACAAGTGGGGTACCGCAGGAATCAATGCTAGGACCCCAGCTATTCACAATATATATTAATGATATAGATGAGGGAATTAAATGTGATATATCCAAGTTAGCCGACACAAAGCTGGGTGGGAGTGTGAGCTGTGAAGAAGATGCAGAGAAGCTCCAGTGTGATTTAGACAGGTTTAGTGAGTAGGCAAATACATGGCAGATGCAGTATAATGTGGATAAATGTGAGGTTATCCACTTTGGTGGCAAAAACAGAAAGGCAGATTATTTTCTGAACGGCGATAGATTGGGAAAGGGGGAGGTGCAGCAAGACCTGGGTGTCCTTGTGCACCAGTTGCTGAAAGTAAGCATGCAGTTGCAGCAGGCAGTTAAGAAGGCAAATGGTATGTTGGCCTTCATAGCGAGAGAATTCGAGTACAAGAGCAAGGATGTCTTGCTGCAATTATACAAGGCCTTGGTGAGACCACATCTGGAGTATTGTGTGCTGTTTTGGTCTCCTTATCTGAGGAAGGATGTTCTTGCTATGGAGGGAGTGCAGCGAAGGTTCACCAGACTGATTCCTGGGATGGCAGGACTGAAGTATGAAGAGAGATTGGGTCTGTTAGGCTTGTATTCGTTAGAGTTTAGAAGAATGAGAGGGGATCTTAAAGAAACGTACAAAATTCTAACAGGACTGGACAGACCAGATGCAGGAAAGATGTTCCTGCTGGCAGGGGAGTCCAGGATCAGGGGTCACAGTCTAAGGATAAGGGGTAAGCCATTTAGGACTGAGATGAGGAGGGTTTTCTTCACCCAGAGAGTGGTGAACCTGTGGAATTCTTTACCATAGAAAGCAGTTGAGGCCAAATCATTAAATATATTCAAGAAAGCGTTAGATATAGTTCTTAGGGCTAAAGGGATCAAGGGATGCGGGGTGAAAGCAGGAACAGGGTACTGAGTTTGGATGATCAGCCATGATCATATTGAACGGTGGTGCAGGCCTGAAGGGCCGAATGGCCTACTCCTGCTCCTATTTTTTTCTATGTTTTCTATCAAAGCACTGACACCTCCCAAATTGTTCAAGTCAAAGGTCTAAGTGATGTCTGTATCACTCAATCCATGCAGGGAACTGATGTCTGCTGGACAGATGATCGACTTGCTCGTTCAGTGATGAACATTCACTTAGCACCAAGGCATCGCCAGACCCAAAAGTCCAAGAGGAAGAAGATCAATGTCTCAGCCCTAAAGCAGCCCAACTCAAGTGCAGCTCACAACCAGTCTGGAAAATCTTCATGCATCGAAGTCAATTTCAGAACAGCGGGGACAAATAAAAACTTCTGTGTCCAGACAATTGGGTTCAAGAATTGTCATCACCAGGACTGGTTCGATGAAAACGATGCTGAAATTTGTGACCTCCTGGAACAAAAACAAGGAGCCTTCATCGCCTGGCAGAACAACCCAAGGTCGCAAGTCAAGAAGGCAGCATTCCAACAGCTCAAGGCTGACATCCAAAGTCTAATCTGGAAGATAAAGGACAAGTGGTGGGAAGAGAAAGCCCGAGAGATCCAACACTATGCTGACCATCATGACATGCAAAGCTTTTTTGAAGCCAACAAGGCCATCTATAGACCAAGATCAAATGGACAAAATCCCCTTCGCTCACAGGATGGTGTCTCTCTTCTTAAGGACGACAATGCCATCCGTCAACGCTGGAAAGAACCTTTTCAACAACCTCTTCAACCGTGAATCCACAGTGGCAGCTGATTCTCTGCAGGTTAGTCCCCTAGTATCCTGGGTTAGAATCCATAGATGAACCACCATCGATGGGAGAGCTGCAACAAGCAATCAAATGGATGAAAAACACCAAAGCCTGTGGCCCCAATGGTATTCCAGCTCAGGCCATCAAAGCTGGCGGGCTTTTGCTCACTTCAAGACTCCATGCACTCATTCTACAGATTTGGGAGGGAAACGAACACCAATCCACCCCGACTTCAGGTTAGTCTAATACAGAATATCTGAAGCAGGGTTGTCCAACATACGGCCTGCGGGCCAGAACCGGCCCGCCGAAGGTTTCCATCTGGCCCGCCAATCTGCCCACGGCTTGGCTCTGATTAACAGCTCCCCTGTACATGGAGGAGGTAGGTGGAACCTGTGTCTGACGGGCGGCATTGATGGAATGCGTGCAGGTGCTCTAGAATCGGCCGCCCATGTTGCTTTTTCGCGATTCATCAAATATCCTGTATCCTGCACATTGGGAAGGGTCCCATCTCCACTTGTCCCACAACTTAAATAAAGCAGACATGGTAGGTATCTGGCTGTGGGAATGGCTGCTGTGGGGAACACAGAGTGGGGAGCGGGGAACATGGAGCGGGGAGTGGGCAACATGGGGGACACTGGAGACAAGGGTAGGGGACAGAGGGAGACAGAGAGAGGGGGTAGAGGGAAACAGAGAGCGACGGGGAAAAAGACAGAGAGAGAGACAGAGAGGAGGGGCGGGGGGTGGTGGGGAGGAGGGAGAGCCAGAGAATCATATAGTCATTTATTTAGGGCACAGAAGGAGGCCATTCGGCCCATTGAGTCCATGTCAGCTCTCCACAGAGCTGTGCAGTCAGTCCCATTCCCTGACCCGATCCCCATAGCCCTGCAAGTCTATTTCTCTCAGGGGGCCATCCAACTTCCTCTTGAAGTCGTTGATTGTCTCCACTTCCATCACCCTTGTGGGCAGTGAGTTCCAGGTCATTACCACCCGCAGTGTAAAAAAATGCTTCCTTATATTCCCCTGCATCTTTTGCCCAAAACTTCTAGTCCAAAAGGGGAAGTGGTGAGGGGGCAGGGGGTGGGGGGGGGGGGGTGGTGCTGGAAGAGAGAATGAGACATAAACAGACAGAGTGCGGGGAGAGAGATCAAGGTCTCTCCTGACAGATGGAAATCTATCAGAATACTCTACATCACTATATCAAGTGTGTGGGCAGAGATTGACTACTTATGCAGGCAAAAACAATGCCAGGCTTGTCACTAAATCAGTTTTCAATATAGTGATGAGAAAGTAAGTCAAATTAGTCTCTCTCTTGATCTTAGTCTTGATCTCTCTCCCTGCACTCTGTCTGTTTATGTCTCATTCTCTCTTCCAAACCCCCACCCCCGTCCCCTCACCGCTTCCCCTTTTGGACTAGACATTTTGGGCAAAAGATGCAGGAGAATATAAGGAAGCATTTTTTAACACTGCGGTGGTAATGACATTTAAAGCTTCTTCACAAAAATGCACATTTGTTGTTATTTTGATAGTGTGATAAATTTTTAATGCCTTAATATTTCTGAAATTTGCTCATCGGCTCCCTACGTAGGGCAAAACTTGTAATCTGGCCCCCCATGTGAAAAGGTTGGACAACCCTGATGTAAAGAGCTTGCTAAGTTAAAAGAAAAAGGAGCTTTACTGAAACATGTCTTCCTGCAATAATTTACATCTCCCAAGGGATCCACACCATGTGGTGTTACATCACTTCCTGTGATGCGGTACACAATATGATTAGCATATTAACCCATTAACAACCCAATGTCCAATATAACACATTATACTACATTAACCTCATGTCCTGGCCAATATTTATCCCTCAATCAGCATAACTAAAACAGATTATCAAGTCATCATCTCATAGTTTTTCTTGTGGAAACTTGCTGTGTGCAAATTCGCTGACGCTTTGCCTATATAACAAGAGTAACCACGCTTCAGAAAGTACTTAATTAGCTGTAAGAAAGCATTTATATAAATGCAAGTTCTTTCTTTGAGTACTCTGAAGTCCAGGTCACTGTGACTCTGTGACTCCTACGTAAGGTTAGTCTGTATTTGAGAAAATGTAATTAATTGGTCACAATCTCGAACTACTTTTTCTTCTTTGGCCTCCTTATCTCGAGAGACAATGGATACGCGCCTGGAGGTGGTCAGTGGTTTGTGAAGCAGCGCCTGGAGTGGCTATAAAGGCCAACTCTAGAGTGACAGACTCTTCCACAGGTGCTGCAGAGAAATTTGTTTGTCGGGGCTGTTGCACAGTTGGCTCTCCCCTTGCGCCTCTGTCTTTTTTCCTGCCAACTACTAAGTCTCTTCGACTCGCCACGCTTTAGCCCCGTCTTTATGGCTGCCTGCCAGCTCTGGCGAACGCTGGCAACTGACTCTCACGACTTGTGATCAATGTCACAGGATTTCATGTCGCGTTTGCAGACGTCTTTAAAGCGGAGACATGGACGGCTGGTGGGTCTGATACCAGTGGCGAGCTCGCTGTACAATGTGTCTTTGGGGATCCTGCCATCTTCCATGCGGCTCACATGGCCAAGCCATCTCAAGCGCCGCTGACTCAGTAGTGTGTACAAGCTGGGGATATTGGCCGCCTCGAGGACTTCTGTGTTGGAGATATGGTCCTGCCACCTGATGCCAAGTATTCTCCGGAGGCAGCGAAGATGGAATGAATTGAGACGTCGCTCTTGGCTGACATACGTTGTCCAGCTCTCGTGCCATAGAGCAAGGTACTGAGGACACAGGCCTGATACACTCGGACTTTTGTGTTCTGTGTCAGTGCGCCATTTTCCCACACTCTCTTGGCCAGTCTGGACATAGCAGTGGAAGCCTTTCCCATGCGCTTGTTGATTTCTGCATCTAGAGACAGGTTACTGGTGATAGTTGAGCCTAGGTAGGTGAACTCCTGAACCACTTCCAGAGCGTGGTCGCCAATATTGATGGATGGAGCATTTCTGACGTCCTGCCCCATGATGTTCGTTTTCTTGAGGCTGATGGTTAGGCCAAATTCATTGCAGGCAGCCGCAAACCTGTCGATGAGACTCTGCAGGCACTCTTCAGTGTGAGATGTTAAAGCAGCATCGTCAGCAAAGAGGAGTTCCCTGATGAGGACTTTCCGTACTTTGGACTTCGCTCTTAGACGGGCAAGGTTGAACAACCTGCCCCCTGATCTTGTGTGGAGGAAAATTCCTTCTTCAGAGGTCTTGAACGCATGTGAAAGCAGCAGGGAGAAAAAAATCCCAAGAAGTGTGGGTGCGAGAACACAGCCCTGTTTCACACCACTCAGGATAGGAAAGGGCTCTGATGAGGAGCCACCATGTTGAATTGTGCCTTTCATATTGTCATGGAATGAGGTGATGATACTTAGTAGCTTTGGTCGGCATCCAATCTTTTCTAGTAGTCTGAAGAGACCACGTCTGCTGATGAGGTCAAAGGCTTTGGTGAGATCAATGAAAGCAATGTAGAGGGGCATCTGTTGTTCACAGCATTTCTCCTGTATCTGACGAAGGGAGAACAGCATGTCAACGGTCGATCTCTCTGCACGAAAGCCACACTGTGCCTCAGGGTAGATGCGCTCGGCCAGCTTCTGGAGCCTGTTCAGAGCGACTCGAGCAAAGACTTTCCCCACTATGCTGAGCAGGGAGATTCCACAGTAGTTGTTGCAGTCACCACGGTCACCTTTGTTTTTATAGAGGGTGATGATGTTGGCATCGCGCATGTCCTGGGGTACTGCTCCCTCGTCCCAGCACAGGCATGGCAGTTCATGTAGTGCTGAGAGTATAGCAGGCTTAGCACTCTTGATTATTTCAGGGGTAATGCTGTCCTTCCCAGGGGCTTTTCCGCTGGCTAGAGAATCAATGGCATCACTGAGTTCCGATTTGGTTGGCTGTATGTCCAGCTCATCCATGACTGGTAGAGGCTGGGCTGCATTGAGGGCAGTCTCAGTGACAACATTCTCCCTGGAGTACAGTTCTAGGTAGTGCTCAACCCAGCGGTCCATTTGTTTGTGTTGGTCAGTGATTATGTCCCCTGATTTAGATTTGAGGGGGGTGATCTTCTTGATGGTTGGCCCAAGAACTCTCTTCATGCCATCATACATTCCTCTGATGTTTCCGGTGTCTGAGGCCGGCTGAATATGACTGCATAGGTGTTGCCAGTAGTCGTTTGCGCAGCACCTGGCTGTTCTTTGTGCAGTGCTTCTGGCTGCTTTAAGTGCTGCGGATGTTAAATCGCTGGGGGCTTTCTTGTAGTTCAACAGTGCAATGCTCTTAGCGGCTATGACAGGTTCCAGCTCTTCATTATGAGATTGAAACCAGTCTGCATTTCACTTCGCACTTTTGCCGTAGGTGGTCAAAGCTGACTCATAGATGGTGTCTCTGATGTGGGCCCACTTGGTCTCAGCATCCCCAGTGGGAATGTTTTGAAGGGCTGTTACAAGTGAATTTAGAAATTTTTGTAACAGCTGTGGGTGAGAAATTCTGCTCGTGTTGATGCGCGGGTGGCCCTTCTGCTTGGAATGATGCAACTTCTTTGGTCTGAGTCTAACCTTGCTGCACACCAGGGAGTGGTCGGTGTCGCAGTCCACACTGTGGAAGCTGCGTGTGATTTGAACACTGTTTAATGCAGCTCGCCTTGTGACAATGAGGTCTAGCTGGTGCCAACGACGCGATCTTGGGTGCCTCCATGAAACCTGATGACAGGGTTTAGTGTGAAAGAACGAGTTGGTGATGCAGAGGTTATGATAGGTACACAACTCAAGCAGTCTCTGCCCGTTCTCATTCATCCTTCCAACGCCATAGCGCCCAAGGCAGGAGGGCCATGAGTCATGGTCGGCCCCAACCCTGGCATTAAAGTCCCCCAGCAGGAATAGGTGTTCGGTGTTGGGGATGCTGCTAATGATGTTATGGAGTTCCTCGTAGAACTGGTCTTTAGCTTCAGGTGGGGAGCAGAGTGTTGGAGCATAGATGCTGAGTGGGTGTACTAGACCAGAGGTGGTGAGCAGTCAGATGGACAGTATGCGTTCCGAGCCATTTGAGGGTGGCTCTATCATGCTGAGCAAGGAGTTTCTGATGGCGAAGCCCACTCCATGCTGTCTTGGTTCTTCAGGATCCCTGCCTTGCCAGAAGAAGGAGTAGTCTTGCTCTGCTAGAGATCCACTCGCGGGGAGGCGAGTCTCCTGAAGTGCTGCAATGTCTACATTGAGTCTCTACTAGAAACAGTTAATAAACCAGTGAATTTCACAAGGCACCAGGGGGATGACTTTCAACTACCAGCCAAACGTTTCCCATCTGGTAAACTGGCAACCGGGTATATCCCAAACACCAGATGGATTCAGGGAGACCCATTTAATCATGGGGTACATCAGATGAAGCATTAGGTCACTTATTTGCATACGCAAAGGGCCTAATGCCCATTCCAAGGATGGGCTGGGAGGTGGAGGCTGTAAAATGGTGAGGGAAGGCGGAGGTGGAGTGCCCGTTGCCTTCCGACGCCATGCAATTTTACCATGGGCGGGGAAGGTCGAAGATGGTCTTCCCACTCAGAGGCCAGTTGAGGGCCTAAAGTGGCCAATTAAGGACCACTTAAGGGCCTCATCCCACTGCTGCTTGCCACTATACTACATGGGGGGACTGCCCATTAAAAGATGGCAGCTTCCTTGTGGGCTCAGTGGGGGGGGGGGGAGGGAAAGAGGGGGAGGGGGAGGGGAGGCCCCCCTCAGAAATCACCTCCACACCCTCTGATTGGCCAGCAGCTCTTGGATACAGGACCTCCGCCCTTAAAGGGTCGGAATGCCCTAATGCCAGCCAGCTAACTACCTGAAGTGCATAAAATTGCATCGGGGCTCCCTGAGACAGCCATGACGGAGTTGCGCCCGGCTTTCCGGCCCACCGTAGAGGCCATTAAATTCAGCCCCTATTTTCAGCCTATGGCGGGTGTCACACATCTGGCATGCACTTCCTGCCTGCCGTATTGGAGGCTTAATGCCTGTCCAGCACCCGGTAATCGCCATGGAACTTCTAGGCCATATATTCCAGGCGTTCTCAATCAGGGGTCTATGGCCCTCTAGGGGTCTGCGAAAAAGTTTCAAGGGGTGTGCCAAAAATAAAATTCTAGCTGACACTGTCCTCTGCCCAGCACCACATTTTATCACTGACACTGTCCCTTTGAGCCCTTATATAGGGTGGGAGGGCGGAGCTATGGGGAAACAGCTCAATGCAACTCATAAGGACTGAGAGTGAGGAGTGCAGAGCCCATCAGAAGTCAAGAGTATTTCAACCTGCTACAGTGTAGCTCATGCACCAGCTCACACAGTCTGAGCCCGAGTTGGCTGCATTGCAGCTGCAACATGTCCATAGATGTGCATGAGGGAGCTCTTGCCCTGACTGAGATGGGCGAGAAGCTGATGCATCTCCTCCACGATAAGTATGACAATGCAAACATAGATGTGTTGGGTAAAGTACTGACCCCGACCCAGATACCGAGTGTAGCTGAGAGCCGAACACACTGGACCTGTTAGAGAGCCTGGAGAGCAGGATTTAGTGGAGCCAGTGGGGCTCCTGGTGCCAGGCCGAAAAGGCGGTGGGAACCTGCCTCAGCCATTTGGAGCCCCTCGGCTCTATCCGGTGCCAGGCCAATTAACAGCCCAGTGCTGGCATCCCCGCCTCTTTAAAGATGGGGATCCCACCTCCAAGAGCTGCCGACTAATCAGACGGCCGGCAGCTCACTAGTATCAGCAAAACCACCAGGAGCGACAACCACAGCCGGTACTGCAGGAGGCCTTGGAACCAGGCCCGGCGTTGGAGACCTGAGCCCAAGGTAAGTGAGGCAGCGTTGCCAGGGCCAGTCCGGCAGGCCGTGGCGATGGAGAGAGGGAGGGTGGGCATTGAGTGCAGGGGGAAGGGGGTGCAAGGATGTGGGTGGTTTTCTGCTGGGAGCCCTCCGTGGGCCACAGACTGCCCACAGAGGATGGCCCACCCCACACAGAAGCCTGCAGGGAGGTCGGCTCATTTTACTGGGTGACCTCCTCCGCATGGCGGAGTCCCCCGCTGTCTCGGGAATAATTCCAGTGCCAACAGAAGAGGTCCTTAAGTGGCTGATAATAGACCTCTTAAGGGCCTCAGTTGGCCTCTGGGCAGGAAGACTGTCATTGGCCTATCCCACCACTGACTAAATTCCGGTGTGACGGAAAGACAATGGGCCCTCCGCGCCCGCCCCCCCCCACCTCTCATCGCAATTCTATGGGCCCCTCCACCTCCTAGGCCATCTCCAGCGGCTCATTAAATTCAGCCCGGCGTGTGTAACAAGAGACAATAAAAAGGATGAATTAGTCTGCATGTAAAGTGTCTAATGACACATATGGGAATCAATTCAGCTGCTGGATTAATAATAATGATTGTGGGGGGAAGGGACCACTCTTAGGCTGATCTTAACTGGGCTACATATTGTGTGCCATTGTATCACTTGCACTTCTGTTATCATTAAAACTGGATTTCAATGTACGAACTATTAGAAAACAAACTGAATAAATATTGAATTATTTCTTTAAGTGACTGACGTAGAAGCTGCATTAATTTTGCTGCTGCAAAGCTGGCTGCCAGCTTCCTCCTGCACGACCCTGTTTGACTGTTGGTTGCAAACTATCCAGCAATTAAAAATTAACAAATCCCTTTGGGACTTTTGGTACTTTTTCCTAACAGTTAAAAAAAATCATGTTGAATATTTTTTAATGCTTTTATAGACATCTCTTATGTTGATTCCTGCATAGTTTTAGAAACACGCGGTTCTTTGTGGGGTATGTTATTTGCAATTTTATGATGAAAATTGGGGCAAATTCCTCGGGACATTTTTCCGCCATGCTGTAAGATTGAGATTTCCCTGTCATATGCACCAGAATTGCTCTGCAGCCCATCCATTTAATACCATGGGACCTTCTTTCTTCTTTGGCATCCTTGTTTCGAGAGACAATGGGTAAGCGCCTGGAGGTGGTCAGTGGTTTGTGAAGCAGCACCTGGAGTGGCTAGAAAGGCCAATTCTAGAGTGACAGACTCTTCCGCAGGTGCTACAGATAAAATTGGTTGTCGGGGCTGTTACACAGTTGGCTCTCCCATTGTGCTTCTGTCTTTTTTCCTGCCAACTGCTAAGTCTCTTCGACTCGCCACGCTTTAGCCCCGCCTTTATGGTTGCCCGCCAGCTCTGGCGATCACTGGCAACTGACTCCCACGACTTGTGATCAATGTCACAGGACTTCATGTTGCATTTGCAGACGTCTTTAAAGCGGAGACATGGACGGCCGGTGGGTCTGATACCAGTGACGAGCTCGCTATACAATGTGTCATTGGGGATCCTGCCATCTTCCATGCGGCTCACATGGCCAAGCCATCTCAGGCGCCGCTAGCTTAGTAGGGTGTATATGCTGGGGATGTTGGCTGCCTCGAGGACTTCTGTGTTGGAGATACGGTCCTGCCACCTGATGCCAAGGATTCTCCGGAGGCAGCGAAGATGGAATGAATTGAGACGTCGCTCTTGGCTGACGTACGTTGTCCAGGACTCGCTGCTGTAGAGCAAGGTACTGAGGACACAGGCTTGATACACTTGGACATTTGTGTTCTGTCAGTGCGCCATTTTCCCACACTCTCTTGGCCAGTCTGGACACAGCAGAGGAAGCCTTTCCCATGCGCTTGTTGAATTCTGCATCGAGAGACAGGTTACTGGTGATAGTTGACACTAGGTAGGTGAACTCTTGAACCACTTCCAGAGTGTGGTCGCCGATATTTATGGATGGGGCATTTCTGACCTCCTGTCCCATGATGTTCATTTTCTTGAGGCTGACGGTTAGGCCAAATTCGGTGCAGGCAGCCGCAATCCTGTCGATGAGTCTCTGCAGACACTCTTCAGTGTGAGATGTTAATGCAGCATCGTCAGCAAAGAGGAGTTCCCTGATGAGGACTTTCCGTACTTTGGACTTCGCTCTTAGACGGGCAAGGTTGAACAACCTGCCACCTGATCTTGTGTGGAGGAAAATTCCTTCTTCTGAAGACTTGAACGCATGTGAGAGCAGCAGGGAGAAGAAGATCCCAAACAGTGTGGGTGCGAGAACACAGCCCTGTTTCACGCCACTCAGGATAGGAAAGAGCTCTGATGAGGTGCCACTATGCTGAATTGTGCCTTTCATATTGTCATGGAATGAGGTGATGATACTTAGTAGCTTTGTTGGGCATCCAATCTTTTCTAGTAGTCTGAAGAGACCACGTCTGCTGATGAAGTCAAAGGCTTTGGTGAGATCAATGAAAGCAACGTAGAGGGGCATCTGTTGTTCACGGCATTTTTCCTGTAGCTGGCAAAGGGACAACAGCATGTCAATGGTGGATCTCTCTGCCCGAAAGCCACACTGTGCCTCAGGGTAGACACGCCCGGCCAGCTTCTGGAGCCTGTTTAAAGCGACTCGAGTGAAGACTTTCCCCACTATGCTGAGCAGGGAGATTCCACGCTAGTTGTTGCAGTCACCGCGGTCACCCTTGTTCTTATAGAGGGTGATGATATTGGCATTGCGCATGTCCTGGGGTACTGCTCCCTCGTCCCAGCACAGGCAAAGCAGTTCGTAGAGTGCTGAAAGTATAGCAGGCTTGGCACTCTTGATTATTTCAGGGGTAATGCCGTCCTTCCCAGGGGCTTTTCCGCTAACTAGAGAATCAATGGCATCACTGAGTTCCGATTTTGTTGGCTGTATGACCAGCTCATCCATGACTGGCAGAGACTGGGCTGCATTGAGGGCGGTCTCAGTGACAACATTTTCCCTGGAGTACAGTTCTAGGTAGTGCTCCACCCAGTGGTCCATTTGCTTGCGTTGCTCAGTGATTGTGTCCCCTGATTTAGATTTGTGAGGGGCAATCTTCTTGATGTTTGGCCCAAAGGCTCTCTTAATGCCATCATACATTCCTCTGATATTTCCGGTGTCAGAGGCCAGTGAATATGACTGCATAGGTGTTGCCAGTAGTCATTTGCGCAGCGCCTGGCTGTTCTTTGTGCAGCACTTCTGGCTGCTTTAAGTGCTACGGATGTTCACTCGCTGGGGGCTTTCTTGTAGTTCAGCAGTGCAATGCGCTTAACGGCTATGACAGGTTCCAACTCTTCAATGTGAGATTGAAACCAGTCTGCATTCCGCTTCACACGTTTGCCATAGATGGTCATTGCTGAGTCATAGATGGCGTCTCTGATGTGGGCCCACTTGGTCTCTGCACCCTCTGTAGGAGTATTTTGAAGGGCTTTTTCAAGTGAATTTAGAAACTTACGTAACAGCTGTGGATGAGAAATTCTGCTAGCGTTGATGAGCGGGTGGCCCTTCTGCTTGGAGTGATGCAGCTTCTTTGGTTTGAGGCTAACCTTGCTGCACACCAGGGAGTGGTCGGTGTCGCAGTCCGCACTGTGGAAGCTGCAACCACCACTTACTAATCTGACTAAACTGATTTAGTGCTCATGAAATGTGGTCCAAGGGCCTTTCCACGAGATCATGATAATTACAGATGAGGTAAACCATTCACACCTTGCTGTATGGCTGTGAAACATGGGCAACGTATGGCTACCAGGAAAAGAAGCTCAATAATTTTCATCTTTGCTGTCTGCGGCACATTATAGGCATATCCTGGCAGGACAAAATCATAAATGTGGCAGTCCTCTCAAAGGCAGAGCTCCCTAGTGTGTTGGCACTGATCAAACAGAGCCGGCTTCGGTGTATTGAACACGTCCGCAGGATGTAAGATGGTTGCATACCCAAGGACCTTCTGTATGGTGAGCTGGCTGGGGCCAGATGACCAGTGGAGCTCCCAAAGCTCCGCTTCAAGGATGCCATGTTGACTATCGCACCTGGCGAACTAGGGAAGTGGCGACACATCCTTTGGACTGGTGTGCACTACCATGGTGACTGGTTGCTACAGCAGCTTGGCAACAGGTGCCAATGTCAAAACAACAACTCACAGCGTCAACTGGCAGCTTCACGTGCGGCACTTGTGGCAGAACCTGTCCCTCAAGGATTGACCTTCACAGCCATCAGCAAAGGTGCACCAAGAGAAAACACCCCAGCTAAAGGGATTGTTTGCTGCGTGTCCATCACCTTTCGTAGATGACATGATGCCAACCAACCAAACCATTCACCCCACCTTAATTCAACTATTCAAATTTTGCATTGAGTACGTAAACCAAAAATATATATGTTTAATTTCATAACTAATTTTTGTACAGTAAAAACCCTTATGTTACTTTACAGGGGGTCCACAGACATGCCTCAGAATCCCTGATACATTCCATATAAGCCGGTGCATCTTACACCTCAATGTTTTTACCCAAATGCTGAAAATAAAAATATTGAAAAAAAATAGCAGGCAACATTTTTGTTCGTTTCAAATAAGGAAGAGTCTATCCTGCACTCACTGGAGGCCGACCTCCAAAATGCATTAGTTTTGGTTAATAAAGCTGTTGCTTGAGGCTCTGACTCTGTGTAGAATTTTTCTTCAGTGTGCAGCCTTTTGTTAGGAATTTTCCCCTAGTTGCCTCGCTGCATTAGTTGTGATTTGCATTACAATGTGACTGCCAACATTACATCACATTCAGTCTTCTTATTGAATGGCTATAAAATGGACCTTGAAATTAAGTACTGGTAGTTTACCGCATGGTGTTGGGTGCTGGGCCAGATCTCTGATTTAGGACCAAAAGAGTAACAAGATCCTTGAAAATGTGCCAAGCATTGGAAAACACTGTACAATATAATATTTCTCAGAACACATACTGTGAATTAATCCCAGCGAAGGGGAATGCATTGTTTTGTAAGGAACATATTCTTCTTCCTGTCAGTTAATGCTATCAGCACGCTGGTCGAGTATCATAATCATGTTTTGAAAAAAAGAGTTCTTATTGTCACATGATAGATTGGCAAGAAATAAACTCAGGACCTGAGTGAAAAATTGTTGGCCCTGAACAGAAGATGCGCTCTCCAACAGAAAAGATCTTCTTTCTTGCTGTCGTTTATTAAATTTACTCAGCTGTATATCCAAATTGTCAGGAGACAGTTAAAGAAAGAATTAAATTGCATTGATGTAGCACCTTTCATGTCCTCAGGATGTCCCGAGGCGCTACATACCAGTTATGTAGTTTTGAAGTGTTGCTACAATGGTACAATAGAGAAGCACAACAGCCAAATTGCACGTCACCGATTTGATTGAGGAATAAATGTTGGTCAGGGCACCAGGTAGAACTCCTCTGCTCTTCTTCAAAATAGCACCTTGGGATCTTTTATGTTCCCCTAAGAGAGCAGTCAGGGCGTCTGTTTATTATCTCATCCAAAGACAGCACCTCTCCTGGGCAGCACTCTCTCAGTACTGCACTGAAATATCAGTCTAGAAAGTGCACTTCAGTCTCTGGAGTGGAACTTGAACCCATAATTCTCTGGCTGAAATGTGAGAGTGCAACCATTGTGTCAAGGCTAGCACCTCCAGTGATTTTGTATTTCAGTTAGATGCTACAGGGAAGATCAAAGGGAGGATGCCAGGTTTGATCCTTGCTTTCAGCTGGGGAGCTGATAGGGAGATCACAGCTGGTTTGGCCTCAATGGCCCTGGAGTTTGAGGGATTAAAAATTTAGCCCAGGTTCTTGTTCCTCATCACTATAAAGTGACCACTGCTGGAACGTGTGTTGATGATGTTGGCGAAGGGCAGAATCAGGCTTGGCTCAGCCAATTCCAATGATTGAATCATCTGTCTGGACTCCTATATGAAGAATGGGCCACACAGGTGAACAGAGAGCTGCCAGTGACTGTGGCACTAGAGGGGTAATTCTCCTAGTCCACACAATGGGTTGGCATATCAAGACATTGTGGGCATAATTCTAAGCTAACACGCCCGGCAGGAATGGGGCAGGTTCAGTTTGGATACCATGGGTAGAATTTCTGTTCTGGGGTCAGGACCCCAATGTAGGGTGCATTTCCCGTTCCTGACCCACATTGTGTCGGCATCAGTTGGCCGACGTCATTTCTGTAGGGATAGCCAATTAGTGGCTAGGGTGCATGCTCACTGTCCAATTAAAGATGGCGGGTGGGCTTTCAAAGCTTATAAACTTTCAACAGTAAAAACTGGCCACACCTGCCAGAGCGCCATTGTGGAGGGGGATCCCTCTGTTCAGGCACCTGATGATCGGAGCTCCAAGCCGGTAGCATAAACTAGGAAAATGATGCCTTATATCCCAGCACATTTCAGAGCTTCCAGGGAAGACACCTTCCTGTTCGATGGCTCAATACTCCATCATCTGCTGCAAAAGTTATTGAAGCATACAAAACAACACAGTTAGAATAATATGGCATACTCTGGAGTTAGATATGTTAAATGGTTCCTCTCCTAAGCTATGAGTAGCAAATTTACATGGCAGATGGAGTATAATGTGGGAAAATGTGAAGTTGTTCACTTTGGCAGGAAGAATACGAACATATGAATTAGGAGCGGGAGTTGGCTACTCGGCTCTTCGAGCCTGCTTCGCCATTCAATAAGTTCATGGCTGAACTGATTACTCCATATTTCCACCAACCCCCGATAACCTTCCACCCCCTTCCTTATCAAGAATATACGAACAAATAAAGAAGCAGAGTATTACTTAAACGGAGAACGGCTGCAGAACTCTGAGCTGTAGAGGGATCTAGGTGTTCTAGTGCATGAGTCACAAAAAGTTAGCATGCAGGTACAGCAAGTAATAAAGAAGGCTAATGAATGCTATCCTTTATTATGAGAGGAATTGAAAATAAAATTAAGGATGTTATGCTTCAGGTATACAGGGCATTTGTGAGACCACATCTCGAATACTGTGTGCAGTTTTGGTCTCCTTATTTAAGGAAGGATGTAAATGCATTGGAGGCATTGGAATGAACGGGTTGTCTTATGAGGAAAGGTTGGACAGACTGGGCTTGTTTTCACTGGAATTTAGAAGAGTGAGAGGAGACTTGATTAAAGTTTACAGGAACCTAAATGGTCTTGACAAGGTGGATGTGGAAAGGATGTTTCCTCTTGTGGGTGAGTCCAGACTTAGGGGGGACGGCTTTAAAATTAGGGGTTGCCCTTTTAGGACAGAGATGAGGAGAATTTTTTTCTCTCAGGGGGTTGTGCGACTTTGGAGTTCTCTGCCTCAGAAGGTGGTGGAGGTGGGGTCATTGAACATTTTAAGGCGGAGATAGATAGATTCTTGTTAGGCAAGGGAATCAAAGGTTATCGGGGATAGATGCGAGTGTGGAATTTGAGACACAAACAGATCAGCCATGATTTTATTGAATGGCGGAGCAGGCTTGAGGGGCCGAATGTGAAGTTGTTCACTTTGGCAGGAAGAATACGAACATATGAATTAGGAGCAGGAGTAGGCTACTCGGCTCTTTGAGCCTGCTCCGCCATTCAATAAGTTCATGGCTGAACTGATTACTCCATATTTCCACCTACCCCCAATAACCTTCCACCCCCTTCCTTATCAAGAATATACGAACAAATAAAGAAGCTCCTAATTCATATGTTCATATGTATGTTTGTATGTTCGTATGAATTATGTGGTAATTTTTACACATTTATTACCTCAACCAGTAACGATGACATAGCCCCAAATTGTTGCTATTTTCTTCTCACAATCTTTAGGCACTGATGTTTGCCATTCTCTCTTCCAACATCATCAACATCCCCACAGAACTGTTGCAGTAGTCGCTTTCATCTTGGTGATTTATACTGATTGTGGTTGTTGAGGCCATCTCAGTCCCAGGACATCACTGCAGGAGTTCTGCAGGGTAGTGTCCTAGGCCCAACCATCTTTAGCTACTTCATCAATGACCTTCCTTCCATCAGGTTAGTGAGCTACAAGTGCAAATAAGCGCATGTGGGATTATGATGTAGTGGCAATAATGGAAATGTGGCTTAAAAATGGTGAGGACTGGGCGCTTAATATTCATGGATGCAAAGTGTTCAGAAAAGAAAGGGAAGGGTAAAAGGGAAGTAGGGTGACAGTATTGATTAGGAAAGACATTGCAGTGTTGGAAAAGGAGGATGTCCTTGAGGAGGCAAAGATGGAACCCATTTGGTTAGAATTGAAAAGCCAACAGGGTATGATCATGCTATTGGGTTATTCTATAGGCCTCCAAATACTGAGAAAAAGAGATAGGGGAGCAAATCTTCCAGAAATCAGAGATGTGCAAGAACTTTAGAGTGGTGATAGTGGCGGAATTTAATTACCCAAATATTGATTAGGATAATATTAGAATAAAAGCTAAGGAAGGGGAGAGATTTCTAAAATGTGTTCAGGAGAACTTTCTTGACCAGTATGTTGGAGAAGAGATATATATGTGATAGATATAGGACAGATGTCAGAGGTAGTTTCTTTACTCAGAGTAGTAGGGGCGTGGAACGCCCTTCCTGCAGCAGTAGTAGACTCGCCAACTTTAAGGGCATTTAAGTGGTCATTGGATAGACATATGGATGAAAATGGAATAGTGTAGGTCAGATGGTTTCACAGGTCGGCGCAACATCGAGGGCCGAAGGGCCTGTACTGCGCTGTAATGTTCTAATTCTAATATGGTCAAGAGTGGGGATGTTCGCTGGTGTTCGCACAGTGTCCAGTTCCATTCAGAACTCCTCAGATAATAGAAACATAGAAAATAGGAGCAGGAGTAGGCCAATAGGCCCTTCGAGTCCGCTCCGCCATTCGTTATGATCATGGCTGATCATCCAACTCAGTAGCCTGTTCCCGCTTTCACCCCATAGCCTTTGATCCCTTTAGACCCAAGAGCTATATCTAATTCCTTGTTGAAAACATATAATGTTTTGGCCTCAACTGCTTTCTGTGGTAGCGAATTCCACAGGCTCACCACTCTCTGGGTGAAGAAATTTCTCCTCATCTCTGTCCTGAAAGGTTTACCCCGTATCCTTAGACTCCCCCACCATCGGGAACATCCTTCCTGCATCTACCCTGTCAAGTCCTGTTAGAATTTTATAGGTTTCTATGAGATCCCCCCTCACTCTTCTGAACTCCAGCGAATATAATCCTAACCGACTCAGTCTCTCCTCATACGTCAGTCCCACCATCCCAGGAATCAGTCTGGTAAACCTTCACTGCATTCCCTCTATAGCAAGAACATCCTTCCTCAGATAAGGAGACCAAAACTGCACACACTATTCCAGGTGTGTCCTCACCAAGGCCCTGTATAATTGCAGCAAGACATCCCTGCTCCTGTATTTGAATCCTCTCGCTATGAAGGCCAACATACCATTTGCCTTTTTTGCCACCTGTTGCACCTGCATGCTTACCTTCAGCGACTGGTGTACGAGAACACCCAGGTCTCGCTGCATATTCCCCTCTCAGTTTATAGCCATAATGAAGCAGTCTGCGCCCGCATGCTGCACTGTCACTGGTCAAAAACCCGGAACTCTCTCCTTAACAGCACTGTTAGTGTACCTACACCACGCAGACAGTAGCCGTTCAAGAAGGCAGCTCACCACCACCTTCTCAACGGCAATTAGGGATGGTCAATAAATGCTGGCCTAGCCAGCGATGCCCACATCCCATGAATGAATTTAAAAAAAAGTAAAACCAGCTCTCCTCCCCTCTGAACTTGTATGTATCTTCACACAACAGTCTCTTGCAATAGTGGAATTGAGGATTATTGCAGTTATATAAAGATCTGGTTAGACTGCATCTAGAGTACTACATGCAGTACTGGACATTGAATCTGAGGAAGCATATCTTGGCCTCTGATAGGGTGCAGTACAGATTCACCAGTGTGATACTGGAGCTTAAAGGATTAAATTGTGTGTAGATTTGTATTCCCTTAAGATTAAGCGGTGATCTAATTGGGGTAAAAACAAGAAATGCTGGAAACACACAACAGGTCTGACAGTATCTGTGGAGAGAGAAACAGAGTTAACATTTCAGGTCAGTGACCCTTCTTCAGAACTGGCAAATATTAGAAATGTTAAAGGTTATAAGCAAGTAAAGTTGGGGTGGGGCAAGAGATAACAAAGGAGGTATAGATAGGACAAGGTCACAGAATCGCTGACCAGAAGGTCATGGAGCAAAGATATGTTAATGGTGTGTTGAAAGACAAAGCATTAGTACAGAAAGGATGTTAACGGACTGAAAATTGAACAGCCGCAAAAAAAACAGTGGGTAAGCAAACTGAACAAACTAAGATGAAATAAAATAAAATAAACATATAAAAACAGTGGGTAAGCAAACTGAACAAACAAAGATGAAATAAAATAAAATAAACACAAAAAACTATAAAAAAAGGAAAAAGAAAAAAAAAATAACTAAAAATAAAAGTAAAATGGGGGGCCATTCATGCTCTGAAATTATTGAACTTAATGTTCAGTCCGGCAAGCTGTAGTGTGCCTAATCAGTAAATGAGATGCTGTTCCTCGAGCTTGCGTTGATGTTCACTGGAACACTGCAGCAATCCCAGGACAGAGATGTGAGCATGAGAGCAGGGGGGAGTGTTGAAATGGCAAGCAACTGGAAGCTCGGGGTCCTGCTTGTGGACTGAGCGGAGGTGTTCCGCAAAGCAGTCACCCAGTCTGCGCTTGGTCTCCCCAGTGTAGAGGAGACCACATTGTGAACAGCGAATACAGTATACTCCATTGAAAGAAGCACAAGTAAATTGCTGCTTCACCTGAAAGGAGTGTTTGGGGCCTGGGATAGTGAGGAGAGAGGAGGTAAATGGGCAGGTATTACACCTCCTGTGATTGCAGGACAGCTATTCTGTGACCTTGTCCCATCTACACCTTCTCCTTTGTGAGATCTTGCCCCACCCCCACTTTACTTGCTTATAACCTTTTACATTTCTAATATTTGCCATTCTGAAGAAGGGTCACTGACCTGAAACGTTAACTCCGCTTCTCTCTCCACAGATGCTGCCAGACCTGCTGAGTATTTCCAGCATTTCTTGTTTTTATTTCAGATTTCCAGCATCTGCAGTATTTTGCTTTTGATCTAATTGAGGTGTTTAGGCTGATTAAATCATTTGACAGGGTAGAAAGAGAGAGAGAGAAACTATTTCCTCTGGTGGATGAGTCAGAATAAATGGACATTATCTTAAAATTAGAGCTAGACCATTCAGGGGTGATGTCAGGAAGTACTTCTTCACACAAAGGCTAGTGGAATCTGTAACTCTCTCCCCCAGCTCTTGAGGCTGAGAAGGGGGGAGCGGGGTGTGGGGGAGGTGGTGGTACTCAACTGAAAATTTCAAAACTAAGATTTGATTTGCACCAAGATGGGTAAGTGCAGTTAATATACATACCAGCCATGATCTAACTGAATGGTGGAACAGGCTCAAGGGGCTGAATGGCCTACTTCCGTTACTATGTTCCTATTGGCTATCCATTATGGAAACCAATGAAACCATGGAAAAATGCAACCAGAATTGACATTATAGCTATCAGAAAAGACTGACCAGGCTGGAGCTCTTTAGACAAGAGAAGACTGAGGAGGTGACCTGACAGAGGTCTTCAAGATTATGAAAGGGCTTGATAGGGTAGACAGAGACAAGATCTTCCCATTTGCAGGTGAGACCAGAACTATGGGTCCTAAATATAAGATACTGACTAATAAATCCAATTGGGATAGCAGAGATGCATTTAGGAGGACGCTAGATAAGCACATGAGGGAGAGGTGAATAGAAGAATATGCTGATCGGGTTAGATGAAGAGGGGTGGAGTATAAACACCGGTACGGATCAGTTGGGCCGAATGGCCTGTTTCTGTAAGTATTTTGTAATAGTCTGTGAAGTGTAAACTGGGTGGTTTCTGTAATGGGCAGCCAAACCACATCACCAATTTTACAGCTTGGGGGGCAAGCTGAAAACCTACTGTTACACGTCTCCCCAGAGTAAGCCCATTGTGCTTGTTCGATCTTTTTAAAACAAAACACAACCCAAAAGAAAAGCTCAAAATGTCAGTCAGTCAATGTGTAATGCAAGCAAGGTAAAAGACAGAACTTTCTGGTTTACGAAAACATATCAGCAGTGAGGTGGACTTTGGTGCTGTTCTTCTACCCAATATCCTCAGAAATCCTCACAGAACAAACTACAGCACCAAAATAAAAGCAAAATACTGCGGATGCTGGAAATCTGAAACAAAAACAAGAAATGCTGGAATCACTCAGCAGGTCTGGCAGCATCTGTGGAAAGAGAAGCAGAGTTAACGTTTCGGGTCAGTGACCCTTCTTCGGAACTGGTTTGGTTCCGAAGAAGGGTCACTGACCCGAAACGTTAACTCTGCTTCTCTTTCCACAGATGCTGCCAGACCTGCTGAGTGATTCCAGCATTTCTTGTTTTTGTTTCAAACTACAGCACCAAGTGAGTTGATCCCAGTTCCAGTACTTGTCTGACATTATCTGGTGTTTTATCCTGGAAACATCTGAGCCCCATCATGCATTCATTCTTTGGGCTGAATTTTGTCGGTGTGGTGGGGATCCTGACACCGGGCTGGAAAGCCGGGGTCTACCCCACCGCAGGCGTTTGGGGGACCCCCAGCTACATTTTCCAACGCTCAGGCAATTAGCTGCCTGGTGCCAGGGCACCTGTTCCTTTCAAAGACGGGAGCCTGCCTCCAAGAGCTGCATGCCAATCAGAGGGCTGGCAGCTCTTCAGTCTCAGCAGCGCCACTGGGAGTGGTGGCTACCTCCGGGACTGTAGCTGTCAAAAATGGACACCAGCCTCCCTACAAGCTAAGTGGGGTCAGGGATCCTTGGGGCCATCAGGCAGACCCTGGCAAGTGTAGGGGGGGCAGGGGGTGTGGTTTGGTGAGAGCAGGGGTATTGTTTCTGCGAGGGTGGCCCTTGATGCCGGGCGGGGGGTGGGGGGGCCATCCTGGGACACTGAATGCCTGGTCAGGAGACCCTGCCCCCTTTCCCCCCCTCCCACCCCCCCAGCCCACTTAAGGGGCTCAATTGCCCTCTGGGTGGGAAGGCTTTCCTCCACCTTCCCTACCACTGATAAATTTCCATGGTGACGGGCATTCCACCCTCCGCCTTCCCTCCCCATTCTATGGCCTTCCCTGCCTCCCAGCCCATCCCTAGTGAGCTAGTAAAATTCAGCCCTTTATTTCTTTCATATCTTATACAACAATAATGTATTTATTCATTGTAACACTGGCTTCCGTGCAGCTCATTCCACTTTTGCAACTTCAACCAAATAAGTGTATTTGAATTGTGTTCTGTGAGTCTATTATTTAAAACCAGCAAAAAGTTAATGTCACAAAAACTTGCAGGGATAGCATCACAAGCCATTAATCCTGCAGTGTTAATGTCATCACACAATGATGCTAAGTAATGTATTAGCACTTGCAGTTAGCATCAAAAGCAAGCCCCAAACCATAAAATCACTCAACAACAACTTCCATTTATATAGCTCATTTAACATAGGGAAACAACCCAGGGTGGCTTCACAAGAATCTTATCAGATCAAGATTGATACTGAGCCAAAGGAGGAGATATTTGGATGGGTGGCTAAAAGCTTATTTCAAAAGGATGATTTAAAAGATAATCTTAAAGAAGAGATTGCTGGAGAGGTGGAAAGGCTTAGGGAGGGAGCTCCAGAGCCTATTGCCGAGATGGTTGGACGCACGGCCATCAGTGATGGGACATAGGGAGTGGGGGATTCACAAGAGATCAGATTTGGAGAAACAGAGTTCTTGGAGAGCTGTAGTGTTGCAGGAAAATATAGAAGGGTGAAGCCATAGAGAGATCTGAACATGAGGATGGGAATTTTAAAATCAAAGTATTGATGGATCGACAGCCAATGTAGGTCATTGAACACAGCAGCGGTAGGCGAATGGGACCTGGTGCGAGTTAGGATACAGGTAGCAGAGTTTTAGGGAGGTCAAGTTTATCATGGTTGGAAGGTGGGAGGCCAGCCAGAAGAGTTTAAGAATAGTCAAGTCTGAAGGTAACAAAAGCATTGAAGAGGGTTTCAGCAGCAGATGGGCAGAGACCTACAATTTTACAGGTGGAAATAGGCAGCCTTGGTGATAGAGAGGGTTTAGAAGCTCTGCTCTGGATCAAATAGGAAGCCAAGGTTGAAAAAGATCTGGTTCAGCCAGAGGCAATGACCAGGGCATTGTGGCAAGGGAACAGTGGTTGTGGCAAGAGCCAGAGATAATAACTTTGGTCTCTGATGGAATATAGATATAATAAGCTTAATTAGGTAGAATTTAGATATAGTTAATATATTATACCTTTTAGAATTAGAGATTGAATAAATGGCCAGTTTTCAAAACTCACTGAAATTCCCCTTTAAGAAAGTAGAGTTAGAAATTTTAAGGTTTTTCAAGGTCCCTGTTACAATAGAATGTGAACCAGAAGCACCTTTTAAGTTGGGAAATCCATTTCAGCGTTTCTGTTGCCAGAATCTTGGAGGATAAACACACATTGAAATATCCTGTGTGACATCAGTATGTGGTAGCAATAAGCTTAATTGATAGTGTTGGTTGGTGATGTAGACAGATCGACTCAAAAGGTTGTTACAAGGTACCATAAAAACACAATTATAGATAATAAAACAATAAATGGAATAGTATTTGCAGGAACAAGAGGTCAAGTAAACACAATTATAAACATTTTGTCCAGATAAATGCTTACAACTTCAAGAGCAGGGGAATGCCAGCAAAACATTAAGTGGAGATGTTACTTAATATGGATTTTAAAAGCAGGAAAAACACACACAGAAAGGTAACACCTATATACTAAAAGGTCAGATGATACCTTAGAAACAGTATAAATGTGAGAGTTTCTGAAGCAAAAATTAGAAGTGTTGAATTCCTCAACAATACTTCTCACCCTATGGCTCAGGGAATTTTAGGTAAAAGTTTACTTTAAATTTTGATGGATATTCTAAGATATTTTGCTGTAATATTAACAAGGTTAAACTTTTGGATTCTATGTTAGAAATAAGATTATGTGTTACATCTCTTAGTCATATTTTATATTGTGATATATTTATCCAATTAAAAGTGCATTGCATGTTAAATTCTTTAATAAATATATAAAAGTTAATAAATCGTCTCATGTAGTATTCTGTACACAACTACAAGAACCCCTTCTCTGTGTCTCTTTAAGTGGAGAGATATGTATTGAAGAGAGTTTCCCAGACCTTGTAATATCTGGGATGTTTATGACTTTTAAAAATTCATTCATGGGATGTGGGCATCGCCAGCTAAGCCAGCATTTATTGCTCATCCCTAATTGCTCTTGAGAAGGTGGTGGTGAACTGCCATCTTGAACCGCTGCAGTACATGTGAGGTAGGTACACCCACAGTGCTGTTAGGAAGGGAGTTCCATGATTTTGACCCAGCGACAGTGAAGGAATGGTGATATAGTTCCAAGTCAGGATGGTGTGTGACTTGGTGGGGAACTTGCAGGTGGTGGTGTTCCCATGCATTTGCTGCCCTTCTCCTTCTAGTTGGTAGAGGTCGCGGGTTTGGCACGTGCTGTCTGAGGAGCCTTGCTGCGTTGCTGAAGTGCATCTTGCAAATGGTACACCCTGCTGCCACTGTGCATCGGTGGTGAAGGGAGTGAATGTTTGTAGATGGGGTGCCAGTCAAACGGGCTGCTTTGTTCTGGATGGTGTCGAGCTTCTTGAGTGTTGTTGGAGCTGCACCCATCCAGGCAAGTGGAGAGTATTCCATCAGACTCCTGACTTGTGCCTTGTAGATAGTGGACAGGCTTTGGGAGATGAGTTACTCACCGCAGGATTCCTAGCCTCTGACATTCTCTTGTAGCCATGGTATTTACATGGCTATTCCAGTTCAATTTCTGGTCAATGATAGCCCCTAGGATGTTGATAGTGGGGGATTCAGTGATGGTAATTCCGTTGAATGTCAAGGGGAGATGGTTAAATTCTCTCCTGTTGGAGATGGTCATTGCCTGGCACTTGTGTGGCGCGAATGTTACTTGCCATTTATCAGCCCAAGCCTGGATTTTGTCCAGGTCTTGCTGCATTTCTACTCGGACTGCTTCAGTATCTGAGGAGTCACGAATGGTGCAATCATCAGTGAACATCCCCACTTCTGACCTTATGATTGAAGGAAGGTCATTGATGAAGCAGCTAAAGATGGTGGGGCCTAGGACACTACCCTGAGGAACTCTTGCAGTGATGTCCTGGAGCTGAGATGATTGACCTCTAACAACCACAACCATCTTCCTTTGTGTCAGGTATGACTCCAACAGCAGAGAGTTTCCCCCCTGATTCCCATTGACTCCAGTTTTGCTAGGGCTCCTTGATGCCATACTTGATCAAATGCTGCCTTGATGTCAAGGGCAGTCACTCTCACCTCACCTCTTGAGTTCAGCTCTTTTGTCCATGTTTGAACCAAGGCTGTAAAGAAGTCAGGAGCTGAGTGGCCCTGGAGGTACCCAAACTGAGCATCATTGAGCAGGTTATTGCTTAGCAAGTGCTGCTTGATGGCACTGTTGATGACACCTTCCATCACTTTACTGATGATTGAGAGTAGACTGATGGGGTGGTAATTGGCCGGGTTGGACCTGTCTTGCTTTTTGTGTACAGGACATACCTGGGCAATTTTCCACATTGCCGGGTAGATGCCAGTGTTGTAGCTGTACTGGAACAGCTTGGCTAGTGGCGCAGCAAGTTCTGGAGCACAGGTCTTCAACACTCTAGCCAGAATATTGTCGAGACCCACAGCCTTTGCAGTATCCAGTATCTTGATATCATGCAGAGTGAATCAAATTGGCTGAAGTCTGGCATCTGTGATGCAGGGGATTTCAGGAGCAGGCCAAGATGGATCATCAACTCGGCACTTCTGGCTGAAGATTGTTGCAAATGCTTCAGCCTTATCTTTTGCACTGATGTGCTGGGCTCCCCAATCATTGAGGATGGGGATGTTTGTGGAGCCACCTCCTCCAGTTAGTTATTTAATTGTCCACCACCATTCACAGCTGGATGTGGCAGGACCGCAGAGCTTAGATCTGATCCATTGGTTCTGGGATCGCTTAGCTCTGTCTATTGCATGCTGCTTACGCAGTTTGGCATGCAAGCAGTCCTGGGTTGTAGCTTCACCAGGTTGACACCTCATTTTGAGGTATGCCTGGTGCTGCTCCTGGCATGCCCTCTTGCACTCTTCATTGAACCAGGGTTGGTCTCCTGGCTTGATGGTAATGGTAGAGTGGGTGATATGCCAGGCAACGAGGTTACAGATTGTGGTTGAGTACAATTCTGCTGCTGCTGATGGCCCACAGCGCCTCATGGATGCCCAGTTTTGAATTGCTAGATTTGTTGGAAGTCTATCCCATTTAGCACGGTGGTAGTGCCACACAACACGATGGAGGGTCTCCTCAATGTGAAGGCGGGACACCGTCCACAAAGACTGGGCGGTGGTCACTCATACCAATACTGTCAAGGACAGATGCATCTGTGGCAGGCAGATTGGTGAGGATGAGGTCAAGTATGTTTTTCCCTCTTGTTGGTTCCCTCACCACCTGCCGCAGACCCAGTCTAGCAGCTGTGTCCTTTAGGACTCGGCCAGCTTGGTCAATAGTGGTGCTACCGAGCCACTCTTGGTGATGGACATTGATGTCCCCCCCACCCAGAGTACATTCTGCACCCTTGCCACCCTCAGTGCTTCCTCCAAGTGCTGTTCAACTTGGAGGAGTGCTGGCTCATCAGCTGAGGGAGGGCGATAGGTGGTAATCAGCAGGAGGTTTCCTTGTCCATGTTTGACCTGATGCCATGAGACTTCATGGGGCCCAGAGTCAATGTTGAGGACTCCCAGGGCAGCTCCCTCCCTACTGTATACCACTGTGCCGCCACCTCTGGTGAGTCTGTCCTGCCAGTGGGACAGGACATACCCAGGGACAGTGATGGCAGTGTCTGGGACATTGTCTGTAAGGTAATGTTCCGTGAGTATGGCTATGTCAGGACTAGTCTGTGGGACAGCTCTCCCAACTTTGGCACAAGCCCCCAGATGTTAGTAAAGAGGACTTTGCAGGGTCGACAGGGCTGGGTTTGCCGTTGTCGTTTCCAGTGCCTAGGTCGATGCCGGGTGGTCCTTCTGGTTTCATTCCTTTTTATTGACTTTATAGTGGTTAGATACAACTGAAGCGAGTGAGCAGCTGGGACGGTCAGTTTCAGCTTAAACTTAATTCCCTTTTGTTTTCGGCGGACCAAGGGGCTGCTGGGTAAGTAAAACCCTATATACTTGGGCCGTTTAAAATAACTTACCTTTCATTGCAGCAGCTTATTCGGGAGCAGAGAGTGCGAGCGAGTGAGCAGCTGGGAAGGTCAGTTTCAGCTTAAACTTAATTCCCTTTTGTCTTCGGCGGACCAAGGGGCGGCTGGGTAAGTAAAACCCGATATATTTGGGCCTTTTCTGAACCCGAGAAACTACACGGGTAGTGTCTCCCACCCGCCCTCCTCCTCTAACCAAAAAAAAAAGGACTCGGTGGTGTGTAGCTAAGGTAAGGCTTTTTCTACTTTTTTTTTAATCGTGTGATTGGTAAAAACTTTTCGTTCCTTTTTAATTTTTTCTAAGTTTCAGACTAAGTTAAGCTTAAGATTAAAAATGGCAGGAGATCTCAGACCCGTGTTATGCTTCTCTTGCTCAATGTGGGAGCTCAGGGACACGGCTGATGTCCCTGACTCCTTCACGTGTAGGAAGTGTGTCCAGCTGCAGCTCTTGTTAGACCGCATGACGGCTCTGGAGCTGCGGATGGACTCACTTTGGAGCATCCGCGATGCTGAGGAGGTCGTGGACAGCACGTTTAGCAAATTGGTCACACCGCAGATTAGGATTGCTGAGGGAGAAAGGGAATGGGTGATCAAAAGGCAGAGAAAGAGCAGGAAGGCAGCACAGGTGTCCCTCCACAACAGGTATACCGTTTTGGATACTGTTGAGGGAGATGGCTCACCAGGGGAAGGCAGCAGTAGCCAGGTTCATGGCACCGTGGCTGGCTCTGCTGTTCAGAAGGGCGGCAAAAAGAGTGGAAGGGCTATAGTCATAGGGGATTCGATTGTAAGGGGAGTAGATAGGCGGTTCTGTGGTCGAAAACGAGACTCTCGAATGGTATGTTGCCTCCCAGGTGCACAGGTTAGTGATGTCTCAGATTGGCTGCAGAACATTCTGAAGGGGGAGGGTGAACAGCCAGTTGTCGTTGTGCACATAGGCACCAATGATATAGGTAAAAAACGGGATGAGGTCCTACAAGCAGAATTTAGGGAGTTAGGAGCCAAGTTAAAAAGTAGGACCTCAGAGGTAGTAATCTCAGTATTGCTACCAGTGCCACGTGATAGTCAGAGTAGAAATGAAAGAATAGTCAGGATGAATGCGTGGCTTGAGAGATGGTGCAGGAGGGAGGGGTTCAGATTTTTGGGACATTGGGACCGGTTCTGGGGGAGGTGGGACTATTACAAATTGGACGGTCTACACCTGGGCCGGACTGGAACCAATGTCCTTGGGGGTGCTTTTACTAACGCTGTTGGGGAGGGTTTAAACTAATGTGGCAGGGGGTTGGGAACCAAATGAGGAGGTCAGTGGACAGTAAGGAGGTAGTAACTAAAGCCTGTAAGGAACTAGATAATGAAGTCAGCGTGACTAAGGGAAAGAGTAGGCAGGGAGCAGATGATGAAAGCAAAGGGACTGGTGGTCTGAGGTGTATTTGTTTTAGGTAAGGCAGATGAACTTGGGGCTTGGACTAGTACCTGGGAGTATGATGTTATTGCTATTACTGAGACTTGGTTAAGGGAAGGGCATGATTGGCAACTAAATATCCCAGGATACCGATGCTTCAGGCGGGATAGAGAGGGAGGTAAAAGGGGTGGAGGAGTTGCATTACTGGTCAAAGAGGATATCACAGCTGTGCTGAAGGAAGGCACTATGGAGGACTCGAGCTGTGAGGCAATATGGGCAGAACTCAGAAATAGGAAGGGTGCGGTAACAATGTTGGGGCTGTACTACAGGCCTCCCAACAGCGAGCGTGAGATAGAGGTACAAATATGTAAACAGATTATGGAAAGATGTAGGAGCAACAGGGTGGTGGTGATAGGAGATTTTAATTTTCCCAACATTGACTGGGATTCACTTAGTGTTAGAGGTCTAGATGGAGCAGAATTTGTAAGGAGCATCCAGGAGGGTTTTCTAGAGCAGTATGTAAATAATCCAACTCGGGAAGGGGCCATACTGGACCTGGTGTTGGGGAATGAGCCCGGCCAGGTGGTTGAAGTTTCAGTAGGGGACTACTTTGGGAATAGTGATCACAATTCCGTAAGTTTTAGAATACTCATGGACAAAGACGAGAGTGGTCCTAAAGGAAGAGTGCTAAATTGGGGGAAGTCCAACTATACCAAAATTCGGCAGGAGCTGGGGAATGTAGATTGGGAGCAGCTGTTTGAAGATAAATCCACATTTGATATGTGGGAGGCTTTTAAAGAGAGGTTGATTAGCGTGCAGGAGAGACATGTTCCTGTGAAAATGAGGGATAGAAATGGCAAGATTAGGGAACCATGGATGATAGGTGAAATTGTGAGACTAGCTAAGAGGAAAAAGGAAGCATACATAAGGTCTAGGAGGCTGAAGAAAGACGAAGCTTTGGAAGAATATCGGGAATGTAGGACCAAAATGAAACGAGGAATTAAAAGGGCAAAAAGGGGTCATGAAATATCTTTAGCAAACAGGGTTAAGGAAAATCCCAAAGCCTTTTATTCATATATAAGGAGCAAGAGGGTAACTAGAGAAAGGATTGGCCCACTCAAGGACAAAGAAGGAAAGTTATGCGTGGAGTCAGAGAAAATGGGTGAGATTCTAAACGAGTACTTTGCATCGGTATTCACCGAGGAGAGGGACATGACGGATGTTGAGGTTAGGGACAGATGTTTGATTACTCTAGGTCAAGTCGGCATAAGGAAGGAGGAAGTGTTGGGTATTCTAAAAGGCATTAAGGTGGACAAGTCCCCAGGTCCAGATGGGATCTATCCCAGGTTACTGAGGGAAGCGAGAGAGGAAATAGCTGGGGCCTTAACAGATATCTTTGCAGCATCCTTAAACACGGGTGAGGTCCTGGAGGACTGGAGAATTGCTAATGTTGTCCCCTTGTTTAAGAAGGGTAGCAGGGAAAATCCAGGTAATTATAGACCGGTGAGCCTGACGTCAGTGGTAGGGAAGCTGCTGGAGAAGATACTGAGGGATAGGATCTATTCCCATTTGGAAGAAAATGGGCTTATCAGTGATAGGCAACATGGTTTTGTGCAGGGAAGGTCATGTCTTACCAACTTAATAGAATTCTTTGAGGAAGTGACAAAGTTGATTGATGAGGGAAGGGCTGTAATGTCATATACATGGACTTCAGTAAGGCGTTTGATAAGGTTCCCCATGGTAGGTTGATGGAGAAAGTGAAGTCGCATGGGGTCCAGGGTGTACTAGCTAGATGGATAAAGAACTGGCTGGGCAACAGGATACAGAGAGTAGCAGTGGAAGGGAGTTTCTCAAAATGGAGACGTGTGACCAGTGGTGTTCCACAGGGATCCGTGCTGGGACCACTGTTGTTTGTGATATACATAAATGATTTGGAGGAAAGTATAGGTGGTCTGATTAGGAAGTTTGCAGACGACACTAAGATTGGTGGAGTAGCAGATAGTGAAGGGGACTGTCAGAGAATACAGCAGAATATAGATAGATTGGAGAGTTGGGCAGAGAAATGGCAGATGGAGTTCAATCAGGGTAAATGCGAGGTGATGCATTTTGGAAGATCCAATTCAAGAGTGAACTATACAGGAAATGGAAAAGTCCTGGGGAAAATTGATGTACAGAGAAATTTGGGTGTTCAGATCCATTGTTCCCTGAAGGTGGCAACGCAGGTAAATAGAGTGGTCAAGAAGGCATACGGCATGCTTTCCTTCATCGGACGGGGTATTGAGTACAAGAGTTGGCAGGTCATGTTACAGTTGTATAGGATTTGGTTCGACCACATTTGGAATACTGCGTGCAGTTCTGGTCGCCACATTACCAAAAGGATGTGGATGCTTTGGAGAGGGTGCAGAGGAGGTTCACCAGGATGTTGCCTGGTATGGAGGGCACTAGCTATGAAGAGAGGTTGAGTAGATTAGGATTATTTTCATTAGAAAGGCGCAGGTTGAGGGGGGACCTGATTGAGGTGTACAAAATCATGAGAGGTATAGACAGGGTGGACAGCAAGAAGCTTTTTCCCAGAGAGGGGGATTCAAATACTAGGGGTCACGAGTTCAAAGTGAGAGGGGAAAAGTTTAGGGGGGATATGCGTGGAAAGTTCTTTACGCAGAGGGTGGTGGGTGCCTGGAATGCGTTGCCAGCGGAGGTGGTAGATGCGAACATGATAGCGTCTTTTAAGATGTATCTAGACAGATACATGAATGGGCAGAAAGCAAAGAGATACAGACCCTTAGAAAATAGGCGACATGTTTAGGTAGAGGATCTGGATCGGCGCAGGCTTGGAGGGCCGAAGGGCCTGTTCCTGTGCTGTAATTTTCTTTGTTCTTTGTTCTTTCTTTGAATGGCTTGCTAGGCTATTTCAGAGGGCATGTAAGAGTCAACCACATTGCTGTGGGTTTGAAGTCACATGTAGGCCAGACCAGGTAAGGACAGCAGATTTCTTTCCCTGAAGGACATTAGTGAACCAGATGGGTTTTTACAACAATCGATAATGGTTTCATGGCCATCATTAGAATCACTTTTTAAATTCCAGATTTATTAATTGAATTCAAATTCCACCTTCTGCTGTGGTGGGAATCGAACCCATGTCCCCAGAGTAATACCCTGGGTCTCTGGGTTACTAGTCCAGTGACAATACCACTATGCCACCACCTTCATAATTGTTAAATAAATAGGCTATCCGAAAGATGGTAATATTCTCTGTTAGTTTTCTTTCTTTGAGGGAAGACTAGTTCCATTCTTTGGACCCAAATAAGTGTTTATAAGAGTTTGTCTGGTTTGAACTTAATTAAAGGAGATTCATAGGGATGTACTCCTGATTTGGTTTCGTCCCTATAAGGGGTTAAAGTCATAAATCACTTCAGTTGGAGCCCAAAAACGTGTCTTGTTAACAGAATCCTGTTCTCTTATGTTCGTCTTTAATGTATATTTTAGATTTGTAAGTACGGAAGGGAGGTTTACTGTCAGTGGTATTAAGACCCTTTTTTAAGAATCTAGAGCCAGCAAACTCTTGATCACGGTTTGTGGATCTTAAATCAGAAATCCCTCATTCTACTTTTGAGGTTTGGAAATTTCCTTTAAAGTTCACTTTAAATCCTAGTTGAGATTAGGTCCTGACGTATTTTAATTCCTAGTTCAGGTTCCGTTCAGATATTATGGCTAATGAAGAAGGGATTGGCTTAATCTTTCCATTGGGTGATCTATCGACTTGTTTTAGTAGATTACAGAATCCCATTCCGCTGACTCAGCCAGATCAGGTGGTAGTCTTTGAGATAGATAATTTTGATGCCGTTGGTTCAGTTAGAGCTCATGGTACTATTGTGGCTGACCCCCAGGAGGAAGGGATAGCTCATATCCAGTGGGATAATCAGACTGATAGCCCAGACCCACAACATTCCTTACTGATAAAGTGCACGCGCGCAAAATTGGGGTGGCCTATTGACTGGTGCACGACAGGGCGGGGTATCCATGGGAGAATTGTAGGTCCTGGGTCTCCCTACATACGTGGTGGCCATGGGTTTCGGATTAGATGGCTTCCTCACAATGGGCTTCATGATCAGAATTTGCGGAAGGATTATAGACAGCTACTGGTACATTACCTTCAAATGAAACAGGCACTTCTCCAGGTTTTTGCTAATGATGGTGCTGCAGGCTTTCCTCTGTCTGTGGGACAGCCAGTGCAGTCTCAAATTACACCCATAGGCAATGTGAATCTTAACTCTATATGCCATGTGTGGCAAGCCTGGTCTTAGCAACCAAGATAAAACAAGGTGGATTTTAAATAACCTTGATAGACTTGACACTTGTTGTCAAGGCTGGAGTGCTGCACATTTACGGCAGCACCTCTCCATGGTGCTAAGCTCTGCTCTCATTCCCCCTGATCAATAAGTGTAACTGCTAGATACAAATATATGCCCACCTCCTGAGCGCAACTCAGGGAGGGCATGTAATGGGCTCAATCAAAGAAATCCTTCAAAATACAGTTAAGTTGAATGGCTTGGTAGCTGCCTATTGATTAGATAAGGATCTTACACATGGCAACTGGGAAATTGTTCACGGTTGTCTGGCTAACCAGTATCAGAATTCTGCACTTAGACTAGCCTGTGAAGGGGCATTTTCTACTTATCCTGATGACCAACAGAGGTGGGATAATGTTGAGTGCATTATCTGCTCAAACTATGCCTTGCTGGGTCTGCTCCATAATAAGCCTGTGGTCCAACCAGATCCTAAAGTTAAAAATAATACAGAGAATTTCTCTGCTTCACACAGACAGGGACAAAATAGAACATAGAAACATAGAAAATAGGAGCAGGAATAGGCTATTTGGCCCTTCGAGCCTGCTCCGACATTCATTATGATCATGAGTTCCTAAGAAAGGTCACAGACCTGAAACGTTAACTCTGCTTTTCTTTCCACAGATGCTGCCAGACCTGCTGAGTGGTTCCAGCATTTCTTGTTTTTATCTCATTATGATCATGGCTGATCATCCAACTCAGTAGCCTGTTCCCACTTTCGCCCCATACCCTTTGATCCCTTTAGACCCAAGAGCTATATCTTGAAAACATACAATGTTTTGGCCTCAACTGCTTTCTGTGGTAGCGAATTCCACAGGCTCACCACTCTCTGGATGAAGAAATTTCTCCTCATCTCTGTCCTGAAAGGTTTACCCCGTATCCTTAGACTCCCCCACCATCGGGAACATCCTTCCTGCATCTACCCTGTCAAGTCCTGTTAGAATTTTATAGGTTTCTATGAGATCCCCCCGCTCACTCTTCTGAACTCCAGCGAATATAATCCTAACCGACTCAATCTGTCCTCATACGTCAGTCCCGCTATCCCAGGAATCAGTCTGGTAAACCTTCACTGCACTCCCTCTCTAGCAAGAACATCCTTCCTCAGATAAGGAGACCAAAACTGCACACAATACTCCAGGTGTGGTCTCACCAAGGCCCTGTATAATTGCAGCAAGACATCCCTGCTCCTGTACTCGAATCCTCGCTATGAAGGCCAACATACCATTTGCCTTTTTTACCGCCTGTTGCACCTGCCTGCTTACCTTCAGCGACTGGTATATGAGAGCACCCAGGTCTTGCTGCATATTCCCCTCTCTCAGTTTATAGTCATTCAGATAATAATCTGCCTTCTTGTTTTTGCAACCAAACTGGATAACCTCACATTTAACCACATTATACTGCATCTGCCATGCATTAGCCCACTCACTCAACTTGTCCAAATCACCCTGAAGCCTCTCTGCATCCTCCTCACAACTCACCCTCCCACCCAGTTTTGTGTCCTCTGCAAATTTGGAGTTATTACATTTAGTTCCCTCATCTAAATCATTAATGTATATTGTGAATAGCTGGGATCCTAGCACCAATCCCTCCGGTACCCCACTAGTCACTGCCTGCCATTCAGAAAAAGACCCATTTATCCCTACTCTTTGTTTCCTGTCCGCCAACCAATTCTCTATCCATCGCAATACACTACCCCCAATCCCATGCGCTTTAATTTTACATGCTAATCTCTTATGTGGGACTTTGTCGAAAGCCTTCTGAAATTCCAAATAAACGACATCCTCTGGCTCCCCCTCATCAACTCTACTAGTTACATCCTTGAAGAATTCTAGTAGATTTGTCAAGCATGATTTCCCTTTCGTAAATCCATGCTGACTCTGTCCGATTCTACCACTGTTCTCTAAGTGCTCTGCTATAAAATCGTTGATAATGGACTCTACTATAAAATCTTTGATCATGGACTCTAGAATTTTCCCCACTACCGATGTCAGACTGACTGGTCTATATTTCCCTGCTTTCTCTCTACCTCCCTTTTTAAATAGTGGGGTTACATTACTGTAGGAACTGTTCCAGAGTCTAGAGGATCTTGGAAGATGACCGCCAATGCATCCACTATTTCTAGGGCCACTTCCTTAAGTACTCTGGGATGCATACCATCAGGACTCCTTCTTGTTCCAGTCGCCTACAGACTCCTTTGGGCCCCCAGACGGGTACTCTGGTCAGTCTATACCGCCATCACGCCAGAAGCGCGAGCGGCATACTTCCCCGGAACGGTGGGAACGGTCTAGCACCCATACCTCGTAGAGATAGCAGGGTCAGCTGGGATCGCTACGGGGATGAATTTTACGCTGATCGTTCCTATCACAGAGTAATGGGAGGTTCCAGGTTTGACAGGGGCAGCGATCAGACAGATTCCTGACAGGATCAGCTTCCACCCCAAGGGGGCGTGACTGTAAGCCTTCTGATAGACCACCTAAGGGATTGGGAAAGCATGAGACTCCTAAGAGGGAGGGGCAGACTTCAGTTAAATTCATCAGAAGTCAAGGCAGGGCTGATAGGACTCACAGTGGGGTCACCCAGCCGGGGTCTCTCGAATTCCCCTATGTCCTGGCAACACTGCCCAATGCTGAACAGGTACAGTCACTCTTTGATACAGGAGCTGAGTGCTCAGTCATGGATCCTGCAATTATAAAAACTGAGTGGTCAGATTTGGGAAGCCCAATTTATCAGTTACCAGTAGGGGGATTTACCCGGTGTAAGACACAGTGGATTGACTTTAATGCAATTCCTGTTACTATCTATGGTATTACTATATTATTATTATTATAATTATATTATTAATATTATATATTATTAATATGGATAGATGTGAGATTATCCACTTTGGTAGCAAAAACAGGAAGGCAGATTATTATCTGAACGACTATAAACTGAGAGAGGGAAATACGCGACGGGACCTGGGTGTTCAAATACACCAGTCGCTGAAGGTAAGCATGCAGGTGCAACAGGCGGTAAAAAAGGCAAATGGTATGTTGGCTTTCATAGCGAGAGGATTCGAGTACAGGAGCAGGGATGTCTTGCTGCAATTATACAGGGCCTTGGTGAGGCCACACCTGGAATATTGTGTGCAGTTTTGATCTCCTTATCTGAGGAAGAAAGTTCTTGCTAGAGAGGGAGTGCAGCGAAAATTTACCAGACTGATTCCTGGGATGGCGGGACTGACATATGAGGACAGATTGAGTCGGTTAGGATTATATTCGCTGGAGTTCAGAAGAGTGAGCGGGGGGATCTCATAGAAACCTATAAAATTCTAACAGGACTTGACAGGGTAGATGCAGGAAGGATGTTCCCGATGGTGCGGGAGTCCAGAACCAGGGGTCATAGTCTAAGGATACAGGGTAAACCCTTCAGGACTGAGATGAGGAGAAATTTCTCCACCCAGAGAGTGGTGAGCCTGTGGAATTCGCTACCACAGAAAGCAGTTGAGGCCAAAACATTGTATGTTTTCAAGAATGAGTTAGGTATAGCTCTTGGGGCGAAAGGATATGGGGGGAAAGGGGGAGCAGGCTACTGAGTTGGATGATCAGCCATGATCATAATGAATGTCGGAGCAGGCTCGAAGGGCCGAATGGCCTATTCCTGCTCCTATTTTCTATGTTTCTATTACAGCCTGGAGGTGGGATTAGTAGCTGACTTGGTTTGCCCTCTTATTATAAGACAGTCTGATATTAATACTTCCTTACGATCATGTCCAGGCCTGTGGAGGCATCCACGGACTAGGATGGCCGACAGAAATACATTCAGGCACAGCTAGACCGCACCTGCCTGCGGGGAGGGACAAGGGTCTTTTGGAACAGCTCCTAAATAAGTACTACTCTTATCTACAGTGTTATCCGAATCAATGTGGCAAGGTTTATATTGAACCTCACCCTCTTGATACTGGCTGGCACAAATGCAGTAAACAATGGCCTATTCAGTCCTATAAAGAGAAATTGGACAGAATTCAATATCCCCGAACTTTGAAAAATCTGCAGGCAAGTTTCGGACTCTTGAACTTTGCTACATCATTTACATCAACCTTTGCTGAGCTCTTATCTAGAGTAGGTGAGACAATAGAAGGCCCATTAATTTTTTCCCCAGATGATTACTTGAAATTGCAACAACTGTGCAGAAGGCTATAGATGTGGAGCAAAGGGATTTGCAGATCCCACTTAATCTTCATGTGAAAACATCTCCTAAAGTAGCTGTTGCAGTTTTTCACAATGAAAATTGAATTGTGCCGGTTCAGTTTCTCAGTCCTAAATTACTTCAGGTCTTCTCAATGTTGAATTGGAACAGATTTCTGCTCGTCCAGTACTGGATGTCGAACAAGTAGCCTGACAGCACAAAAGGGTTCAGAGAAGTGGTGGTGAGGTAGGTCTGGATGTCATCATTATATATGTGGAACCAAGGGGCAGCATGTAAATGAGAAGACTGCTGCAAGAAGATGCAATCCCAGTTCAGGGTGGAGGGGAGCTACATTGTCCATGGAGCGTCAAGTTATAAAATGCATAATCACTATAAAAGCAACAGGTACCTTGGGGTTATTTGAAGGTTGCAGTCCAAACTCAGTGCCGCTACCACTGCAATCAATATCCATCTCTTCCAGTGTTCGGTGGCTGCAGTATGTGTAGGATACACTGCAGCAACTCACCAAGGCTACTTCAACAACACCCCCCTCCCCTGTGACCTCTATCACCAAGGACAAGAGCAGGGGAGGCAGTGGCGTAGTGGTATTGTCACTGGACTAGTAACCCAGAGACCCAGGGCATTGCTCTGGGGACATGGGTTCAAATCCCACCACAGCAGAAGGTGAAATTTGAATTCAATTAATAAATTAAAAGCTAGTCTAATGATGGCCATGAAATCATTATCGATTGTTGTGAAAACCCATCTGGTTCACTAATGTCCTTTAGGGAAGGAAATCTGCTGTCCTTACCTGGTCTGGCCTACATGTGACACCAGACCCACAGCAATGTGGTTGACTCTTACATGCCCTCTGAAATGGCCTAGCAAGCCATTCAGTTTGTATCTAACCGCTACAAAGTCAATAAAAAGGAATGAAACCGGAAGGACCACCCGGCTTCGACCCAGGCACCAGAAACAACAACGGCAAACCCAGCCCTGTCGACCCTGCAAAGTCTTCCCTACTAACATCTGGGGGCTTGTGCCAAAGTTGGGAGAGCTGTCCCACAGACTAGTCAAGCAATAGCCTGACATAGTCATACTCACGGAATCATACCCTACAGACAATGTCCCAGACACTGCCATCACCATCCCCGGGTATGTCCTGTCCTGCCAGCAGACAGACCCACCAGAGGTGGTGGCACAGTGGTATACAGTAGGGAGGGAGTTGCCCTGGGAGTCCTCAACATTGACTCTGGACCCCATGAAGTCTCATGGCATCAGATCAAACATGGACAAGGAAACCTCCTGCTGATTACCACCTACCGCCCTCCCTCAGCTGATGAGTCAGTGCTCCTCCATGTTGAACAGCACTTGGAGGAAGAACTGATGGTGGCGAGGGCACAAAATGTACTCTGGGTGGGGGACTTCAATGTCCATTACCAAGAGTGGCTCGGTAGCATCACTACTGACCGAGCTGGCCGAGTCCTCAAGGACATATCTGCTAGACTGGGTCTGCGGCAGGTGGTGAGGGAACCAACAAGAGGGGGAAACATACTTGACCTCGTCCTCACCAATCTGCCTGCCGCAGATGCTTCTGTCCATGACAGTATTGGTAGGAGTCACCACCGCACAGTCCTTGTGGAGACGAAGTTATGCCTTCATATTGAGAATACCGTCCATCGTGTTGTGTGGCACTATCACCGTGCTAAATGGGAAAGATTTCGAACAGATCTAGCAATACAAAACTGGTTATCCATGAGGCGCTGTGGGCCATCAGCAGCAGCAAAATTGTACTCAACCACCATCTGTGACCTCATGGCCCGGCATATCCCCCACTCTACCATTATCATCAAGCCAGGAGACCAACCCTGGTTCAATGAAGAGTGCAGGAGGGCATGCCAGGAGCAGCACCAGGCATACCTCAAAATGAGGTGTCAACCTGCTGAAGCTACAACACAGGACTATCTGCGTACCAAACTGCGTAAGCAGCATGCGATAGACAGAGCTAAGCGATCCCATAACCAATGGGTCAGATCTAAGCTCTACAGTCCTGCCACATCCAGCCATGAATGGTGGTGGACAATTAAACAACTAACTGGAGGTGGCTCCACAAATATCCCCATCCTCAATGATGGGGGAGTCCAGCACATCAGTGTGAAAGATAAGGCTGAAGCATTTGCAACAATCTTCAGCCAGAAGTGTGTAGTTGATGATCCATCTCAGCCTCCTCCTGAAATCCCCAGCATCACAGATGCCAGACCTCAGCCAATTCGATTCACTCTGTGTGATATCAAGAAACGAAAGAAGGCACTGGATACTGCAAAAGCTATGGGCCCTGACAATATTCCGGCAATAGTACTGAAGACCTGTGCTCCAGAACTTGCTGCGCCACTAGCCAAGCTGTTCCAGTACAGCTACAACACTGGCATCCACCCTGCAATGTGGAAAATTGCCCAGGTATGTCCTGTACACAAAAAGCAGGACAAGTCCAACCCGGCCAATTACTGCCCCATCAGCCAACTCTCGATCATCAGTAAAGTGATGGAAGGTGTCATCAACAGTTCCATCAAGCGGCACTTGCTTAGCAATAACCTGCTCAGTGACACTCAGTTTGGGTTCCGCCAGGGCCACTCAAGCCCCTGACCTCATTACAGCCTTGGTTCAAACATGGACAAAAGAGCTGAACTCAAGAGATGAGGTGAGAGTGACTGCCCTTGACATCAAGGCAGCATTTGACCTAGTATGGCATCAAGGAGCCCGAGTAAAACTGAGGTCAATGGGAATAAGGGGAAAAAACCCTTCGCTGACTGGAGTCATACCTAGCGCAAAGGAAGATGGTTGTGGTTGTTAGAGGTCAATCATCTGAGCTCCAGGACATCACTGCAGGAGTTCCTCAGGGTAGTGGCCAAGGCCCAACCATCTTCAGCTGCTTCATCAATGAACTTCCTTCAATCATAAGGTCAGAAGTGGGGATGTTCGCTGATGATTGCACAATGTTCAGCACCATTCGTGACTCCTCAGATACTGAAGCAGTCCGTGTAGAAATGCAGCAAGACCTGGACAATATCCAGGCTTGGGCTGATAAGTGGCAAGTAACATTCGCAGGTGCCAGGCAATGACCATCTCCAACAAGAGAGAATCTAACCATCTCCCCTTGACATTCAATGGCATTACCATCGCTGAATCCCCCACTATTAACATCCTAGGGGCTACCATTGACCAGAAACTGAATTGGAGTAGCCATATAAATACCGTGGCTACAAGAGCAGGTCAGAGGCTAGGAATCCTGAGGCGAGTAACTCACCTCCTGACTCCCCAAAGCCTGTCCACCATCTACAAGGCACAAGTCAGGAGTTTGATGGAATACTTTCCACTTGCCTGGATGGGTGCAGCTCCAACAACACTCAAGAAGCTCGACACCATCCAGGACAAAGCAGCCCGCTTGATTGGCACCCCATGTACAAACATTCACTCCCTCCACCACCGACACACAGTGGCAGCAGTGTGTACCATCTCCAAGAAGCACTGCAGCAATTCACCAAGGCTCCTTAGACAGCACCTTCCAAACCCGCGACCTCTACCAACTAGAAGGAGAAGGGCAGCAAATGCATGGGAACACCACCACCTGCAAGTTCCCCTCCAAGTCACACAGTATCCTGACTTGGGACTATATCACCGTTCCTTCACTGTCGCTGGGTCAAAATCATGGAAATCTCTTCCTAACAGCACTGTGGGCGTATCTACCCCAAATGGACTGCAGCGGTTCAAGGAGGCAATAAATGCTGGCCTGGCCAGTGACGCCCACATCCCATGAAAGAATTTTAAAAAATGTTGTGGGCACACCATCCGCTCCAAATTCTCCATCAAGTAACACACCATCCCATTTTGGATCTATATGATCATTCCTGACACACTACTGAGTCAGCGGCGCTTGAGATGGCTTGGCCATGTGAGCCGCATGGAAGATGGCAGGATCCCCAAAGACACATTGTACAGCGAGCTCGCCACTGGTATCAGACCCACCGGCCGTCCATGTCTCCGTTATAAAGACGTCTGCAAACGCGACATGAAATCGTGTGACATTGATCACAAGTCGTGGGAGTCAGTTGCCAGCATTTGCCAGAGCTGGCGGGCAGCCATAAAGACAGGGCTAAATTGTGGCGAGTCGAAGAGACTTAGTAGTTGGCAGGAAAAAAGACAGAGGCGCAAGGGGAGAGCCAACTGTGCAACAGCCCCAACAAACAAATTTCTCTGCAGCACCTGTGGAAGAGCCTGTCACTCCAGAATTGGCCTTTATAGCCACTCCAGGCGCTGCTTCACAAACCACTGACCACCTCCAGGCGCGTATCCATTGTCTCTCGAGATAAGGAGGCCCAAAAGAAAAGAAAGAATGATCATTCCTTTATTCAAGCTGGGTTAATAACCCGGAATTTGCTACCTAGCACCATCATTGATGAACCGTCACAACCACTACTGCCAATGTCCAGGTCGAAGGCTCACCATCACTAGGAATCAGTAATAAACATAGCTTTGATAGTGTAGCACATATCCTGAGAATTTTTTTTTTTAATTGGCAGCTGCTGGTTCCAAACTGCTTAAAGTTTATTCTTGCTGGCTAAGGTGTCATCTGAATGCCTGATTAATATCCCTGTAATTACTCCCTGGGATCCATTTTTCTATAATGCATGTGGCACAGTGGTTAGCACCGCAGCCTCACAGCCCCAGTGACCCGGGTTCAATCCTGGGTACTGCCTGTGTGGAGTTTGCAAGTTCTCCCTGTGTCTGCGTGGGTTTCCTTCGGGTGCTCCGGTTTCCTCCCACATGCCAAAGACTTGCAGGTTGATAGGTAAATTGGCCATTATAAATTGCCCCTAGTATAGGTAGGTGGTAGGGAAAATATAGGGACAGGTGGGGATGTGGCAGGGATATGGAATTAGTGTAGGATTAGTATAAATGGGTGGTTGATGGTCGGCACAGACTCGGTGGGCCGAAGGGCCTGTTTCAGTGCTGTATCTCTTAAAAAAAAAAGCCTGATTCCCATTGACTGAAACATCCATTCATGATGTCAGAGAAGCTGAACTTCACAATGATGCTGCTAGATTATGGGAGGGCAGGGCAGAAAATGACACGCAAGCTGTCAATTGCCAGTCTTCCTGTCACTTGAAGTTGTAAAGTATAAAATACAGGAATAAGGAAGGACTCGGAGATACTAGGAAGTGTACAGATAATCCCTTGAAAACATTTAGGCTTGTGCAACAATTCCAGCGGAAAATATTTTCTGTTCATTGTGAATTTTGTGACGGTTTTCTCTGTGTTTGATTAGCCAAATGGGAACATTTTCACAGTAGATGTAACGTCCAGTCTTTCAATGAACCCAAGCCTGATCAATTCAAAACTAACTTAAAGTATAAATCACATGTGCTCTCTCATGCTCATACATTACTTCTTCTGTTTCACGGTCCGGTTGAGTTCTGATAAGAACCAGACTGATTTGCCAAGGTATGTTACACTTGGGTTTCCTTTCCTGATGTCAGAGCAGCCAATTATTAGTCAGCTGCATCATTTCACATCCTGCTGCCTTGGTTGAAAAAAAGACCATTTGGGTCATTATTCTCGCTTGCTCCACAGACAAGGGTACCCCAAAAAGAACATTAAAAAACTTTCTATTTGATGGGGTCAGGCACACTTTATGCCTCTGAACAGTAACATATATTTTAACTGTAAATCAGAGACGAAAACGATCTTGAACAATACAGGAACATTTTAAGAGGAAATCTGTTCACCAGGCATTCAATTGTGTGGAAAGAAAGCAATGGCACTTTAGTTGTTAAGTCGAGGTGTTGCTATGTAACACAGTGCAAATACTACCTGCAACTCCCATTACTCTATCCCAGCAGGGAGTGTCCAAACACAATCAACCAAACACTCCACGCAGCGCGCATTTTCATTTGCTGGGGGCTTCCAAGCTTCTTGCCCAAATTGGCCACTTAGGTGTGTGCTTTGAAGCCACTGGAAACACATATCGGTGGAGAATTTTGTTTGAAGTAATGCTATGCAGACTCCATTGATTCCCCGGCGGCAGACAGCATGTAGATCTCTACCTGCGCAGCCGACGTGACATTCTTCAATGACATCAATGAGGTGGCTCGACACGGACCAGAAAGTTTACATCTGACAGACAAACAGTGGGGCGTATTCAAATAGGTCCTAGGTACAATCCAAAACCAGTACATGGCAAAGCTAATAATAAATGTTCTTATAAATACGTTAAGAGAAAAAGAGTGGGTTGTGGGCCTATCAAAGACAGGTGCAGGTGAGGTGATAATGGATAATAGGAAATAGCAGACTGATTAAGTGAGTACCTTGTATCCATTTTCACATTAGAGGAAGAGAACAAAGTACCAGTTGGTAGAAGGGACAGTAAAAATAAGTCAAGGGGAGAAACTCATTGGATTTAATATACGTAAGAAAATGGTGATGGAGAAAATAGTGGAATACCCTCCCTCCAAAAGATTGTGGATGCTGGGGTTCAACTGAAATTTCAGGACTGGAATGAGCAGCTCTTTCTTCGGGTAAGGGTTTCAAGAAAAATGATTAAAACGAGGTACACATATTTGAGGTAAAGATCAGCCATGATCTAATTAAATAGCAGAAGAAGCTCGAGGGGCTGAATGACCAACTCCTGTTCCAAT